>NW_005871139.1:4101928-4179222 GCF_000147115.1 Myotis lucifugus
AAATGGTCGTCACACCCTCACGGCCATCACGCCCTAACCTGCTCAGACACTCAACATGGGGAGAGGAGGGAATGGGGACCAGCCAGGCTATGGCCCGGGAGAGGGACAAGCCGGCACGGCCTCCGGTCCTGGGCGCCAGCGCCTGTGGCCCGGGCAAAGCTGCCCGCCCACGGTCCCCCTGCAGCTGCAGCTGGCCCTGGTGAAGCCGGCCTAGGTCCTGGGTGCCTGCAGCCATCCAGAGGGAGGGAAGCCTGGGTCCCAGGTGCCTGAAACCCGCCAGAGGAGGGAATCGTGGGCCCCGGGTGCGGGATGAGGCAGAGGCAGTTAGGGGTGATCAGGCCAGCAGGGGAACAGTTAGGGGTGATCAGGCACACAGGCAGAGGGGTTAGGGGTGATCAGGCAGGCAGGCAGGTGAGCGGTAGGAGCCAGCAGTCCCGGATTGCGAGAGGCAGTTGGACATCCCTCAAGGGGTTGTGGATTGGAGAGGGTGCAGGCCCGGCTGAGAGACCCCCCCTGCCCCATGCATGAATTTCATGCACCGGGCCTCTAGTATATGTAGAAAATCCCAAAGAATGTACAAAGAAAATCTATGAGGATGAATCACTGCTAATAAGCTATTTGATAAGTCAGTCAGGAACAAATGAAAACTATTGACTAAAATTAGATATCAAAATTAGCTGTAGATTTTAATTTCTCTGATTCTCATTCATTCATTAGCACATGTGATTTATTTCTTAGAAAGCTTGATTAATTCTGAGATGAAAATGAAACAGACTAAATATAAAATTGGAGCTTGTTTATCCACAGCCAGGTGAAATTGTCATTTGAAATCAAAATGACCTTAAACAGTCAAATTTCATGCGAATAAAATGAGTTATAAAAAAACATAGCTGGTCATGAAAAGTTAAAGAAAAAGTAAGTTACAACCTATACAATTCTCATGAACTATACCTACCTCTCTGGCTCGAAGGAGCTGTGCTTGCTCAATCTTAGACATGACGTCCTGCACTGAGGCAGGGGTCTCAAGTCTAGAGGCCTCAGGGTCCGCTTTGGGTTGGATGGTGTAATCCACAGCTTTCTTTTCTGAATCAGACTCACTGTGTGTCTCATTTTTCATTTTGGTAAAGTCAAGTGATTTTCTTTTATTTCTTCTTCTTCTTTATTTCCTCCTCAGAATATAGGCAAATGGTAATAAACGTGTCCCCAAGGAAGCTAAAAGAAGTCTTTCCTGCTCTCAGAGATTGTGGTTTACCTCGCCACTAATTTGTTGCTAACCATGGTGTTCTGGTCCTCATGATGTCATAATAGACCTGTTGTGACATTATCATTGACTCAAACATTCTAAGAGTGCTTACTATATGCAGAGAACCAGGCATTCTATATGCTGTGTTGGTGGAAGGGTGCAGGGCGGAGGGTGGAAAGAACAGACAACAGGAATGATAAAAGAAATAGAAATATAGCCCTGCTTAAATTAGCTTAAAATCTAGGTGTTAGAATTCAAGATCCAGTGTATGAAATGTAACTCCTGGTTCTTCTCTCTTCTTGAATTTTTGCTTAAGAATATTTAAGCCTGTAATGGAGTAATTGTGTTACAACTTCCTCAGCTGCCCCTCAACTTTTCCTAGACATGTAATAACTTAGAAGATATTCTTTGAATGATGACTATACTCTTTGCACTGCCTAGTTACCTGTCTTTTTCAAGGAACCTGACTGAAGAAGGCTTTGAAGTTCCATAGTTGGCTCCAGAAATGGAAGGGTACTAGAGGTTACTTTCTAACTGAAAGAGGAGTACTTTGGGTAGCTTCTTTGATTGCAGAGGATGTGAAAGGATGTAAGAGGCTAGAGAAATTAAAGGACAGTGGTTTTGTTGGCTGTATAGCTTTCTTATTTTTTAATTCAAAAAATATGAAAAAGTACAGAAAGTAAATATAATAATCATGTGTCTGTCACCTAGAATGAACAAATATTAACATTTTGTCATATCTGCTTCAGATCTTTTTTATTATTGATTTGAGAGAGGAATGGAGAGGGTGAGAGAGATAGAAACATCAATGAGAGAGAATCATTGATTGGCCGCCTCCTGTATGCCCCCTACTGGGGATCGAGCCCGAAACCCGGGCACGTGTCCTTGACCGCAATCAAACCTGGGACCCTTCAGCCCGCAGGCCAATGCTCTATCCAATGAGCCAAACCAGCTAGGGCTGCTTCAAATCTTTTTAAAAGAAAGCATTAGATATAAGTTGAAGTCCCTTTGGTATTCTCCCCAGACTCCTTCCTTCCCCTCTGTCCCTTTTTAGAGGCAATGACTGTCATGAATTAGATATATTTATGTCTAGTCTATGTTTATGTAGTTTACCACCAGTGTATATATTAATAAACTATATAATATTGTTTCATAGGTTTTACATTTTATACAAGTTGTGGATGTATTACTTAATTTCTCTATAAGAACTTCCAATTGAGTCCTTACTGTAACCTTATTGTAAATTTAGTCCTACATTGAGTCCTTGTTGTAAACTTGTGAAGTTAAACAACTGATATGTTGCAGGCTTTCAGAAAAAGGGAAGCAGAGGATCATAAAGCAGTTGTCTTTTAAAAATATCAATATACAGAGAGCAAATTAGATATTTTTTCTTCTCTTTAAGATCCTGTTGTCTAAGTTACTTCCTGTTTTCTCAAGTCACTTTGTAAACTTTCTATTATAGTACTTATCTCATTAAAGTGTAGCTATCATTTGTCTCTACCATTAGTGCAAACTCAAAACCAGATGCTGTACTTCATTTTCTTCTTCTAACATTTGATGTATTCTTTCTCATTTTCTCTACAGATACTGTCTAAATTTGGATATCTATTATAATTTCAGATTTCTCTCCTTACAGAAACTTTTCTAAGCCCCAGAACATTTTCTTTTTTTTTAATTAAAAAAATTTTTTTATTGATTTCAGAGAGGAAGGGAGGATAGAAGCATCAATGATGTGAGAGAGAATCATTAATTGGCTGCCTCCTGCAAGCCCCCTACTGGGAATCAAGCCTATAACCTGGGCATTTGCCCTTGACCAGAATCGAACCTGGAGCCCTTCAGTCAACAGGCCAACGCTCTATCCACTGAGCCAAATCGGCTAGGGCCAGAATACTTTCTTTTATTGTTAGACTGCCCATCCTGCCCCTACTCATAAATTATTTACTCCCTCCTTTTCTGTAAATCACAATTAAGTATATTTATTCAAGGAAGTTCATGATGTTTTCTGAAAGGACCACGATTAAAGAAAATTATTTATTTTTATAAATGTGAGGTTTGTGAAAATATCCATCATTATCCAGCATTTGTCATTATCAATTAATTTGTTTAAGTACTTTGTTGAAAATATTACATTGTGAGATCCTTAAATTGTCTTTATTGCTCTTGATTTCTTTACATTGCTTACTCCAATAGGCATTCACAAAGCAGCCAGCATGCTTATCAACTAAACTAATTTAGCATTATTGTGCTCTCATATTTTTTATGCAGCATGGAATTCATCAGCAACTGGAAATGAAGATTTTTTAAAGCAAATTTAAAACTCTCCTTCCCTTTCAATTGGAGAAGCATTTTTTGAGACACTACTATGTGACTACCATTATCCTAGACTTTGAAGAATATAATAGGGTACCTGTAAAGAAACAGAAAAAAGAAAATAACAAGATAGAATATAATATTCAAGTGCTAACAAGGGACATGAAGAAGAGATCTGTGGGGAGTACAGTCTTTGGGAAAACCTTATGGAGAGAGAAGGTTGATTGATAAATGAAGGCTTTCCAGAGAGGGAAGACACTTTGAGCCATGGCTTTGGAGGTGAGTGCTGAGCTTGTATTTCAGGGGGAAAAGTGAGGAGATTGGTTTAATTGATATGAAATAATGTTGCATTTACTGATGATCAGATTAGGAAGAGTATGAGACACAAATATCAACAATTTGATGGGGGAATTGATTTACTATCTAATTGAAAAAGTAAAGAAATTCATTTGAGGTAAAGGGAGATTACATGGGCTCAGAATGGTCTTGAAAGCAAGTCACAGCAGTTTAGTGAAAATGAAACCTTCAGTTTATATAATAGAATGGAAAAAATCAAGACATGATTATTTCAAAAGTGAGTGCCTGAACCAGGATATAGAAGTGGGACTGATGAGGGAGGTATAATAAGGAATTTGGACCATCTAACAGAAAAGTGAGAATTTTTGTTGTTTTGGCTGCTCTGCCTGTGGAGTAGCCTTGTCTGTCTGTCTCACTGCTTCACTAATAAACTTATTTCACTTTACACTCTAAAAAATTTTTTTTATATTCCATTTGAATTGATGGCAGAACATCAAGAGGAAGCTATCCAGATTAAGTATTAGAAAGTAGCATGATATTAAGCGGAGATGTGGGTATCTGATTAAAAAACAAACAAACTAACAAGGGCAAAGTTCCTTAAAGGTGTGTCTAAATGAAACCCGCCCTCTTAGGAGGATTAACTGTAAAATGCGGATAATAGCATTTACTGCATGTAATGGTTTTAAGATTACCGTAAAATACTTAGAATAGTGCCAAGCACACAGTAAGCGTTTAATACAGCTGCTGCTATTAATATGTTTACTATTACTGTGGTTTTTTTTCCTTCTCTACTTTTTTTCTGTGAGCCACCACCTTTTCGGCAGGGTTGGGCATTCTTTCGGAACACTTGGCACACACACTAAAAAAAAAAAAAAAGGAAAGAAAGAAAGAGAACATTTCGCACAAGCTCGGCTTTTTATGAGATGTAGATTTTGAGCTATGAAAACTGCGAAACTGTGGCCGCTTTGCAATGGTTGAAATGCAGTAAGACCCTTACACACCCCCGTCGCACAGAATGGTGCCTTCCCGGACCGCTTCCCTCCCCCCCCCCCGACCGACGGTAGTACATCCCAGGCTGCCGCTGGAAAGGAAAAGGTGGTGCCAAAGTGGAATGCGCCGAGGATTGTCTTTGCTCCCGGAAGCAATTGTTCTTTAGCACAGGAAACAGTTGATGTTTCTCGGGAGGTGGGACTGGGCGGGTCAGAACTCAGCGGCTGACGGCGGGGGAGGAGCCGGGTCCGCTGCCGGGTGGTTGGGCCGGGCGAGTGTCCTTATCCCAGCGTTCGGGGCTCGGGCCTGTAAGCCTTTTGGAGTAGCAGCGGCGAGAACGATTGGGTCGAACCGGGAAGGCATGTTGCTCTTCGTGGAGGTGAGTGGACCGGGCTATCTTGTCCTGCCCCGAAGGGAGCGGGAGCGTGGAGGCGCGGGCCGGTCCCACCGCCATGTGACTTTCCAGGCCGTCCACGCCGCGGAGCCGGCAGATAGGCTGACACAGCACCCGGGCTGCGCAGGCCCGCGGCCCCCCTGGCGCGCGCTCGCCCCTTAGGACGCGACGGGCGGGGAGGGCCGACGCGGGGGGACAGGGAAGCGGGGGACGCGAGCCTGGTCTGGTGGGGCGTGAGGCTCGGAGGAAGGAGAAGGTGTCCCATATGGAGCCCCTGGCGGAGGCCCACAGGCGCGGGGGGCGGAGCCTGCGGGGAAGGGCGATCAGGTGGGCGCGTTCCGGGGGTGGGAGCGGGGTGCGCGGGGCCCGCTGGGAGAGGCGAGCAACATGTGGGGCGGCGGAGCGAGGAAGGTGAAATTCGGTATGTGTGTTGGGGAAGAAAGTTGCCAGCTCCTTTCTGCAACCCCCACCCAGTTTTGTTGGGTCCCCGTGTCTTGGTCTCTGGAACGTTCTGTGGGTGGAAAGTGAGTTGCTGCGAACCGAGGAGAAGCCAGTAGGCTTCGGAAGGTTTGAAAGGCACCGCTTTGACCTTTTGTAAAAGTTACTCAAGCGGCGGCTCCGGGATGAGGACGTGGTTTGTTTGTTTTTTTGAACGGCTACAAGCCCTTTGCAAAGAAAATTCCAAGCATGAGAGAAACCTAAGTCCGGGGAAAGCCAATTTTTGTATTGTTACTTAACGATATAGACGCTTTTTTAAACTTGTAATTGGAACGTCGGCTGTTGGCCTGTTGTAATTTTAGGTAAGAGATAGCTGCCTTACACAAATATTCGAGGCTTAATTTCTCTTCTTTCTGTCTTTCTCTTGTGTGCAGTGAGCATCAGCTGACTGCCTGGCTAAAGCTTTGAGTAGATTCCTGATCATACTGTTCTTGCATTGTGAAAACGTCAAACCAGCAAAGCTGCAACTTCGCAACTTGGCACTTGTTAACTATGCCCATAAAAGAATCTTTTCAATGAGGGAAGGAATTTACAGGTTGTATAATTGATCGGCCAGTCTTTCCGGGGGAAGGGAGGGATCTTACTCTGTAAATATTCCGGGTAAAGAAAATGACATGCGCTCACTTTTTAATAATCTATTCAGTGTCTCTGATCAATGTGAGAGCTTTAAATTGGGTTTTAAATTGACACAGTTACTTTAGAGTATGTCCAACGTTGATAATAAACATTCATTAGGATATTCCAGGCGAGTCATGAAAAGTTTTAAAATTAATTGAAGCCATTCTGTTGACCGATTTTTATACTCGTTTTTCATTGGGCAGAAAAAGAAATCAGATTATGATTTTAAACAATGCCAGTTTGTGTTAGGAATGTTATGCCATTTAAATGGTGCAGATTTCAGTGTGTATGTGTTTTGCCAGGCAAAAGAAGGACTGTGAAGTTTTATTTATATCAACATAATTCCAAAATAAACTTTTGAGTTCCAAGTTGATTTCTTTGGCTTTGTTAAAATGTGAAGTATAATAATAGCTCCATTTATTGAGTGTTGAAGCTAGATCCTTTCGTTTCTAAAACAACAAAGCAGTATTTTACAGATGAGAGGTGGAGAGGTTAAGTAATTTAGTAAAAGTAAAGTAGTGGGATTGAGATTTAGATACAAGTCATTCTAATGACAAATCATGGCTCTTGATAAACTGTTTACATAAAATTGTTTCCATTAATCATTCATTTTCTTTGCGAATCAGTATATGATTTTAAATTTTTCTCCTATGAGTTTTATTGAAAATTAATGTCACTACATATTTGGGGCTGAATATATGATGTTAAAATCAGTGAAAAAACTAAAAAACAACACTGGTCATTTAGCATTTTGTTAACTAATATTTGATCCTTGTAACTTCATGTTATAGGAATTATTCTAAATAAGTGAACCCAAGCTCAGAAGTTTGATGTCTAAGGTCATTCAGGTGTGAATAATGTGGGGACTAAAGTCTGAAGTCTGACTTCTACAACATAAAGCTCTGGCTTCAGAACTTATTTTTGTACTTTCCCCTAAGCCAAAAGTTCTTAATCTGGGTCCCTAGATAGAATTGAGGAAGTCCATGAACTTGGTTAAGGAAAAAAAAATTGCTTATTTTCACTAGCTTCTAATTGAAATCTAAAAATGAAAATTCTTGAAATTTTAATGGATGAAACGAGAAATATTTTCATATCGTATTACAGTTTTAACATAATCTTGTCATTGTTTATGCTCATTACTCTTTATTATATATAATCTTGTTATTTAATGTATCAGTGAAGCACATTTATTACTAAATTTGAAATTTAAAAATACTTTGATAAATATAATTGGTTTATTTTGTGATCCTTAGTATTTTATATACTTAAGAACTTAATTCTGAGAAGAGGTCCATGGCACAGGAGAGTTTAAGAACCACTTTACTATAAAACCAAGTTGCATGTGGATCATCTTTGGACTTCTCTAATCTGGGATCTATGAGTCCTCTACAGTTGTGTTCAAAATCTTTTACTGAGTGCATTTTTCTGGAGAGACTCCAGTTTACTAATTTATAACTGGAATCAGTGGGATATATAAAAATAATGATAATAGTATAATAATAGTGGTGTGCACATGTATTGTAATTACTGTGTGTCAGGCCTGTTAAGTGTTTTTGCATGTATGGGTATATATATGTACATACATATATATGTACATATATATACACACATATATTTATATATACACAACTATTCAAGCCTACTTTTGACGTAGTGGCGTTATCTCCATTTTAGAGATAAACTAAGGCACAGAGAATTTAAGAAACTTGCCTAAGATTGCACAGCCAGTGAATGTTTAAGCTGCAATTAGGATTCTAAATTACTTAAAAATCTTAATTAAAGATTTTTATGGTTCAGTAGGCAGACAAGGAATCTTATTTAAAAAATACTTAGATGTCACTTTTTTTTACTTGGTCTTGCAGGCAAATGGCTATATAGACTTCAGTAGTTTATTATTTTTTTCTCACCTCTGTTTTGAAAGGAGACACACAGTGGCTCTCTGGAAAGAGGTAAAAATATTTGGATAATTCACAAAATTGTCAAACATGTCCCAACATAAATTCTTAAAACAAATTCTGTAAGTTTGAAACAGCTCCCTTCTTTTGGCTACTAGAGAGTTATTTAAACTTTTGAGCACCAAGGAGACAGTTTGCAAATTTTTCATGTTTTTTATGCTTGCTAACATTTTATTCATTTTTCACATCATTCCTCCCTCCTAACTCTCCCCCCCCTCCCTACCCCGTTAATATTTTCAGCTAGTTATGTCTGCTCTAATTGTTTGGCAGTATTTTGTTTTGTTTTGTTTTGTTTTTAATAGGATTTCTGTCTCTATTTGAGGTTTTCTCTGAAAATGAAGACCTAGAACCACTTTAGATAGCAATGAATTTTATGTACCCTAAGATGCTTTAATCACTCTCACATAACTTTTAAAAATTATTTTTAATTATGGTAAAATACACGTAACAAAATATATCATCTTCACTATTTTAGTGTATAGTTCAGTGGTATTAAGTACATTTACATTGTTGTGCAACTGTCACCATCATCCATCTCCGGGACTCTTCATCTTGCAAAACTGAAACTCTGTACACATTAATCAACTCCCATTCTCCCCTTCCCCCAGATCTTACATAATTTTAAAAATAATTTATCTGACTTCCAAAGTTTTCTGCTTTTTCAGGTGATAACATTTTGCACTTTAGGTTAGCCTTAGTGTCTGAAAATAGTGGGATATTTGCCTGAATAATTTTTCATTAATTTTATATTACAGTAATCATAGGTAGTGTGCCTGTGCACAGTACTCCGTTTTTCTCCATTAGCTTAAATAATTATTTATAGAAAGTTATTAGATACCACTGGCTAGAAATGATTTTTTAATTATTTGAGAGAGAGAGAAACAGTGATTTGTTATTCCACTTATTTATGCATTCATTGGTTGATTCTTTTTTTAAAATATATTTTATTGATTTTTTACAGAGAGGAAGGGAGAGGGATAGAGAGTTAGAAACATCGATGAGAGAGAAACATTGATCAGTTGCCTCCTGCACACCCCCTACTGGGGATGTGCCCACAACCAAGGTACATGCCCTTGATCAGAATTGAACCTGGGACCCTTCAATCTACAGGCCAACACTCTATCCCATTGGTTGATTCTTATATGTACCCAGACCAGGGATGGAACCCCCAAATGTGGGTATATCAGGACAGTGTTCTAACCAACGGAGCTACCCAGCCAGGGCCAGAAATCGTTTATTTATTTATTTTATTTTTAATTTTTTAAAAATATATTTTATTGATTTTTTACAGACAGGAAGGGAGAGGGATAGAGAGAGTCAGAAACATTGATCAGCCGCCTCCTGCACACTCCCTACTGGGTATGTGCCTGCAACCAAGGTACATGCTCTTGACCGGAATCGAACCTGGGACCCTTGAGTCCCCAGGCCGACGCTCTCTCCACTGAGCCAAACCGGTTAGGGCAGAAATCGTTTTTTTAAAAAGTGACTTAGAAAAGAAGAAAATAACTATATGAATTGTGAAGTGATTGCCAAGAAGAATTATAAGTAAGTGAATAGCTGAGTGATTTTTTGAACAATTTGATTTTGGAATATTTATTGCAACTTGATTCTGAATTTAAAAATGAATAAAAATATTTTTAGACATAATGGACTGAAAATAAAGTAAAAATTATTTTTGAAGTGTGAAAAGTGGAATAAAAGGCTCAGGTGAACATAAAAGTATCTCATGGTGCTTCAAAGTATACAGTATGTGAAAAAGTAGAAATATTGGTGTTCAGCTACTGTTTATCAGTTTTCATTTGTTCAGACTATATGCCAGTTTCATATTATTCCCAGTTAATGGAAATGATCCTTAATACTAGACATGTACATTTCAAATCTGTGATTTTGGTCTTCTACCTAGGAGCTTAAAAAAAGATTTGAGCCCTGGCCGGTTTGGCTCAGTGGATAGAGCGTAGCCCCATGGATTGAAGGGTCCTGGGTTCGATTTCGGTCAGGGGCGCCTACCTTGGTTACAGGTTCCCTGGCCCTGGTTGGGGTGTGTGCAGGAGGCAACCAATCAGATGTGTCTTTCACACATCAATGTTTCTCTCTGTCTCTCCCTCTCCCTTCCACTCTCTCTAAAAATCAATGGGAAAATATCCTTTGGGTGAGGATTAACAAAAAAATAAAAATAAAACAATTGACTTAAAAAGATTTTGAGCCCAGCTGGTGTGGTTCAGTGGTGAGCATTGACCTATGGACCAGGAGGTCATGGTTCCATTCCTGGTCAGGGCACATGCCTGTGTTGAGGGCTACATTACCCAGTAGGGAGTGTGCCGGAGGCAGCCCATCCATGATTCTCATCATTGATGTTTCTATCTTTCTCTCCCTCTACCTTCCTTTCTGAAATAAATAAAAATATGTATATATATAAAAAGATGTTGATCCTGTAGTTAGAAATGGCGTCTGAATCTTGTTTTGCCGACGAATGGAAAGTAGAGGAAGTTGAGAAATGAATCCAGCTGTCAATTTGAAGTCATAAAAAAGATTCTAACCTCCTTGAATATCCTTAAATGAAAATGAAAAATGAGTGTTGATAGCATTTTAATTTATCTTTCCTATATCCTGTGTTTTGCTTAAGTTTTGTTTGCTTTAAAGTTTAATTTTTGAGGGAGGTTTTCAGTCTTCTAGAAAACATTGTAAATTTTTGTATTAATGCATTGTAATTTTCTGTAAGGGTTTTGGAATCCTTGCATGACCTGAGGCAAGTGAGGACTTTTGAGCCTCAAGTTCCCACTTATAATTTGAGATAAATGATTTCTTCTGGCAGAGCTGGTTTGTGTTTCTGGTGTCTATGGTGTTTATATATTAGGTAAGCCTTGTAATACGCTATAATTAGGTAATGCTTGACAGACAATACCATTTAACCATTACAGTAACTATTGTGATGTAAATTGTCCAGTATGTTAGTAATTGCCTTTCAAAACCACTGAAATTTGTTCTTTAAATATTTCTGGTAAATTTGTCAAAACTACATGATAGCAGCTCTGGTAATTACAATAATTACTGTGAGATAGCACTGATTTAAGAGATGTAACTTTTTGAGTTCTAATTTCAGCCTTGTTACTAATTTGTTCTGATTTGGGTAAACCAAACAGGGTAATTACCTTATTAAAATTTTTTATAGTTTGAGTATAGTTTTAATTGGACAAATAAAACTTTAAAAATAAGAATGAAGCTCTGGCCATGTAGTAACTCAGTTGGTTAGAGTGTTGTCCTGATACGACGAAGTTACAGGTTTGATCCCGTGTCAGGGAAGCAATCAATGAATGCATAAATAGGTGGAACAACAACTCAGTGTTTCTTTTTCTCTCCCCCCCTCTCTCTAAAAATCAATTAAAAAAAAATAAAGCAGTGAAGATTTTAGTATGTTAAAAATACAGATTCAGCCAAGCCGGCTTGGCTGAGTGGATAGCGCGCCAGCTTGCAGATTGAAGGGTCCCAGGTTCGATTTTGGCCAAAGGCACATGCCTGGGTTTCGGGCTTGATCCCCAGTGGGGGGGCGTGCAGGAGGCAGCCAATCAATGATTCTCTCTCATCTTTGATGTTTCTATCTCTCTCTCCTTCTCCCTTCCTCTCTGAAATCAATAAAGAAATATATTTTTTAAAAAAAATACAGATTCATTTACATGTAAGATTTAAAGGGATACAAATGATAAAATGCAAATAGGCATTTCATATTTGCTCTATTGAAAAAAAATACTTTTTCTAATGTATAAGCATTAAGTAAATGCAAGAAAAAGAAACTTGAATATCACATACTCATATTTCCTCTCTTGTCTGTTGCTTTGTTAGACCATTTGAACCAATCTTTGGTTCAAAAACTATCTCTGTATTTATAAATTACTGGCTCTAAACCAAAGACAAGAGGAGTACTTTAGATGAATATTACTAGGGGTAGGGTATGAACTGTAGGCATGAAGCCAAATTCCAGAGATGAGTTAAATTTGGTTTGGTTTATATGTTACTGAGAAAAGCATTTTCTGTGTCAGGACAGAAAAGTCAAGAGTAATCAGAATTTGTGTAGCATGTAGTTTGCTAGCATTCCATACCATTAGATACCACAAACTGCAAAATAGGTAGAGGAGACCATACTTCCCGTTTCATCCTGGACAGTACACCTGTGTTCTGGAACAGATGTCTCACCCCGTTTCATTCTAAAAAATATCCTAGTTTTTTTGTTTGGTTTGGTTTGGTTTTTTGAAGAGAGAGGGAAAGACAGAAACATCGATGTGAGAGAAACACATCGATTGGTTGCCTCCTGCACACGCCCCAACCAGGGCCCAGGCCAGGCCCCTTGACCAGAATCAAACCCATGACCCTTTGATCCACAGGCGGACACTCTATCCACTGAGCCAAACCGGCTAGGGCTAAAAAATATCCTAGCTTTTATGATAATTTTTTCAGAGGAAATCAAAGATTCGCTGAATGTGTGTTTATTGGCACTTTTCCCCTTATCAACAGAGTAACATAGTTGGTACTAAAATATTTGTTGTTGAATTGGCTGTGAGAATGTAAATTTATAGAATTTACAAAATTTGCAGTTGAGCAAGGTAAGAGAAATAGGATTATTCTAGTCTTTTGAGTTGGGGGAAGGAAAAAAATAGGAGAGCAATGGTTGAGTAATAATGATAAGGTACATTTATATACAAGGTTGCGTAAAAGAGTGGTTAAGACCGTGGACTCTGGGGCCAGGCTGCCTGCTCAGGCAGAGCCACTTTCTAATTGTATGACCTTGAGCAAGTTTTTTTTAACTTCTGTTTCTCAGTTTTCTTATCTATAAGTTGAGAATAATAGTAATATATGAGGATAATATTAAAAATCCATCTTATAGGGTTGTTAAGAGGTTGACAGTTAATATAAAGCCCTTAGAATAGAATCTGGTACATAAAAACCATATGTGAGCTGCTGCTTTCATATATACTTATGAAAGATAACTTTCATCTCAGTTTTGTGGTCGTTTTCATTTAAAAGTAACAAATGGTTTGTTGACTTGACTATAAACACTGGAAGTTAAAAGGCACCCTTTTCTGAAAAGATTATTTTGATATTTAATACTGACATTTGAGGATTGTTGTTTTTTTTTAAGTTCATTTGTATAGTTAGCCATTGGCTTTATCAGATAACAATTTGAAGTAAATGGCTCAGTTCTTTGAGGACTGTTTACTTAAATGCTAAATATCTACTAATAGTTTTAATCTTTAGTAAGGGAGTTCATAAATCTCATGTAGAACTTTCTAGAAGTCTCTAGTTTTGATTATATTTTCATTTCAATCCATGACCCCTAAATTAAGCCACTAATCTAGAGAGGCCTCAGTTTTATTTTGGTTTTTAAACAATTGTCAGATGCCATCTGACTGAAGTAGTGGGACTTTGGTGATGTCTTTTCCTCAGATACTAGAGGAACAGCACCAATATCTTTATTGATGAATAAACTTAAGATTTTCTTCCATGGTGGAAAGTAAGTGAATTTTGACTCTTGACAACTTGGAGAGCTTGAGGAAAATGACCTGGGCTGGTCCAGTTACCTTGTTATTACAAGTGTGAGCTCTAGATTAGCAGAAAACTTCTTTACCCAGGGGCTTTTTAGAATATAAACTCTCTGACCATGTAACACCTGGTATTGACTCTGAATCTGCATTTTATCAAGAGCCATAGTTGATTCTTTTGCACAGTCAAGTTTGAGAAACACTCATAGTATATATTTATCCATTGATTCATTCTACAAATTTTATTATTGGCCTGTGTGCTAGTCACTGTTCAAGGTACTAGAGAGCAAGTAAATCATAAACAAGGTCACTGCCATTGTGGAGCTTGCAGATAAAATAATTCAGATTAGGATAAATGCATTGTGATAGAGGGTAAAATTTATTGCATAAACTACCGTGGATATGTATTTTTGTAACTGAAAATTAGCTATTCCTTGGCTAAAAAATAATTGCAGTCACCCTGGCCAGTGTCGCTCGGTTGGGTGTCGTCCTGTGTGGCAAAAGGTTGCTGGTTTGATTCCCAGTCAGGGCACATGCCAGGGTCGTGGGCTAGATCCTCGGTAGGGGGTGTGTGTGCAGGAGATAGCCGATGGATGTGTTGCTCTCACATTGATGTTTCTCTCCCTCTCCCCTCCCCTTTTCCCCCTTCTCCACTCTCTCCCCTCTTCTTCCCCCTCTACCCCTCTCTCTTCCATCCCCTCTCCCTCCCCTCCCTCTGCCCCTCCCTCCTTCCCTCTTCTTTCTTCTCTAAAAAATAAATGAAAATGTATTAAAAAATTATTGCAGAGGCCCGGCTTGGGTGGCTCAGTGTTTGAGCGTGGACCCATGAGCTACGAGATCACCGGGTTGATTCCTGGTTGGGACATATGCCCAGGTTGTGGGCTCAACCCCCAGTAGGGGGTGTGCAGCAGACAGCCAATCTAAGTTTCTCTCTCATCAGTGTTTCTGTCTATCCCTCTCCCTCCCCCTCTCTCTAAAATCAATAAAAACATATTTTTAAAAAATGATTGCAGAGCTGAAGTGACTTCTGCCCTAGGGACCCTAGTTCTTTCTGGTGGCTATTTTCTATAGATAGCCATGTCTTCTGGATTATTAGCCACTCTAGGGAGAACTGGGGCCAGGGACCATTTGGATTGGTGAGAAGATTTATAATATTCCTTAGTCCAGCGGTTCTCAACCTGTGGGTCGCAACCCCTTTGGGGGTTGAACGACCCTTTCACAGGGGTCGCCTAAGACCATCGGAAAACACATATAATTACATATTTTTGTGATTAATCACTATGCTTTAATTATGTTCAATTTGTAACAATGAAAATACATCCTGCATATCAGATATTTACATTACAATTGATAACTAGCAAAATTACAGTTATGAAGTAGCAACGAAAATAATTTTATGGTTGAGGGTCACCACAACATGAGGAACTGTATTAAAGGGTCACGGCATTAGGAAGGTTGAGAACCACTGCTTTAGTCTGTAACTAGTTGTCTTAAAGTTTTCTCTGAGGCAACTGTAGTGTAGCAGCAGCAGAATCTCCAGACTGCCAAGGTTCAAATCCTGGTTGTCTTAATAGCTATGCAACTTTTTCTTATCTGCAAAATGTGGATGATAATGGTATTTAACTGAAGTTGTTGTGAAGATGGATTAAGTGTTCCATAAATGTAAGTTATTATTCTGTCAGAATGGGTAAAAAAAATCCCACTTTAATTTTCACTTTTACTTGCCATAAAATGCCCCTAAGCATCTTCTTTTGGGATCTTGAAGTTTTTTGCTGGATAAAGTAGGTGTTTATTTTGTTTAGGTACATACAATTTAGTGTTCCTCTCAATATTGGAGATGTAAAAAATAAACTTGGAAGATTGATCCACCATGAGCAAATAAGTTTAATCAATTTATATACTTTTGTTTCTGTTTCTCAGCATTTGTAGTGTTAAGTGGCATGGGATATCTGTTTCTGATAATAAATAGGTAAGTAAAACCAAAGAGATGGCTTCTCCATATTTATGGTGACTTTTTCCTAATTCTTGGTTCTTTTACCTTAAAACTGCTGTCTGGAAAGTATTATTAACATATTTTTATTTCAGAGAGGAAGGGAGAGGGAGAGAGAGATAGAAACATCAAATATGAGAATCATTGATTGGATGCCTCCTGCACGCTCCCCCGCTGGGGATCGAGCCTGCAACCCAGGCATGTGCCCTGTCTGGGAATCGAACTTTGACCTCCTGGTTCATAGGTCAACATTCAACCACTGAGCCACGCTGGCCAGGCTGGAAGGTATTATTTTGCCAAGAATTTGATGTTTCCCCTTTTCCCTTTCTTTATATCTCTTCCCCAGCTAGGAATTGGCATAAAATGTTTCAATAGTGAGCATTTCTGTTGGTTAGTTGGTGATGACATATATTGCTTAGAAATAGAGGTGGTGATGAATCTGTTAATTTTAAGGACTGACAATTTGAATATTTTTGTGGTGATTTGAGAGTATCTGCTTATATGCTATGTGTATGTTGGCAGGTAGTTTCCACAGGCACTTGGACAATTTACATCCTTTATTAGATTTTTTTTATACATAACTGTAGCCTCAAGGACTTTACTTCTAGGTCTGTAGAAGAGATAAGGATTTTGATGTGGTTTTTCATTCATCTTTAGTCAAAAGATGAATCAAACCTAGTTATCTAGAGTTTAAATGAGAAAATAAGCCTTCCAGTTAAACTGACTTGTCAGATTCATTATGTTATTTTAAAGACTTGGTTATAGAAAAACAACTTTTTTAAAAAATATATTTTTTATTTCAGATAGGAAGGGAGAGAGAAATAGAAACATCAGTGATGAGAGAGAATCATTGATTGGCTACCTTCTGCACATCCCCCAGGGGGAATCGAGCCCACAACCTGGGCATGTGCCCTGAAGGGGAATCTAATCATCTGTCACCCCCTGGTTCATAGGTCAGTGCTGAACCACTGAGCCATGCCAGCTGGGCAGAAAAACACCAACTTTTTTTGATGGACATTTTTAGTTTTCAGTTTTTCCTTATGTTGAGTAATTTTATAAAGAACACTCTTGTGTATAAAGCCCTTAAGCTAAAATTCACTGCATTAGATTAAAGAGTGGACATTTTTTAAGTTTTTTATATCAGTATTGGCAAATTGCTTTCCAAAAGTGTTGACTGTTTTTACTATTGCCCAATTTATTGTATTTTTGTCCACACCAGGCATTCTTATATTTACAAATTCACTGTATAGGTTAAAATGAAATAATTGATTTACTTTGTGTTTTTTTTAATATTTGCTTTTTAAAATTTTTCTAACTGATTTCATAGAGGAAGGGAGAGGGAGAAAGAGAGAGAAATATCAATGATGAGAGGGAATCATTGACCAGCTGCCTCTTGCATGCCCCGTACTGGGGATCCAGCAACCCCACCATGTGCCCTTGACTGGAATTAGACCTGGGACCCTTCAGTCTACATGCCGAAGCTCTATCTACTGAGCCAAACCAGCTAGGGCATTTTGTGTTTCTTCAATGACCAGTGTGATTGAATATTTATCCGGGTGTATTAGTTTTTTGGGTTCTGTTCTGTTGTGAATTGTCATTTTGCTTGTTTGTGCTCTTCTTAGCAATTGGTAAGTTCTTTAAGCTTCTTTGAAGACAATAGTTCTTTATGTCACTTGGCAGGAACGATTTTACATCATTCTGGTTTTAAGGCTCTGGGATATTCTGTTGATGTGTCTTTTATTTGTATCTTAAATGTTTCATTATATATTTTCTGATTGTAAAAGTAAGAGATGTTAATTTTAGGAATAAACAAAAGCACAAAAATGAAAATAAAAACACTGCTGCTCAGACGTAACTATTGAAAACACTAATTTTTAGTCACTCTCAATCTTTTCTATGCTTGTGCATTATTTCACAAAATTAAATCACTTTTATAAAATAGCAATTTGCTTTACACCCCCCCCTAAGTTTCTGTGAACATTTCATTGTCTTTACAATAATAAAAACTATTTTGAAATAACTATAAATTCTCAAGACGTTGCCCCAAAAATATACAGGTGTCCTATGCACATTTTGCCTGCTTTCTCCCAGTAGTAACACCTTGAATAACTATAATATGATGTAAAAACTGGCAAATTGACATTGATGCAGTCTACAGAACTTACTCAGGTTTTACCAGTTTTATATACAGTCTGGTTTTAAGGCTTTGGAATATTCTGTAAATGGCTGTGCTACAGTTATTGAACAACTCCTCTGTAGTTGGTATCTTAGTCAATTTAGACTATAATAGAATCACACTCTAGGTAGTTTATAAACAAAATAAATTTATTTCAGGGAAGTCCGGGATCATAGTGCCAGCAGATTAGGTGTTTGGTGAGGGCTTTCTGGTTCATAGCTGGTGAGTGCCTTTTCTCTGTGCCAGGGAAGCCCTGTGTGTTTCTTTTAGAAGAGCACCTCCCAAAGGCCCCATGTCTCAATACCATCACATTGGGCATTAGGATTTTAACATATGAATGGGGGGTATGCAAACATTCAGATGATAGCAGTTGGATGTTTCTAATTTTTCAGTATTATAAAGTTAATGTGTTGGGCATTTTTGTAATTATATGCTTTTGCACATCTCTTCTGAGCAGAATTTCTGACAAGTAGAATTTCTAGATCAAAAATGTATATTTTTAAGGCCCCCCCCCCAATACTTTTATTGATTTTTTTAGAGAGAGGAAGGAAGAGGGAGAGAGAAACATCGGTGTGGGAGTGGAATGTCAATCGTCTGCCTCCTACACAACCCTCACTGGCAATTGAGCCTGCAACCCGCCTGCAACCTGGCCTGTGCCCCAGGAATCGAACCAGGGATTTGAACCAGCAATGTTTTAGTGCACGGGACGATGCCCAATCAACTGACTCACACCAGCCAGAGCTATTTTTAAGGCTTTCAGTAAACATTGCCAGCTTTTAGAAAAGTTATGTGGATTACAGTAGTGAACTGTTTTGTGTGTGTGTGTGTGTGTGTGTGTGTGTGTGTGTGTGTCAAAATGACAAAGTAGTTTAACAGTAAAAATGATACTTTGTAATTAACTATCCCTTCTTGTCTTTTTATACATTTTCCCTGTTTGGTAAATTATCTTTGTTCCTATTGTTAATACATTTGAGCACTTTTCATATTAGTGTACTAGTATATAGGCCTATGTTTTTTCTTTAATTTTTATAATATGTGTTATAAAATATACTAAATTTTATTGAACTGTTTGCCTGTAGATGGACTTTGGGTTGTTTTCAGTCTTCTACTTATGGGATCAGTGCTGCAATAACACATCCTTGTATACGTTTCTTTGTGTACATTGGCTTTTAGAAAAGTGTATACTACTAACTAGGCTGGTGAAAAAATAAATATGCCCAGGAGTACTGCTTGTTTATGTGCCATACACTACACACTTTAATTATTCTTGGCACCAGTATCAAGGGACACATCAGATTTGTAGATAGTATGCTGCTGAAAATCATCTAGTTAATTATTTTGATTAATTATTAAATGCTTAAAAAAATCTCATCAATAAAAGGTAAGTTTTTGGTCATAATCCCCCAGTATTTGGGTATTTATAAATTAAGTGTATATTTTGTATGTTAAATGTTAGTTTTAATCTCTTATAGTGTACATTTGTCACATTTGCAGCCTCCCAAATTTGAGAAGCTTTCTAAATTTGCAGAAATACCCATATTATGTACATACTTTTCAAAACTCAGAAATTTCCAGATTCTCATGTGTATAGGTGGATGCAAGCGTGTTACCTCAGAGCCACTGGTCAGACACACCCACAGATGCCTTGTATTTGAAAATACACAATATAAGGAAATGGAGGTTCTATTCACAACTTTCATTTTGCAGTCAGGAATGGAGTAGAGCTAGTCAGCTTAAAATGTAGTTAATAGTTTCAAGATTAAGTTGGTGCTAGCCATAGTGAAGATTGTTTGTAATGGATTTGGACTTTGCATTTAGTGCTTGGTAGTGGCAGGGATAGCGATTTCCCCTTTAAACTGCTTCTGCAAGGTTATTTTGGGTGATATTATCTTTGCATCTGCTTTTTTCAGCCCTCTAGTGACATAGCAATAGTGACTCTACCATTTAATAAATTACCTTTCTCTTTAAATGAGCCAGAATGTATTCTGCACACTGACAACTAAAAATCCTTGATAAGCCCTAGCCGGTTTGCTCAGTGCTTAGAGCGTTGGCCTGCAGACTGAAGGGTTGTGGGTTCAATTCTGGTCAAAGGCACGGATCTGGTACCTCGGTTCCAGGCTTGATCCCCAGCCCTGGTTGGGGCGTGTGTGGGAGGCAACCAGTGCATGTGTATCTCTCACATCAATGTTTCTTTCTCTGTCTCTCCCTCTCCCTTCCATTCTCTCTAAAAAATCAAAGGAAAAAATATCCTCAGGTGAGGATTAACCAAAAAACAAACAAACAAAAAATCCTTGATAAGATACTTTTGGTACAGTGCACATTGTTTGCATGTCTATATAGTGACAAATATAAAGCTAACTTGCCTCTAAAATTACGCCATAGAGGTTTTTAAATACCTGGTACCTGTCCTGGCAGGGCACCCTGGTTGTAATAAGAAAAGTAGTTGGTTTCCTTCCTGAGCTAATTATGATATGAGGTAATTGTGAATTAACATCTCTAAGCTAAAATTTTGTTATGATTATTCAAATGGTGCTTCTTCAAAAATGCTTTTCCTCCCCTGCAAGGTTTGACACCTTATTATTGATCTTGATGTTACTGTAAAGCTTTTAGCAGCCCTGAAACCAAAAGCCATAAACCATTTTGACATAAGACTTCCATTTTAACTCAGGCCACATTAAAAAAAAAAAGGAAGAGTGGTGTCAACTCTGGTCTAGCATGTTGGGAAGGTAATTATAGATGCTTAACATTCCTTTTTTGCACACATGCCTCTATTATTTTACTCAATAGACAGCTGGGGGTCTACTCTCACTTGGTTTGTGTTAACAGCTAAAATAGAAAAGGAAGACCAAGTGTCTGCCTTACTTGAGCCCACTGCCTGGTTGCAAAGAACACCTGTTTAAGTAATCTATTATAGTGGTAACAAAATAGAGGTTATATACAAATAACAAGAGGAAAAGAGGAAGTAGTGAGCAAAACAAATGAAGTTAAGTCTCCAAGGTGTGTCGGGACTATACTAGTAAGTTTTGGTAGACTAGAGATTATGTTTTTTTTAAGTGAGGAAACTGAGGTCAATAAGTTCATAATTCCTGGGTGGCAAAACAAAGTTAATTTTTTTCTGTAATGCCATAGTTGTTTCTCAATTAGTGGAATTACACTTCAGTCTAGCTTTATTAAGGTGATATTGGTACTTTTTAAATAATTATTATGAATTGGATATTCTGGAAAACAACTGAAAATGTTGGTTAATTATCACAGTACTGTTAATGTTAGAGCTGTGTTTTTTTGTTTTTAGTTAGAGTTGTGTTTTGAATTTAAGTGTGCTTCTGGAGTCTCAACCATTATATGTTTACATAATGATTATTAACTACCTTGAAATAACAATTCCTATTCTATTTTACTAAAGCAACATACTACTATGTAACAATTCCATAAGTTTCGCTGAGAACTGTAGTCTTTGTTTGCCATTTTCTTGGGTAGGGACATAACTGGTATTTTCAGAATTAAGGAAAGTGAGGGAGGAGGAGGGTATGCCAGAACATAGATTGTCTTCTACTAAAGTGCTTAATAACAAGTTAACTGCTCTTTACATGGCAGGGAAGCTAGGCTCTCACAAATTCCTCATAGTTGTTTTCTGCATCAGTCAGAAATTAAGCTGTACCTAAATTCCCATATCATATTCAGTCAGCTCAGTTCCAAAGGTAAGGTGATGGGGAGAGTGCTGCTGTGGTGAAGGCAGAAAGGGGTTGTTGTTGTAGAGAATTTTAAAGCAATACATTGACTAAAAGGCATATGCTTATAATTATCCTATACCTGGCAATTCTAAATAGTGTCAGTGATAAAATACTGCCATTACAACCACCACGTAGGCCCAGCCCTTGCTCCCAACATATGAATGAACCTTGACATGGTTAAGAACATTGTGTCTGAGTGTTCTTCTTTTTCCCAAATTGAGTTTCAGTTGATAAGCAATCAAAAAATATATGGCAAGCTATACAGTATAATTAAACAATGCTTCATTGGTTCCTACATATAAGTCATGTTAGTCATAATAGTTGCATAGTATGGAAACTTAAGTAAAAAATCGGTTTATTGCCCTAGCCCAGTGGTCGGCAAACTCATTAGTCAACAGAGCCAAATATCAACAGTACAATGATTGAAATTTCTTTTGACAGCCAAATTTTTTAAACTTAAACTATATAGGTAGGTATACATTGTTATTAACTTAATTAGGGTACTCTTAAGCTGGCCTTTGCTAAAAACGTCCTCAATCTGAGGGGTCGACCTCAGCAAACGTACCCCCATTTCTTCTAACGCCACTTCTTCAAAATAGACTCGCCCTGGCTGAAAACCGACTTCTGGGCATGGGCCACGAAGTTTCAATCGCACTGTACGTGCGCGCCCGCACGTGGTATTTTGTGGGAGAGCCACACTCAAGGGGCCAAAGAGCCGCATGTGGCTCGCGAGCTGCGGTTTGCCAACCACTGCCCTAGCTGGTTTGGCTCAGTGGATAGAGTGTTGGCTTGCAGATGGAAGGGTCTCAGGTCCGATTCCAGTCAAGGGCACATGCCTGGGTTGTAGGCTTGATCCCCACTCCTGGTCTGGGGCTCTGGTCAGGGGCCCTGGTTGGGGTGTGTGTGCGATGTAACCAATCAATGTCTCTCTCACATCTATGTTTCTCTCTCTCTGTCTCTCCCTGCCTCCCTTCCACTCTCTCTAAAACTAAATGGGAAAATATCCTCCAGAGAGGATTAACAACAACAACAAAATCTGTTTATTGTCTTAGCTGGTTTAGCTCAGTGGATAGAGTGTCGGCCCACAGACTGAAGGGGCTCGGGTTTGATTCTAGTCAAGGGCACCTACTTCGGTTGCAGGCTCTTTCCCTGGCTCTGGTTGGGATGGGTGTGGGAGGCAACCAATTGATGTGTCTCTCTGACATCCATGTTTCTCTTTCTGTCTCTCCCCCTCCCTTTCTCCTAAAAATCAATGAAAAAATATCTTCCAGTGAGGATTAACAAACAACAACAACCTTATTAAATTAAAAGATTACTGGGGAATTTCATGGGACATAGTTGTAGGAAGTACAGTTAGGCCTCCCAGAAGCTGAGTCTTCTCAGCAACTCTGGGGGCTCTGAAGTTCCGCCTACCCAGAGTCCTGCTTTGGTTGCCCATTTTTCAGTGTTGGTGATACCTTAAAGGCTGGATTGTTTTTTTTAGCCCCATGATGCAGTGTTAGTTGTAATAACTCCCTCAATGTAGACAGAATTTATAACAACTTCCTGATACTTGGCTCAGTGTGTACCAGTTATTTTTCATGAAAGCTGAATCCCAAGTATATGCAGGTCATAAGCTTGAAAGCACCTTGCCCTTTAAATCCACTTTCTGGTGCCTGCCATCCAGGGGAGGGGCCTATAACTGAGAAGACAGTTAAAAAAGTAACCTTTTGGCCCGACCTGCATGGCTCAGCAGTTGAGAATCGACCTATGAACCATTCCCGGTCAGGGCACATGCCCAGGTTGCAGGCCCGATCCCCAGTTGAGCGGCATGTAGGAGGCAGATGATTGAAGTTTCTCTCTCATCGATATTTCTATTTCTCCCTTACTCTGAAATCAATAAAAACAATATTTTTAAGAAGTAACTTTTTGGAGAGATAGTACTTTTTGAAAGTCATTAATGTATTTGAGAAGGAACAAGCCCCGTTTGGTGGAATGAGGTGAGAAAAGTGTATTTGTGCATCCTGCTTTCTTCTCTCTCCATCTTTTGAATACTCTTCTTTCCCACCCTCTATACCAGCCGTGGGCAAACTACGGCCTGCGGGCCAGATTCGGCCCATTTGAAATGAATAAAACTAAAAAAAAAAAAAAAAAGACCGTACCCTTTTATGCAATGATGTTTACTTTGAATTTATATTAGTTCACACAAACACTCCATCCATGCTTTTGTTCTGGCCCTCCGGTCCAGTTTAAGAACCCATTGTGGCCCTCGAGTCAAAAAGTTTGCCCACCCCTGCTCTATACTGTGATCCATTTCTACTTTTCACCTCTGTGTGTGTCTGGTTACATGAGGTATGCGAAAGATTACTTTAGATGGTAATTTTACGTAATTATGTTGTGGACTTTAAGCAGTAGCTAGAAAGTGGGGGGCAGAGGGGGGAGAAATTAAGGGACATCTGTAATACTCTAAACAATTTTTAAAAAAGAATATATACGTTCAGGACAAATTTGGAAAAGCACATTCTAATGTAAGGCAGATTGCTGTTTTTGACTTGGGAGTAAATTAATTTCCAGCAGTAGAATCAGACTCAAAGGTCTGTATCAGTTTGGATGGCAGTAAAAATTGTATACTCTATAAAATCGCTCTAGATAACTAAAAAATTTTCTCTAGATACAAAACACATGCTAATGTCAAAGATATGTGAATAGTTTGAATAAACTTTATGACATTTGCAAGCAGATTGGGGGTAAAGCAGTATTACTATATTAATAGTATTTTATAGAGATTTTTTTGTACAGGTAGTTAAATTTTATATAGGTACATTTCAAGTTCATCCACTCAAAAGGATTTATATTGTCAAATTAAGCCAAAAACTTAAGAGATACTACTTATTTAATATTTATTTATTTATTTATTTATTAAATTACTTAATATTGGGGTTTTCTTCACATTTAAGTAATGGAAAAGTCTTTTACCTAAATCCGTATTTTTAATGCACTGACTTTTAAAGTTTACAAATAGATCCTTTGATTATTTAGCAGGTAACATCTAAAGGAACTGGTTTAAATCCTAATGCCAAAGTGTGGCAAGAAATTCCTCATGGAAATACTGATGTCACGCCAGTAACTCATGGAACTGAAAGCTCTTGGCATGAAACAGCAGCAACATCAGGGTCTCATCCTGAGGGTGAGTCCTAAATATTTTGTCAGAATAAAACACATTTTGGTTAAACATATCCCCGAACCAATTTAGAAAACTTTAGGGTACATCCTTTGATTATTTGATTAAATATGTTTATAAATGTTTAACGTGTAGTTTGTATACAATTCTCATATCTAGTATGAATAGTCACCAATTTCAAACAGAAGCTTGAAATCTTTGGGTCTAGCCTTTAAGCCCATTTATAAAATGGTATTTATAAATTAGTGTTGATCTACCACTTATTTGACCTTGGACAAATGACTTAATTTTCCCATGCTTGTTTCCTTAATCTATAGATTAAACAACAATAATAAAAATAGTAATAATAATTACTTTTGGCAGAATTAAGTGAGTAAAAGTGCATTAAGTAGTCTGATACATAGATAGTGCTATATAAGTTTAAGCTATTAACCATTTTAGCTTATTCATAATTGTCAAAACTTAACTCCCTTAGAAAGAGAACTGTTACGTAAAATCATATGGACATTTTACCAACTGGTAGATTCCTTGAAATCTTGTTATAGAAGACATAGGGCCGAGAGTTCCTAAAGATAGGATTTGAAGAATTTCTATTTTCAGTATGTTTTCTTTCATACAGGTAATACAGAGCTTTCAGATGATATGTGTAAGGAATATGAAGTAATGTATTCATCTTGTGAAACCACAAGAAATTCTACAGGCATTGAAGAATCAACTAATGGAATGATTTTGGGGCCAGAAGATCTGAGTTACCAAATATATGACATTTCCGGTAAGCTTTAGGTTTTTATTGATCAAAGGAGAATTCAATATGCTAGTCTTCTTCCACCCTCCCCCCAAGTCTCTTTATCATTGGTCTAATTAAACTGTGTATTCATTAGTTTATTTTCTTATTGGGAAAAAAGTTTATGTTAATGAAATGCTGTTAGGTGATATCAATAAATACTGTTTTAAAATGGCCAAACGTGAAGATTGTAATTAAAAAATATTAATTTTAAATTTCCTATTAAAAGAAAGTGTGAAATTCAAGATGAAAGGGGAAAAATATTCAAAATAGTTGAAAGAAACCTAAATTACAATTTTTCATAGGGTCCAACTTTGTTGGGATTAGTGCAAGTTCTATCAATTTTCCTATCACTTTTTTCCCCCCTCTAAATATTTATGGGTGAAATATGACCCTGGGACTTCATTGTTCTGTGACCCATCACTTTTGTCAGTGTGAAATGCATTTATAAATGTGAAGTTGCAGGGATTAATTTTAAGGAAAAGGCTCTACAATTTAACTTGTGAGACGTGTTGGTTTTTTTTCCATATTCATTTAATTGTTATGGATTAGTAGTTGATTGGATTTAAAGTGGATGAGATCTAAAGGAAACTAAAACTGTACCGTAGACCCTCATGACCTAGCTTAATTTTTCTAATTCCTAAAGGGTCTCTTTGGAAAATAAGTGTAATGGGAGGGGGTAGGCATTTCTGTCTTTGCCTTCAGTCAAGGTATATAAATCTTTGTCTTCAATTTCCTTATTTATTATAAATATTTGGACTAGATTTCTAAAGTCTGTTGGCTTGTAAGTTGATTTTGGAAGTGGAATGAGATGGTATTTCCATATAATAATTTTTTTAAAATATATATTTTATTGATTTTTTACAGAGAGGAAGGGAGAGAGATAGAGAGTTAGAAACATCGATGAGTGAGAAACATCGATCAGCTGCCTCCTGCACATCTCCCACTGGGGATGTGCCCGCAACCCAGGTACAGAATCGAACCTGGGACCCTTCAGTCCGCAGGCCGACGCTCTATCCACTGAGCAAAACCGGTTTTGGCTCCATATAATAATTTAAGGTGGT
Organism: Myotis lucifugus; assembly: GCF_000147115.1. NCBI lineage: Eukaryota > Metazoa > Chordata > Mammalia > Chiroptera > Vespertilionidae > Myotis > Myotis lucifugus. The sequence continues at coordinate 4,128,670 of NW_005871139.1, forward strand.
AGGCTCTGCTCTCTACTTATGGTCATAATATACCTAACTAGTGGTTACTTTGTTGTTTTTTTGTTTATTTGCTTTAGTTTTTAATATATTTTTATTGATTTCAGAGAGGAATGGAGAGGGAGAGAGAGATAGAAACACCAATGAAGAGAGAGAATCATTGATTGGCTGCCTCCTGCAAGTTCCACACTGGATGTCAAGCCCGTAACCCGGGCATGTTCCCTAACCTCCTGCTTCATAGGTGAATTCTCAACCACTGAGCCATGATGGCTGGGCATTACTGGCTGGCTACTTTGAACATAGAGTTGGTTTAAGTGATGTGGCAACCAGTTGATATTTTAATAAATTTGCTATAATGACATTGAAAGGTTAAATGAAGTTATTGCTCATTTAGGTAGCAATTGAGAAGATGAATTTTGTATTAGAAATTTACATAAAAATAGAATGCTTCTTACTCATTTTAATGAAGTTACTTTAATATCTAATATTACTTTGAATCTTGAATAGTAAGACAAGGTAGTGGTAAAATCATGCACAGAATTTATCTTTTTTTTTTATTGATTTTGGAGAGGAAGGGAGAGGGAGAAAGAGACAGAAACATCAATGATGAGAGAGAATCATGGATCGGCTGCCTCCTGCACGCCCCCCACTGGGGTTCGAGCCCGCAACCCTGGGCAGGTGCTGTTGACCGGAATCAATCTCAGGACCCTGCAGTCCGTAGCCCACGCTCCATCCACTGAGCCAAACCAGCCAGGGCAGAATTTATCTTTATATACATCCTATTGTCTGTATTTAAAGGAAATTAATCATTAATGCTTTTGAAGAGGACAGCTCAGCAGAGTGGCTTGGTTGAGTGCCATCCCGGGCATGAAAGGTTGCTGGCTCGATTCCTGGTCAGGGCACATACCTGAGTTTCAGGTTTGATTATCCAGTCAAAAAGCATACAGAAGGCAACTGATCAATGTTCTCTCTCACATTGATGTTTCTCCTTCCCTCCCTCCCTCCCTTCCTTCCTCCTTCCCCCTTCCCAGCGTGTCCTCAGGTGAGGATTTAAAAAAAAAGACCAATTGTATGCTTTGAGTCTGTAATGTCTTGTGTAAGATAGTCTTAGTTTTCCAGGTTTGTGTCCTTCCCAAAAAGGCTCATGTTCTGGGTTTAAATAATAGAAAGTATAGGAGACTATTATAGAGTTGATCTGGTCCTTTGGACATTTGCATGCTTTAAATATTCATAGGAAGATAATGGAGTTCTAAAATTAAGGAATAAAAAAAATATTAAGAGATAGAAGTTGAGCCCAGCTGGTGTGGTTCAGTGGTGAGCATTGACCTATGAACCAGAAGGTCCTGGTTCCATTCCCGGTCAGGGCACATGCCCAGGTTATGGGCTTGATCTCTAGTAGCAGGTATGCAGGAGGCAGCCGATTGATGCTTTCTCTCATCAATGTTTCCATCTCTCTATCCCTCTCTCTAAAAAGTCAATAAAACATTAAAAAAAAGAGAGATAGTTTAACGAGTGTGACTAATATCAGATTTACTCCTAATACTACCGATGACTCTGTGTGTGTATATATCCCATTTTGTCTAGCTAGTCACTGTCTCAAATTTAGATTAATATCAACTCTTGTTCATTATTTTAAAGTATTTAGGGTAGTATTTTATAATATGTTAGCAGTAAGTATAGTATTAATGGTGCTTTGTTAATTACTTGATAAACATTTTTAAACTGATGTGAAATCTCTCTAAAGAATGAAGAATACATTGGTTGAAAGAAATTAGTTGGACCTTGAGTGATCTGAATTGTAAAAAATAACAGTTTAATTTTATGAGTTTAATTTGTGTATACTTTGTGATTTACTCTGAGTATAAACAATATGTAAAGTTAACCACTTATAGTAATTTGTATTAACTTTTTCCCTCTTGTTTTCTACCACCAGGAGAAAGCAATTCAGCAATTTCTACAGAAGACCTAAAAGAATGCCTGAAGAAACAATTAGAATTCTGTTTCTCACGGTACACGATCATTTTTGTGTAGATATTTCTCCTCCTCTTTTTTTTTGAATTGTTTGGTTGGTAGATGTAAAATACCTGGAAGAATGGTGGTTTTAATTTCCTTCAGTTATGTATTCTGGTATCATTCTTCTATATTTCTTAACTAGATTTAAGGATATAATCTTTAAGCATGTCAAACTCAAAGGCTATCACGGGCCAAATGAACAAGGTTTTAGTTTATGTGGGCCGCAAAAAAACAAAAGCTTCAATTTTCATAGAGACATAGGTTTATTTCGATAGAGACATGCTGAATACAAAGGGCTGAAATAAATGAGTAATCGTTAACATAAAATAATAGAACATTTTAATAAAAATATTTTTTCTTGAACATTAACTTACCAGACACTGAATAACTGCACGAATTAGTAAGTGTAACGCAAATAAACCTATTTTTCTTGTTCTCTGAAAGCGAAATATTTCCTGTTGCGCACACCAAACAAGTCAGTAGAAGACTAATGATGTGGCATTTGGCTGCTAAAATATTCGCTGCTGGTATTAGTGGAGAGAAATGGTGCACCTGCGCATAAGGCGTAAGGGAAACGAATACAACGCGATTATAGTAATCAGTCATTAGTGAATGTTGTACTAGTAGTTTGTTATTAATAATTATGTATAACAGTATATTGTAAAAATTAAGTTAAAAATTTTTATTAAAACATTTCTTACATACCGTTATATTGCTCGGCTGCAAAAGTATTCGTTGTGGGCTGTGAGTTTGACATGCTTGTTTCAATATGCAAAGGATATTCTATTTTCAGTAGAAAGATATGAAATTTCTCTTGGATACCTTTTTAAAAATATATATTTTTATTGAGTTCAGAGAGGAAGGGTAGGGAGAGAGAGAGAAACACCAATGACAACAGGTAATCATTGATTGGCTGCCTCCTGCACGTTCCCTATTGGGGATTGAGCCCACAGCCTGGGCATGTGCCCTGAGGGAATCGAACCATGACCTCCTGGTTCATGGGTCAACACTCAACCACTGAGCCACACTGACCAGGCTAACAATTTTGTTTTAATTGATTTGAGAGAAAGAGACATCGATTTGTTGTTCCACTTATACATTCATTGGTTGCTTCTTGTATGTGTCCTGGCCAGGGATTGAACCCATAATCTTGGTGTATTGGGACAACGCTCTAACCAACTGAGCTACCTGGCCAGGGCCTCATGAGTGTTTTTAAAGCAAACATGAAGATTTGAACTTCTTGATTTGCATGATTTTGTGGGGTTTTCTGGGTCAAGTGAGGAATGAACTATTTTCAGAGGTCACCTCAGGCTGCTTTTGAAAAAGGTTTTTTTATTTCTTTAGACACAGTACACTCTCAGCTTAGGTTTAATTGATTCCTCATCCTAAATATCTCTCTTTCCTTCTTTGTCTTCATAATCTAGTATTGGCCCTACTATATAAAAAAGGAAGAACCTTCTGACTTTCTTTTCTCCAATCAGATACAGTTCATTTTCTGTAACATACTTATAATAGTTATTTTAAAATCTTTGCCTATTAACTGGATCATTTGTGTGTCTGCTAATATTTTGAGTTTTTTCTCTTGATTCTGTTATAATTTTCCTGCCTTTTTTGCATGTCATAAATGTTGATTATATGCTGGACATTACTTATAAAAGAAGCTAGGAGCTGCAAGTGATATAATTTTTCCCTCTAGAAAATATTTGAGCTTTCTTCTGGTAGGCAGAAGCAGAATGATTGCTTCAATCCAGTCAGGAATCAAGCTAGGTCAGGGCTGAGCGGCCATTTTAATTAGATTTGGTTCACCTCTAATTTATGTATATTCCTTAGGCATGGACTTCTCAGGCTTTTGATTTAGAAGTTGGCAGTTTTCTGTTACCTCAGTCCTGAAACATCAAGGGAGATTTAGTTGTCTTCTTCAGAGGCTTGAGATTAGCTCTTTAGCCTCTTACCTCATACAGCTCTAAAATCTGGAAAATGTCTTGTGGAGGAAACCTGTCTTGTGTTTGATGCAATATTCATTCTTTTTTCCCCCTGGAACTTCCACAAGACCAGAGAGATTTTATCTTTTCCACTTGACTCCCAATCTCTCATCTCTGTCCTTCGAACTCAAGTAAACACAGTTGTGTTGGAGGGCTTCTTTAGTTTCCAATTCATAATGCCAGTCCTGTGCAACTGCTGAAAGCTTTGCTGGTTTTACTCTGCTCCAGGATCTGCAAATGCCCTCAGGAAAGAAACATCATCTGTCTGGAATTTCATTTTGTCCTTGTTTTATAGCTCTTCTTTTATCTTTGAACACGTAATTGTTCCAAGCCTTTTTAGTTGTTGCAATGGAAGCTCTTGCTTATGATAATTACCACATTTTGCTCAGCACTGTGTTACAGTTCAAACCAGCTGGGCGATTGTTTGACATTTGTAGGTCAGCAAAATGGCCATCAGTACATGTGATATATTAGTCATAATTGTTCAAATTTTAGATGTTATATCCATTAAGTTGACTGACTTCTGTGAAGTACAGTTTCTTTAAGGGTTTGACACAATGTTTTATAAGAATAGACCTGCTGAAAATCAGAGTAAATTCAGGCTACAACTTTTTAGTTATGCAAATATTATGTTTATTATTGTCTTATTTTCAAGTTCTTAAAGAATTTTTCAGCCCTGGCTGGGTAGGTCATTTGGTTAGAGTGTGGTCCCACTGTGACAAGGTTGCAGGTTCGATATCCCCCATCAGGGCACATACAAGAATCAACCAATGAATGCATAAATAAGTGGAACAACAAATCGATGTTTCTCTCTCTCTCTCTCTCTCTCTCTCTCTCTCTCTCTCTCTCATTTTTAAAGTTCTTATTTTTTAAAAGTTTTTTTTATTTATTAGGGTGATGCTGATACTAGTATGTTACTCCTTTGGTGCTGAATTGAGTTTAACCTTTGCTGGTTTCCCCTGCATTCTCAGTTTTCTTCCCAAAGCAAATGACTACTACCTGTTGACAGTTGTAACCTTTAAAAAGTAATTACTATGCTGTTTTAATATAATTTGAATTTAAAGGCCTTTGATCCTACTCTTTGCCAAGCACTAGGGCTTTGAAACACGTTTGAACAATAAAGACCCTTTCTGGCTGGGGAGGTTCTGGGGAGGTTGGGGGCAAAACAGTAAAAGTAATAAATAGGCAAATTAGAAGTGTTAGGAAAAATATTAAACTATGGAAAAATATTAAACAGAGCAGTATAAGCAAGGGAAGGGACATCCATAGTGCTTGGGTGGTTTCAGTTTTAAATAGGTCATTAAGATGGTGGCTTTTAAGCATAGACTTCTAGATATTTATAACCAGACTGCTTTAAAGATTTGATGTGAATAAGGTATGGATTTTATTTTACTTCAGTTAGTTAAATAATATTTTATGTGTAAGATAGAAGTGTTTACATATTCTTTTTTTAAATGTATCTTAAAGAATCTTTAGTCTTAATTTTTTTTAATTTTTTTTATTTATTTTATTTTTTTTAAAAATATATTTTATTGATTTCTTACAGAGAGGAAGGGAGAGGGATAGAGAGTTAGAAACATCGATGAGAGAGAAACATCAATCAGCTGCCTCCTGCACATCTCCCACTGGGGATGTGCCCGCAACCAACGTACATGCCCTTGACCGGAATCGAACCTGGGACCTTTCAGTCTGCAGGCCGACGCTCTATCCACTGAGCCAAACCGGTTTCGGCATTAATTTTTTTTTTTTAATTAGTAGTAATCGTGCCTTGGATAAACCTCATTGGCTATGACCAGGGGTGGGCAAACTTTTTGACTCGAGGGCCACAATGGGTTCTTAAACTGGACCGGAGGGCCGGAACAAAAGCATGGATGGAGTGTTTGTGTGAACTAATATAAATTCAAAGTAAACATCATTACATAAAAGGGTACGGTCTTTTTTTTTTTTTTTTTTTTTTTTTAGTTTTATTCATTTCAAACGGGCCGGATCCCGCCGCGGGCCGTAGTTTGCCCATGGCTGGCTATGACACTGCCACTGTGTAAAGCTTTCTTTTTTTTTTTTTTTAATCCTCACCTGAGGATATTTTCCCATAGACTTTTAGAGAGAGTAGAAGAGAGGGAACGATAGAGAGAAATATCGATGTGAGAGAAGCACATCGATTGGTTGCCTCCTGCACGAGCCCTGAACAGGGCCCAGGCTGGGGAGGAGTCTGTAACTAAGGTACATGCCCTTGACTGTAATTGAAGCATTAAGTATTGTTAAAGCTAAGGTCTCTTTACCTTTCTTAAGCCCTCTATCCACTGAGCCAAACCGACTAGGGCATAGTCTTAACTTTTTAATATTTTAAATTTATTATTTAAATGTAAAATAAAGATCGAACATATTTATAAGTAAATACTAACATTCAGAAACTTAAAATCCTTCACAATCCAACTCATGGCTTAAACTGCATATTCTAACATCAGTGATTAAGTGTTTATAAGATGGAACTACACTTTATATAATATTTTGTATCATACTTTTAAATTTAATACTAAAGCCTCTTTTCATATTAATATAATTCCATAAAATTCCTTGTTCAAAACTGTTGGGCCCAAAAGTTCAAGGGATTAAGCCAAAAACAAAACGGACAAACAAACTCAGCGACACAGACAATAAATAGTATGGTGATTACCAGAGGGAAAGGAGGGGGTGAAGGGTGGTAGAAAAAGGTATAGGGGGCATAAATAGTGATGAAAGGAGGCTTGACTTGCAGTGGTGAACTCACAGTACAGTTTACAGATTATGTATTATAGAATTGTACACCTGAAACCTATACAATTTTATTGACCAATGTCACCTCGATAAATTGAATAAAAAAGTAAACAAACTATTGGGCCCAGTGTATTTGGAGATTCAGAATCTTTCTGGAAGTTTTTAAAGCACATTTGTTGTATATTATATGTTTTCATAATTGTGTTATTTCTGTAGCATAATTTTGTTTTCCTAGACTTAGTGACAAAAGTGAATAAGGCATCTCTTTAGGTGCTTTTAAGGAATTGTTTGTTTTATAGTACTGTTGCTTCTGTTTATTTTTCCCAGAGAAAATTTGTCAAAGGATCTTTACCTGATATCTCAAATGGACAGTGATCAATTCATTCCAATTTGGACAGTTGCCAACATGGAAGAAATAAAAAAGCTAACCACAGACCCCGAAATAATTCTTGAAGTATTGAGATGTATGTAAAGCATACCTTTTAGCTTATTCCTTAAGTCAAAAAATTAAATGATCTTTTAATTTCTGATTAGACAGGGAATTGTTTTAAGTTCCTATTTTTTGCTACTCTATTCCAATCATTTATCTTTACTGACTGGTATATAGCTTCTATATCAATTTTATACCTTCATTGTTAATCTTGATACCCAGTTACATATATAAGAAATTAAATCTCAGTTTTCTGGGCTATTAGAAAGTTTTATGTATCTGTTTTTTGTTTTTGTTCATTAATTTATGTTGTTCATTATATTCCATAAATGAGTGAGGTCATGTGATATTTATCTTTCTTTGACTGGTTTATTTTACTTAGCATTTTCACACTCTTTAAAGCAATCTATTTCAAATCTTTGAACCCATGTAGTACATTTTACACCACAGTCCAGTACATATACTACATACCCACACATAACAAATGCTACACAGATTAATTCTAAATGCTTACAACAAACTCATTTCTTTTAGTCTAAACTGATTCACAACCTATTAAAGAGTTGTAACCTACAGTTTGACAAACACTGCTCTAAAATATGGTAAGGAATTTATATTTTGTTTGAGGTTCTAAGAATTTTTAGTGATGTTTGTATCTAATAAGTATTTCTTGGTAACCTCTCATGTGGTTTTTGCTAACTACTTGACTGAATAAAGGCAGATCTTAATTTTGATATAAAATATGTTGCTGGAAATGTTTAAAAGTTAAATATAGCAAGTTCAATAATAGACTTACTACTTGGGAGTAGAGGATTTTCATTCTCAGAAGGCTAAAAAATCATTTTGTGAAATAATCAGAGTGGTTTGTGCAGACATCATTTCTTAAAATGATCCAATCTTGTGCGTAATTCTTGGTTTAAGCACTTTAAAAAAAATATATATATATTGATTTCAGAGAGGAGAGGAGAGGGAGAGAGAAACATTAATGATGAGAGAGAATCATTGATGGGCTGCCTCCTGCACGCCCACTACTGGGAATCAAGTTCGCAATCTGGAATCAAACCCGGGACTCTTCAGTCCTCAAGGCTACTCTCTATCCACTGAGCCAAACCAGCTAGGGCAAGCCACTTCTTAGACTGTAATTTTAAGAAGAGTTTCTTCACATATTAAAACTTAACTGCATTTCCCCAAGTAGGGAATAAATAATGTGGTATTTGTGTATGGAGAAACTTCCTTATTAGTTATATGCTGCATGCTCCTTTGAAGGCTTTTTTTCCCCCAACCACAACACAGTGGCAAATCGCAAAGTAGGTACTCTAAATATTTTTGTTCAAAGAATAATATTTGACAGTGTTCTTTGTATAATCTTAAAATATTTTATTGTAACTTTAATCTTTAATTCTACAACTTAATTTCTTTGGGATAATAACCTCTGCTAATTTATTCAGTTGGATATAGAAATGAATAGCTTATTTTTAATGGCATTACTACCTCTACTTGTCACTTTTGAATGAAATCTTTTTTAAAATTTCAGCTTCTCCCATGGTACAAGTTGATGAGAAGGGTGAGAAAGTGAGACCAAGTCATAAGCGTTGTATCGTGATTCTTAGAGAGATTCCTGAAACAACACCAGTAGAGGTAAATTATTAAGTATTATTAAAGCTAAGTTCTCTTTACCTTTTAAATTGGAGGAGTTAAAATAAGCAAGCAAAATGTGTCAATGTCCTCATCAGTTTCTGTGAATAGGATAAATACTAACTTGTTTTGTAAACTTTGAAGAATGGTGCAGAGGGAGGAAGAAGATATGATTGTATGTTCTTAGAAGGGGATACTGAAACTTTCAATATATTGATTTGACTGAATGGCAATTAAAATATAAATGTACTTTTGGGAACTTGAGATTTATCTGAAAGAAATGAAGAAGAAAAATATGAATAAGGATTAATGGGTCAGGACTAACCCTTCTGGTTAGCAAAATATAGAGCAAAGTTGCAGCAGCCAGCTGGTGTGGTTCAGTGGTTGAACATTGACCTATGAGCTACGATGGTTCGATTCCCAGTCAGGGCATATACCCGGGTTGCAGGCTCGATCCCCAGTGTGTAGCATGCAAGAGGCAGCTGATCGATGAGTCTCTCTCATCATTGATGTTTCTGTCTCTCTCTCTTCCTTCCTCTCAGAAAACAATAAAAAAATATTTATACATTAAAGCAAAGCTGCAGTTATAAAGATATAGTACAGGTACAAAAATAAAATAATACTTGAATGAAACAGTATAATCCAGAAATAGGCTCTTTTATACAATAAGGTATGTATAATAGCATTTACTTGATAATTAGTTTCTTCCAAGTATTGTGCAATATACTTCAGTTATTTAAAGCCTCGGGTTTTATTATCTGTTTTACAGACAAAGTTAACTGAGCTTTAGGATGGTTAAATAAGTTAGCTAAGGACACTTGGGCTGTTGAAATGACAGAATCTGGATTTGAACTTGATCTCTCTGATTTTGAAGCCTGTGTTTCTTAACCACTAAGCCATAGAGCTTCACACTGAGTTGTCATGTTAAGGCATAGTAAATTAGAGAAGAGGAGAATTAATTAGTAACTGATACATGGCAATTGACTAACCATTTTTAAAATGGTTAGACTTTTGCCACCTGACATATTTGTTCAGAGTTCATTTAGTGTTATATCTCCAGAATGCAGTGAGAGAAATTGGAAAAGAAACTCTCACGAGATCTGATTTAAAATTATGAACTATGTCAAAAGTAACAAATTGAAAGGAAGATTGCAGAATAGAAAGAATATTTGCAATATTAAGAAACAGTATATACACAAGCCTGAATTCTAGAGCCAAACTGCCTCAATTTGAATTCTAGCCTTTTTACTTGCTACTTCTATGACCTTGGGTAAGTTACTTGACCTCTTTTGCCTCTACTTTCTCATCTGTTAAATGGGATAATAGTAACAAGTAATTCATAAAATTTTTGTGAGAATTAAATTACTACATAAAGACCAGTAGCAAGCATATAAAAGCACTCTTAAGGTTAAATATTATTTTTTAAAATATATATTTTTATTGATTTCAGAGAGGAAGGGAGAGGGAGAGAAAGAGAAACATTAATGATGAGAGAGAATCATTGATTGCCTGCCTCTTGCACACCCCTACTGAGAATTGAACCGTGACTTTCTGGTTCATAGGGACCATGCTCAACCCCTGAGCCATGCCAGCTGGGCCCATTATTATCACTAGAGCTCACACACATGGAAAACAGTAAATAAAAGGAACGAGGCAGCAACATACTGTTCATTAAAAAAAAAAATATATCCAGCTGGTGTGACTCAGTGGTTTAGCGTCGTCATATGAACCAGGAGGTCGGGGCACATGCCTGGGTTGTGGGCTCCATCCCTAGTGTGGGGCGTGCAGGAGGCAGCTGATCAATGATTCTCTCTCATCGTTGATCTCTCTCTCTCTCTCTCTCTCTCTTTCTCTTTCTTTCTTTCTCTCTCTCTTTCCCTCTCTCTCTCCCTCTCTCCCTCTCCCCCTCTCCCTCTCTCCCTCTCTTTCTCCCTCTCCCTAACTCTCTGAAATCAATAAAAATACATTATAAAAAAAAGAGTAAAGCAAGTACAGATGACTAAAATAGCCAGAGAATGTTGACCTAGGCCCTAAACACTGAAATTCAGATTAAAATGAGATTTGGGCCCTGCCAGTGTTGCTCAGTGATTGAGCACCAACCTATGAACCAGGAAGTTCTGGATCCATTCATACTGATATTTCACCGTGACAAAGAGTGTCTCTCAGGCAACAAACAAAGGGGAGAATGCTTTTGTTTTTGGGGAAATCGAAGATAGCACAACTTTAAAACATTAAGAGGCCATCAAGAGTGCTAATGTTGCTACGGATGTGAAAGTGCTCACAAAACAATAATTACAGGCAAATTGAATAGGTAGAAAAATTGTTGATTTGGATAAAGGAATAGCAATGATACATGAAAAATTAGTGTAAGGCTAGTAGAGGGTAGTTTGATAAATTTAAGAAGTGTTTATAGATTAAACAGTATATTAGACGTACTATATATAAGAAAGTTTAAAATAATCACTGGAACAGATTAATTCAATTTACATGATTTCTAATGTGAAAAAATGATTTCAGTTTTTTAACAAATTGCTTCTCGAACAGCCTCCCTGAGTGAATTAAAGAACTGAGGTTCCACTGTACTTAGCACCTAGAAAATGTTAAGGGAGGACATATATTTCCTTTCTTTCCTTTTTTAAATTAATTAATTTATTTTTTATTATGACACAATGAGAGATTTTTCATGAAGGAAAATTTAGCTTGCCACTAGGAGTGAAATACTTCAGTTTTGATTATAAAGTAGGGCTCCATCCCTAAATTCTATACACTATTTATGCTATACCTATACATGTTTTTGTTTCAGAATATAATCTGCTCTCAATAGAAAAATGGCCGAAGCCATAAACAGTTAATAAGTAAAGAAATAGAAAGGACCAAAAGTCATGAGGAGAAGAAATACCTATTATTGATGTTTTTTAGAATTAACTAAAGTTTTGGGTTTTTTTTTTAGGAAGTGAAAGCTTTGTTCAAGAATGAAAACTGCCCCAAGGTGATAAGCTGTGAGTTTGCACATAATAGCAATTGGTATATCACTTTCCAGTCAGACACGGATGCACAACAGGTGAGAATAAAACTTTTCTCCTAATTTCAGTCCTAGTGATAAAAGAAGTGGTATATTTTAATTGAGAAAATGTGTGCTTACAGCACTGTCGAGCAACTTCTTCAACTTTTTGTTTTTGCTTATTAATGGTTTTATTTTTTATCATCTACCTAAAGACTTTTCAGTTTTAATTTGAGAAATTTATTTCTATCAAAAAAATTTAACATGGGAGCTTGGAAATCATATATTAGTAGTCAGTATTTCCACTATATAGCAGGCCTAGAATAAATATATAATTTTCTGATTCTTGAAATTTTGATACTATGATTTTACTCTTAATGTTATGTCCTACTTAAAAGTAATATTCCTTTGAAACAGAAACATGTCTAATAGCATTTTAAAACCACTTACTGGTTTTTGTTTGTTGGTGTTTTTAGTTTGAGGGTTTTTGTGTGTGTGTGTGTTGTTTTTTTTCTGTTAATCCTCACCCAAGGATATTTTCTATTGATTTTTTTTTTTTTAAGAGAGTGTGGAAGGGAGAAACATCGATGTGAGAGAGACACATCAATTAGTTGCTTCCTGCAAATGCTCTGATGGGGCTGCGATCGAGCCTGCCACTGAGGTACTGGTGCTTGACTGGAATCAAACCCAAGACCCTTCAGTCCACAGGCCAATGCTCTGTCCACTGAGCCAAATCCGCCAGGGCTGGTTTTGTTTGTTTGTTTGTTTTTAATTTTTACCTTGGAAGGCTGCCTGATCGAACCATTTAAAAAATATGTCGCCCAGCCAGCATGGTTGAGCGTCGACCTATGAACCTGGAGGTCAAGGTTTGATTCCCAGTCTGGGCACATTGCGGGTTTGATTCCCAGTTGGGGGTGTGCAGGAAGCAGGCGATCAGTGGTTCTCTCTTCATCATTGATGTTTCTATCTCTCTCCCTCTCTCTTCCTCTCTGAAATCAATAAAAATATATTGGAAAAAAAAGATTAGTGACATTTTGGGTCTGTTTTGAATTTTGTGCATTTTATCTGCAGTAATCCATAGTAGCTTATCTACAGTAAATGGTGAACTGTAGCTGAGATCTTAAATTTTTTCTTTTTCATTCCATATCACCTGCATAATGGAATCACCTTCATAATTCTTTTATTGTTTAGTTTAGAGATAGTTGCTAATACCAAACTCTGGATAGGATAAAGATGGCTTTAATGAAATGCTTGAATGCTAATGAAAGTTCCTTTATGTTTTGTATACAGGCTTTTAAATATTTGAGAGAAGAAGTTAAAACATTTCAGGGCAAGCCAATTATGGTAAGAAACATTTGTAAGTAAGACTAGCATCTAACAAGAAAGATTTTTGTTGTTTGTCTACTAGAGAATTTTAAAAACATAAATGGATAATATTTTCTAAAACTCATAATGATTTCCAAGAAATTTCTGACTTATGTAACGTGCTACTTTAGAAAATTAGTTGATGGGACATCAAAATACTTTCTATACAGCAATTCCTTTCTAAAGCATAACTTCAAAGAGTACGAAGTTTTAGTTAGATGCTGACTAACAACATGTAAGGTAATCCCAGATCTCAAAATGAGTAGAAATAATTTTTTAGTAACCAAGTGGAAAACATTTGTAATGCTTTCATCCTCATCTCAATTCACTACATCATTACATTAACATTCAACCATTTAGAAAACCTGGGAATTGACACTTGCTCACTTTCTTTACATGTCTGATCTATCCTCAGGTTACATGAAATCTGCCTTCAAAACTTCTTTCAATCATTATTGCCATTGTTTAGACTCAAATAATTAGAGTAGCCTTTTAACTGTGAGGCCTTCAGCATTTCCCCCTTACAGTTCATTCTCCACATTACTACCAGAGTTACTATTTAAAGTGGAATCCTGAACACTCACTCACTTTGACATGCTCCTCTTTCCTTATGTAATACAGAGTGAGGCAAGAGTAGGTTTAGACTTGATCATATGGAACATAATACAATAATAAATAATAATACAAAAATAACCAGTTTCACACACTCACAACTGTAAACCTACTTTGCCCCACCCTGTATACTATTTTTAAGTGCAACACATTATTCTTATTAATTCTTATTGAGCTCTTACTGTGTATCAGTTTCTGTTCTAATCACCATTATATGTAGAGTCATTTAATTCTTAAGAGAACCTAATAAGGTAGGTACTTGTTTTCTTTCTCATTTTTTTAATCCTCACCTGAAGATATGCTTATTGACTTTAGAGAGAGAGACATCATTTGGAGAAACATTGATTGCCTCCCATACCCACGTGCCCCAACCAGGGATCAAACCACAATGTTTCTGGTGTATGGAACAATTGCTCCAACCAGCCATGTTTTCTCTCTTTTACTGGTAAGGAAAGTGAGGCATGAGAGTTACCTGCCCAATTTCACACAACTAGTAAGTAGAAGAACTAGGATGAGAGGAGCTTAAATTTATTAATAGATTATATGTCAGACACTATTCTAAGAACTTGACGTATTTAAATCTCATTATTGCTGTGTGGTAGGTGGTATTATTACTTTTCATATTACAGATGAAGCTCTCTGCCAGTTGTCATCTTATTTCCTCTGCCTCTAAGCCTGTTCCCACTATTATCTCCTTTCCCTGATTGAGGCTATAAAACTATTCTCCTAGGTCTTCTAATAGCTTATATGTTTTATATATTGGACTTAGGACTTAGAAACATCTGGATTTAATTTGAAATAGTATAAGATGGGTCTAATTTCATTTTTTTCTCTCAAAAAATGGAAAGTCAGTAGTGTCAACAGTTACCTGGGGGACAATTGACAGTTTTACTCTACATCAGCGGTTCTCAACCTGTGGTCACGACCCCTTTGGCAGTCGAACAACCCTTTCACAGGGGTCGCCTAAGACCATCCTGCATATCAGATGTTACATTACGATTCATAACAGTAGCAACATTACAGTTATGAAGTAGTAACGAAAATAATTTTTTAAAAAAAATATATTTTATTGATTTTTTTTACAGAGTGGAAGGAAGAGGGATAGAGAATTAGAAACATCAAAGAGAGAGAAACCTCAATCAGCTGCCTCCTGCACACCCCCTACTGGGGATGTGCCCACAACCAAGGTATATGCCCTTGACTGGAATCGAACCTGGGACCCTTCAGTCCGCAGGCCGATGCTCTATCCACTGAGCCAAACCAGTTAGGGCGAAAATAATTTTATGAGGAACTGTATTTAAAGGGCCAGAAGGTTGAGAACCACTGCTTTACATTATTCAACATTATAACTTTTTAATGAGAATATTTCTCTGTTAATTCAGGCCTATTGTGTTTTTTAATTAGTTCCTTAAAGTAATTTTTGTTGCTTTTCCCCCCTCTCCGTTGTGTCTTAGTGATTAAAAGAACAACAACATATTATTATATGTAGAAACCTTGCCTATCTCCTTTATTGTATCTAGTGGTTTGTTGGCTCTTTGTATTATCTGTCTGAGAGATCATATCATCTATAAATAATTACTATTTTGATCCTTAATCTCATTTCTTATAGCTTATTACTTTTCCTGAGATTTCAGGTGTAGTGGAAAATGTATACATATTTCATTATAAAATATTTTTCTTCTTTCTCTGATGGACCTCAGCAGCAAGCTACCTACAGGTCCGAGTGTCTGTCCCCTGGTGGTCAGTGCACGTCATAGTGAGTGGTTGAGTGGCCTTAGCATATCATTAGCATATTATGCTTTGATTGGTTGAATGGACGACCAGACACTTAGCATATTAGGCTTTTATTATAATAGGATAATATTGCAGTGAAAAATATTTTGAAGTGTTTTATTGTAAAATATACATACATGCAATTTACCATTTTTAAGTGTGTAACTCAATAGCATTTTATACATTCACATTGTAGTGCAACCATCACCAATACTTATTTCTAGGCATTTTTGCATCACCCAAAACAGAAAATCTATACAAGTTAGGCAGTAATGTCCCATTCTCCCAGCCCCTAGTAACCTCTAATCTATAGTCTCTGTCTTTATGAATTTGCCTATCTACATATATATAAAAGCTTAAGCGACCTTTATGACTGGACAACCTTTATGACACACAACACAGGAGCTTGCTCCCTGGTGGTCAGTGTGCTCCCACAGCCAACTTCCTGCGGCCAGCCAACCTCCCATGGTCCCTCCTCCCAGCCCCCATCGGCTCCCATCTGGACGGGGTGAGACGGCCCTGATTGCTGGCCAGGCCAAGGCTCCCCACCCATGCACGAATTCGTGCACCAGGCCTCTTGTTTTAGATAACTGCATATAAGTGCAGTCATGCAATATTTGTCTTCGTGTCTGGCTTATTTCACTTAGCATAATGTTTTCAAGGTTCATCCATGTTGTAGCATATATCAGAACTTCATTACTTTTTATGGGTTCTTAACTCTCTTTGGCTAGTATGAATAATGCTATACGACTATCAGTTATTTGAGGTATTTACCTAGACATTACTGGCAAGTATAATACCATGTTTAACATTTTGAGAAGCATGAAACTGTTTTTGCACAGCAGCTCCACCAGTTTACATTCCCAGCAATGTGTAAATTTTTCCACATCTTATCAACATTTGTTATTTTCTGCTTTCTTAATAAAAGTCATTATAGTTTGGGGTTTCATTTTCCTAATGACTAATGATGTTCAGTCTTTATGTTTTTTTTTTGCCATTTGTGTATCTTTTTTGAAAATTGGGTTGTTTGTTTTGAGTTGTAGTAGTTCTTTATATATTTTAGATATTAGTCCCTTATCAGATAGATGATTTGCAAATATTTTCTCCCATTGTGTGAGTTAATCTTTTCCTTCTTTTTTAAAAATATATTTTTACTGATTTTAGAGAGGATAATGTCCTATGTACACTTGAGAAAAATGTGTATTCTAGAGTTTGAAGTAGTATTTTTTAGATCCAATTGGTTTATAGTGTTGAAGTTCTCTATTTATTGCTCTTCTGTTGAGTATTCATTATTGAAAGTGGGTTAATGAAGTCTCTATTGTAGAACTGTATTCTTTCAGTTCTGGCATTGTTTGCTTTATGTATGTAAGGACTCTGTTGGTAGATGTATATATGTTTACAATTGTTTTCTCTTTTTGCTTAATTGAACCTTTTATCAATATATAATGTCCTTTGTCTTTTGGAACCTTTTTTGACCTAGTATATTTTGCCTGATAATAATAAAGCCATCTTAGCTGTATTTTGGTTACTATTTGCTTGCATTTTGTTGCTTTCAATGTCTCTGAATCTAAAATGAATCTATGATAGACAGCACATAGATGGATTCTTTTTTAAAATTCAACCTGTCAGTCTCTGCCTTTAGTAGAGTTTAAGCTGTTTACATATCAAGTAATTACTAATCAGGAAAGATAATTCTGCTAACTAGGTATTGGTTTTCTAGGCGTTTCCATCCCCAGTTCCTTAGTTAACTGCCTGTTTTTTTTTCATTGAATTGAACTTTTATAGTGTACCAATTTTGTTTTTCACCTTACCTATACTGTATAATTTTAAGTTGTTTTTTTTTTAAATATATTTTATTGATTTTTCACAGAGAGGAAGGGAGAGAGATAGAGAGTTAGAAACATCGATGAGAGAGAAACATCGAC
Organism: Myotis lucifugus; assembly: GCF_000147115.1. NCBI lineage: Eukaryota > Metazoa > Chordata > Mammalia > Chiroptera > Vespertilionidae > Myotis > Myotis lucifugus. The sequence continues at coordinate 4,146,157 of NW_005871139.1, forward strand.
CAGCTGCCTCCTGCACATCTCCTACTGGAGATATGCCCGCAACCAAGGTACATGCCCTTGACCGGAATCGAACCTGGGACCTTTCAGTCCGCAGCCGACGCTCTATCCACTGAGCCAAACCGGTTTCTGCTAATTTTAAGTTTAAAAAAAATTTTTTTAGTGGTTCTCTTGGGGCAGTGGTTCTCAACCTTCCTAATGCCGCTACCCTTTAATACAGTTCCTCATGTTGTAGTTACCTCCAACCATAAAATTATTTTCGTTGCTACTTCATAACTGTAATTTTGCTACTGTTATGAATCGTAATATAAATATCTGATATGCAGGATGTATTTTCATTGTTCACGACCCACAGGTTGAGAACCCCTGTGGGGGGTTACAGTTAACATCTTAAATTTATAACAACGTCAATTGAATAGTGTACAAATACTCTGCTCCTATACTTCTTTGTCCCTTCCCCTTTATATTTTTTACTTTCACAGATTACATCTTTATATATTTGTGCCCATTGATACCAGTTTATATTGTCTTATTTCCATTTTAAATCATATGAGGAAAAAAGAGGACTTACATAACAGAAATACAGTAACTTTTATTTGTCTTTACCTAAGTGATTATCTTTAGTAATGTTCCTTATTTCTTCTTATGGCTTTGAGTTACTGTCTGGCTTCATTTCATCTGAATAAGTCTCATTAGCATTTCTTATTAGCTAATAAGTCTCATTAGTATTTCTGATTCCTTTTTAGCATTTTATTTGTATATCTTTTTCCTAATTACTATTAGGTTTGTCCATAGTTTTCATTAGCTCATTGAGCACATTTAAAATTGAACATCTTTGACCAGTAATGCCAATGTCTGGACTTTCTCAGGATAATTTTTATAACCCCCCCCCCCCCCGTGAATCACTATAGGTTTTTCTTTCTTTGTATGTTTTGTAATTTTTTGTTGAAAACTGGATATTCTAAGTATTTATAAGATGTTAACTCTGGAAATCTGATTCTTCTACTCCTCAGGTATTAGTGATGTTTTGCTTGTTAAAGGCCTGTGACTTTTCCAAACTGTTTTTGCAAAGTGTGTATTCCTTATTGTGGTCACTGAAATTTCTATTCCATTATCTCTATCTACATTCAGCCTGAGATCTGACAAAGATTTCCATAAATGTCTGGCTCCAAATAGGGTAATGGTGGTGGTGAAGGGTTCTGTCTCTTAGTTAGGGTTTTTTGAATTTATTGGGGTGACATTGGTTAATAAAATTATATAGGTTTCATGAAGTAAAATTCTATAATCCATCATCAGTATATTGTATTGTGTGTTTACCACCCCAGGCCAAGTTTCCTAACATCTCCATTTATCCCTCCTTTACCCTTTTCTACCTCCCCCACTTCCCCCTTCCCTCTGGAAATCACCAGTTTTCTGTGTTTATTGCTCAATCCCTTTACCTTTTACTAGTACACCCAGCCTCAACCCCTCTCCTCTGACAGCTGTCAGTCTGTTCTCTGTCTCTGAGTCTGGTTTATTCATGAGATTCCACATATAAATGAAATGAAATCACAATAGTATTTGTCTTTCTCTGACTGGCCTTATTTAATTTAGTGTAATGGTCTCCAGGTCCATCCATGCTCTTGCAAAGTGTGAGATTTCCTTATTTTAGGCCGATTAAAGTTTTAGGTGTCACTTGGGAATCTGCTGCTTCAGAGAGGGTCATAATTGAGGCAAACATCAGCACAGATCCCTCAGGTATCCACCAGACTAACCACAACACACCCAGCATATTTGAAGGACAAAGTCCTCACACAACCTACCTTAGCACCAGGCAGCCACTCCCAGAACACAGGCCACTGAGGAATGGAAGTGGTAGCTACTGGTTTGTTGTTGGTTTTGTTTTTTTTTTCCCCCACTTAGGTAAGATCAGCCGCCTCTCCCTTTATTAAGCACTCCACTAGTTGTCATAAGTGTCCAAGCACTCTTTCTTGCTCAAATATTGATTCACTGGGAGCTAGTCTGCCATTTTTCCGCTATTCAATTTTTTGTTTATTCATGCAAATACAGTCATGCACCACTTAACAAGGATAAAAAAGAAAAAAAAACCCAGTCAGAAATGAAGACTGCAGGAACTGAAATGAAGAATGCATTACATGGAATCTCATTGTAGTTTTGATTTGCATTTCACTAATGACTAGTGAAATTGAGGATCTGTTCTTGTGCTTATTGGCCATTCACATATTCTCTTTGGAGAAATGTCTATTCAAATCCTTTGTCCATCTTTGAATTGGCTAGCTACTGTATATTCTTGAGTGTAGTTTAACATGATTCTCTGTCCCCTGTATTTCCTACAAATTGGTAGCTAGGTCTAGAGGCTTCAATAGAATTGGATTTGATTTTGGAGCAGTGGAGAGAGAGAGAGAGCATAAGTATATAAAATATTTGTTATGTCTCTTATGCTAGCTGCTACTGCTCATTGGTGAACTCTATTCATTAAGGGTTGAAGAGGTACTATTTCTGTGTTAATCTGTTTTCTATTTATTAGCTGAAACACTTCTATAAAGAGAAGCTTGCCCTCATCTTCATTGCCCTGAGGTACAGCTCATTGACAAAATGCATGATAAATGCTTGGTTCTAGCTTTTATTACCTGTTTTTGAAAATAATGCATTGATTCTCTGGCAACTTTCATAAATGACCATTCAGATTTTTTTTTTTTTTAGATTTAAACATATTTGGTGTGCTTACTGTCCTCACTGATGAAGTGGCCTCTGAGTTTACTTATGAGTTCTCTTGTTATGACCCTTATAATTTTCATTGGCTTGTTTGTTCTCTAGTGCAACAAGGTAGATGAGGCTTTTGTATCTTTTGTGTCAACACTTGGGGTCAGCCAACTCTCTGGAGTCCCTGTGTTACTTTTATGGGGAAATGATATTTTGTATTCACTGGCTTTGCATAAGGAGTTATTGTGACTAACTACATGTTTTGTCTTGTGTTTTTGTTTGTTTTTTAAGACAAAATACATGATTTTTTTAAAGATAGTCTTTATTTTATTTTATTTTTTAATATATTTTTATTGATTTCAGAAAGGAAGGGAGAGGGAGAAATAGAAACATCAATGGTGAGAGCGAGTCATTGATTGGCTTCCTCCTATACAGCCCCTACTGGGGATCAAAAGTGCAACCCGAGCATGTGCCCTGACCGGGAATCAAACTGTAACCTCCTGGTTCATAAGGCAACGCTCAACCACTGAGCCACACCAGCTGGACTCCATCATGATTTTATACTGATGCTTCCACTTTGAATTCAGGTGACATAGTTTTTACATCTTCAGTCTCACATTTGTTTCTCCTTTTTCCCATGTGAAAATCAAACCTCAGTGACTCCAATATAATATTGATTTGATGAATCCCATAGTCACATACAAAGTATCAGAATACAATACCAGTAGCAATATAATTCTGAGAATATTAAGAAAAATTTCATACTTTGCCTTTTGGGTTATTCGTAAGGAACTTTCCTAACAGTTGATTTTTTTAAAAATTGATTTTTAGAGAGGGAAAGGGAGAGGGACAGAGAGAGAAGCATCAATGTGAGAGTGAAACATCAATCCGCTGCCTCCTGCATGTCCCCTATCAGGGATTAAGCTCTCAACCAATTGAGCCAAACTGGCCAGGGCACAGTTGATTTTTATTTTGGTTCAAAGCCACTTAGGATTTCTCTATGTTATATTATTAATGAATGCACATTTTGGCCCATTTGCTTTTAACTTTTACACATTGATTTTTTTACATTTGATTTTCAGTATGTGCATTGTTTAAAAGCAAAATATTTTCAATAAATATTCACATATACAAGGTGTCCCAAAAATATGTATGCACACTTTGAATAATTATAAAGACAGTGTTGCGTGGCCAGTGTGGCTCAATGGTTGAGCGTCTACCTATAAACTAGGAGGTCATGGTTCGATTCCTGGTCAGGACATATGTCTGGGTTGCGGGCTTGATCCCCAGTAGAGGGTATGCAGGAGGCAGCCGATTAATGATTCTTTCTCATCATTGATGTTTCTCTCTCTCTCTTCCTCTCTGAAATCAATAAAAATATATATATTTTAAAAGGCAGTATTTATGAAAATACATTTTATTTTCAAAATGTAATATAATCTAGACATAGTGTGTGTATACATTTTTTGGGACACCCTGTATATGTGTACGTAAGTATGTCTTCATATTTCCATCTGATTTAGCGAGAGAATAGCTTATGATACAGTCTTGCCTTTTTTTCTTTAATCTGTATATTCTAGAAATCACTTCATAATAGTATTTAGAGCAATTACTCAGTTCTTTTTATATCTGCAGGTTACTTACTCAGTTGTGTGTATGTATCCTGATGTATTCAGCCATCGATGCAATGTTGGGTTGGTTTGTGTGTGGTGGGGAGAGTCTGTCCTCCACCCCTGACCCTACATTACAAATCGTGTCAGTGAATAGCTGTGTGCATCCTTAAAAAAACAAAACTATTTTGGCCCTGGCTGGGTAGCTTAGTTGTTTAGAGCATCATCCTAAACAAGGATGTGGGTTCGATTCCAGCCAGGGCACATATAAGAATCAACCAATGAATGCTTAAATAAGTGTAACAACAGGTATCTCTCTCTCTCTCTCTCCCCCTCTCTCCCCTTCTCTCCCCTTCTCTCTCCCTCCCTCTCTCCCTCTCTCCCTCTCTCCCTCTCTCCCTCTCCCCCTCTCCCCCTCTCCCCCTCTCCCCCTCTCCCCCTTTCTCCCTCTCTCCTTCTCCATTCCTTTCTCTCTCTAAAAATCAGTAAGTAAAGAAATAAAATAAAAGACTGTTTTGGTCAGTGTACATTTGGGAAAGATTTCTAGAAGTGGGATTGATGTTCTTAAGAGCTGTGCTATTTTGCATGCCCATCTTAATGTATCAGATTATCTGTTTTAGACTTTGCCAATTGTATAATTGAGAAATTTAATTCAACTTTAATTGCATTTCTCTTAGCAAGGTTTAGCATCTTTTTCATATGTTTAAGAGTCGTTTGCCTTTTTTTTCTTTTCTGTGAACTCTATTTTTCTAACTCATTTTTAGGTAGGATTGTTGGCTTTTAAATCTATTTTTAGAATTTATGTATTTGGAATATTAACAGTTTCACTGTTTGGACTTCTGTGTATTTGCTATACATAAGTTTCAATTAATTAAATCTGTCATTTTCCTTTGCCTGATTCTACAATAGGCAGAAATAATGTAGTCATGTAAAATAAGTTAAAGTTTTTAATTAAATATATTTGTAAAAATATACACTTAATCCTTTGTAATTATGTGTTCCTCTTCTAGGCAAGGATAAAAGCCATCAATACGTTTTTTGCTAAGAATGGTTTTCGATTAATGGATTCTAGTATGTATAGTCAGCCCATTCAAACTCAAGCACAGTATGCCTCACCAGTCTTTATGCAACCTGTATATAGTCCTCACCAGCAGTACTCCATCTATAGTATTGTGCCTCAGTCTTGGTCTCCAAATCCTGCACCTTACTTTGAAACACCACTGGTAAGTGAGATCTTTACAGAATAATAAAATTTTTTCACTCAAGCTGAAATTTGAAGAAATCAGCTAGCGTGGGAGTTCATTTTTTGTTTTGTTGATTGTTTATTTTCTGTTTTTTAAGTAATGATGAGGATCTATAATATCCCATAGCAAATGTATGCATGTGACTAAATGTTTCTATAATTTTATTCTTTAGATTTTGCTGTGTGAATTAAAGTTAGAGACTGGATAAATCCATTGATTTAAATTGCTTTTAGTTTTGTGAAACTTACTCAAAGAAAAGTGTTCTTTATGAAGTAATGGACCAGTGATTTCTTGTTCTGTAATGTACTGCAAAAGTGAAAAAGTAAAATGTTTAAAATTATTTTGAGCTAGAAGAAATTGATGCTAGGTTGTCGTCAGAAATTTCTTATGACCTTCACATCAGATGCTGCCTTTACCATTAACTGTTTTTAAACATTAAAATTTTCTTTTAGGCTCCGTTTCCAAATAGTTTTGTGAATGGCTTTAGTTCACCAGGATCTTATAAAACAACTGCTGCTGCTGTGAATATGGGTCGACCATTCCAAAAAAATCGGTAAGATAAAAATCTTGGCTGAAATTTATTGTAAGCAGTTCTCAGTAGTTCTTACAGAGTCACTGTGTTCATTGCAATGCTTATTTGCAGATTCAGTGGGAAGGAATTTTTTTGTTTTGCACAAAATATATGAGTGATTTAATCTAGAATTTATAAACACGCTTTGACCTCATGTTGATAATGGGATAAAAGGACTTGGGGCTGAGATGGTACATGCTGATTTTTTTTTTTTAAATAAAGGGAACAGGAAATGTTCTATGGCAGCAACACAAAGTCCAGTGTGTGAGTGCTTTTAGTGTTAAAAGAGGTAAACACAAAGTGGTTCCCCCACTGCCCCAAGCACCCACCTAATCCCATATCCCTGCTATTTCGACTGCCCCAAGCACCCACCTAATCCCATATCCCTGCTATTTCGACATTATTGACTATATTCTTCTTGCTGCAATCTGCATATCTGTGAAAGCAATTTTAAAATATATATATTGTTATTTTTTCATCACTATTTACTCCCCCGATACCCTCTTACCTCCACCCACACTCCCCCCCCCCCCCGCTTTTTAAAAAATATTGATTTGAGAGAGAGAGAGAGAGAGAGAAACATTGATGTGAGAGAGAGACATCAATTGGTTCCCTTCCATACACACCCCAACTGGGGATGAAACCCACAGTCTGGGTATGTGCCCTGACTGGGAATCAAACCCACCACCTCTAGGTATACCTGACAATGTTCCAATTAACTGAGCCACACCAGCCAGAGCTAAAGTAACTTTTCTTTTTTTTTTTTAAAGTAACTTTTAACTAATAACTTAAAGTACTGCCCAGCCCATGTGGTTCAGTGTTGAGCATCAACCTAGGAACCAAGAGATCACGGTTCAATTCCTGGTCAGGTCACATGCTCAGGTTGCAGGCTCTATCTCCAGTGCATGAGGCAGCCAATTGATGATTCTCTCATTGATGTTTCTATCTCTCTATCCCTCTTCCTTCTTCTGTCTCTAAAAACCAATAAAAACATATAAAAATATAAAAGTACTGATGTTTGCAGATGCTTGATTTAAAAATACATTGTTTTCATGGTGTTCCTTTATTGTTACTTGTCTTTGTCTGCTGTGCTTTCTTGGTGAAGGGGGTAAGATTACAGTAAGAAAGCCAAAAATGACAGTCAAATCATTTTGGCTTTAATGGAGGTGTACCTATGGTATTGAAAATACAGGGCAGATTCATTATAATTTTGCTTGTTACTCGAAACCATTTGGGTATAATTCTTTTCCCTATGTTTGACCAATGCAGGTTGCTGTTAATTTTTAATTACAGAAATAGCACATGAATACTTTCTTACATAAATGCAAATATTACAGTAAAGTGTTTTGACCCCCCCCCCCCCCCCAACCAAATCCTTGTTTCTTTATATCTAAGAAGTGACCACTGCCAGACCTTTATTTATATCAGTCAAGGAGAAAGTAACGATATAGGGCCCTCATGCAGTTTATTATATTGTATTGGCCTTATAACAGCCCAGTGATGATCACTAGACGTACTTAGAGAAAATACAACTAACTTTCAGAAGTCGGGGCATTTTTCTACCTTTCATACTTTATCTTTCTGTCACTATACTTCTTCCTTTCTATCTTTTATCGCTTATTTCTTTCTTTTGCCCAGATTGAGATTGTTAGTCCCTCTCAGTGAAGGGTAAGATTATGAGATCTGAGGGCTGTTTAAACCTAACTTGTCCATTAGGTCTCTTGAAATGCAATGAGAAAATTGAAGTGAAAGTTTTTGAACAGGTAATGTAAATAGCGTAGCTACTTAATGGGGTCATTTTCAGATATGATGGATAATATAAATGTATTGAAAATTACGTGTTAGTTGACATTATATTATTTTAATTGCAACTAAAAGCCTACTTTGTGACAGAAAGTATCTGGAAAAGTATCATCTCATATTAAACTCAGCCCAACTCTGTAGCCTGAGTTTTATCTTTAACCTAATTTTTTATATGTTCCTTAACGAGTAAAGTAGGATAGCTGGAAATGTGTTTGTAATTAATGTATGAGGTTTTAAATCCCTATTCAGAGAGCCAGGAATTGACATTGTGTTATTAATATTATGAATTTGTAATTATGAAAATAGACTGGAAAAAAAATGGAGCATATAAACTGCAAGCAAGGGGCTAAATATAAGTCTTATACTCTCTTGTTTAATCTATAGAGCCAACAGTGGATAGAGTGTTGGCCTGTGGACTGAAAGGTCCCAGGTTCGATTCCAATAAAGGGCACATGCCCAGGTTGTGAGCTCGATTCCCAGTAGGGGCCGTGCAGGAGACTGCCCATCAATAATTCTCTCATCATTGGTGTTTCTATCTGTCTCTCTGTCCTTTCTTCTCTGAAATCAATAAAAACATATTTTTAAAAAACCTATAGAGCCAAGATCCTCAGTTGCTTGGACTTAACTTTAGATGTTTTAACTATTGATTAAACTGTATCTTCTCTCCTTTACCATAGCTTCATCTGCTTATAAATTGTAAGAGTTGGGTGCCTATGCACATGATCCAAGATAAAAGTTACTTTTGTTAGAAGTAGCTTTCTTTGTTTTGTCTTGTTTTTACCAGATTTCATACCTTAATTCATGAAGTCATGTCAGGCTATTTAGTTGTATTATATCTTCCTAGTTATATTATATGTCCCACGTATGGATCGTTGAACAACAAATTTCATTTGGCAAGGGATACTTAGTAAGAAGGTGGGATTTTAATATATTCCTCCATTTTATTTTTTTTTTAATGTCATTCCCTTAAAGAGCCTTTTTATACTTTTTTTCTGATTTTCCGTTATGAAAAAAATTTTTTTAAGCTTTATTTTTTTTTTAAGGAGAGAGAGAGAGAGAGAGAGAGAGAGAGAGGATGTGAGAGAGGGAGAGAGAGAGAGAGAGGAAGAGAGGATGTGAGAGAGGGAGAAAGACATTACAATATGAGAGCATCATATCAGTTGGCCGCCTCTTGCATGCCCCTCCTGGGGATCGAGCCCACAACCTGAGCATGTGCACTGACCGTGACTCGAACCAGCAACCTTTTAAAAAATTATTGATTTTAGAGAGAGGAAGGGAGAGGAGGAGAAACATTGATTGCCTGCCTTCTGCATACCCTCTACTGGGGAAGGATCAAACCTACAACCCAGGCATGCACCCAACTTGGAATCAAACCAGCCGCTTCCTGGTACATGGGACGACGCTCAAACAACTGAGCCATACCAGTTAGGGCTCTCCCTATGAAAATTTAATACTGGAGATTATGTATGTCTGTCTGTACTTTATACATAAAATTAATAAGAAATTAATAAGGTAGAGGCTTGACACAGATTCATTAGTAAGCTTAAAGCCTGGCTGATTTACATGTGTCAAGACTGCAGCTTATGTTAAAGAAAGAAGCTAAAATCATAGTTTTAGCCTGAGTATCTCAAAGAACTTTGGATTTTCCCCCAAATGTCTTTTAACAACTTTTTAATGTAAAAGTTCTTTGCCTGTTAAAAATAATATATCTAGGACATAAAAGGGTTTACATTTTTATAAAACAATTTTATGTTTAACTTAATTAATGGAAAACAGGAAACAGCAAAAAGCAGTTTTTAACTTGGCCTATTAAGAGTTTCTACCATTAAGAAGAAAGATGTTCTGTCTGTCTTGATTTATCCTCTCATATATGTAATCATTATTTCTCATAGCGTGAAGCCCCATTTTAGGGCATCAAGTGGTTCAGAACACTCAACAGAGGGATCTGTGTCATTGGGGGATGGACCAGTAAACAGATCTGGTTCAAGAAACTTTCCAACTGAACGGCATAACCCTATAGTAACAGGACATCAGGAGCAAAGCTACCTTCCAAAAGAGACTCCAACTTTGCCGATTGAACAGAATGGGGATTATGGTAGGGGCAGGTAAGTGAATATGGTAATAAATCTGGAAGGAAATAAGGTATATGAAACTCCTTTTATCATAATGTGAATATTTGGAAACCATGATCTAGTGTTAAGTAAATACATTTTTACATAATAGTTTTTCATAATTATTAAGAAATTTAGAGTGTTTATATAGAATGTAACTGAGTCAGATTTATGAAAGTTATTCTGAAGTTCACAAAGAATGGTTTAGAAAGATAAAATCCCATCTGCATTATAGTTTTAATTTCCCACAACTAACTGATTGATTGACTGATTGATTGATTTTAGAGAGGAATGGAGTGAGAGATTTGTTGATCCACTTATTTATGCATTCATTGGTTGCTTCTTGTATGTGCCCTCATGGGATTGAACCCCCCAACCTTGGCATATCAGAGCAGTGCTGTAAAACCAACTTAGCTACCCAGCCAGAGCTAATTTCTTACAACTTCTAAACTAAGGGAATGTGGTTATATATAACTTAACTTGCCTGAAAAAAACATAACAACCCTAATCTGCTCCTGGTGTGGAGAGAGTGCTTCTAATAAAAATGTGCATAGCTTACTTCGTGGTGGTGGTGGTGGTGATCGTAGTTGAAGTTTTTGGTAGATTTGCGCAGGATCCCTTCAGAAGAATACATATTTATCCTATATAATAAAAGCCTAATATACTAAGTGTCCAGTCGTCCGGTCAGCCATTCAACCAATCAAAGCGTAATAAGCTAAGGCTTCTCAACCACTCACTATGACGTACACTGACCACCAGGGGGCAGACGCTCTGACTGGTAGGTTAGCTTGCTGCTGGGGTCTGGCTGATTGGGACTGAGCAAGACCGGCTGGACACGCCTAGGAGCCCTCCCGGGGTCCCTCCCCAGCTGGCCAACCTCCCTGGCCCTGATTATGCATCGGTGGGGTCCCTCGGCCTGGCCTGTGCCCTCTCACAATCCAGGCTGAGGGACACACCACCCCCCACCCCCACCCCTGCTGAGTGCATAAATTTCGTGCACCGGGCCTCTAGTCTTTTAATAATAATGGAAATTTATGTATAGATAATTAAATAGAAATACACTCATTTTTATGAAATGTATAAATTTGAAGAAACTTAAGAGTTCTCCCTCCCACCACCCTTTTTTTTTGTTTTGTTAAAAGGAGAACTCTTTTCAGAGGTCGAAGACGACGAGAAGATGACAGAATCCCAGTAAGTATTTTTTTACTTTTAATTACTGCTGTTAATTTTTCTTTTCTTTTGTGATTTACTATGGCATTGACTTGTGATCTACCTTGGCTTTTAGGTTTCTACTTGATTGATTTTTTAAAAAAATATTATTGATTTCAGAGAGGAAGGGAGGGAGAGAGAGACAGAAAGAAACATCAGTGATGAGAGAGAACCATTGATTGGCTGCCTCCTGCACGTCCCCCCTTGGGGATTGAGCCCATAATCCGGGCATGTGCCTTTGACCGGAATCAAACCTAGGACCCTTCAGTTTGCAGGCTGACGCTCTATCCACTGAGCCAAACTGGCTAGGGCAGTGGTCGGCAAACTGCAGCTTGCGAGCCACATGCGGCTCTTTGGCCCCTTGAGTGTGGCTCTTCCACAAAATACCAACTTCTGCACATGGGCCACGAAGTTTCATTCTCACTGTATGTGTGTGCCTGCACATGGTATTTTGTGGAAGAGCCACACTCAAGGGGCCAAAGAACTGCATGTGGCTCTCGAGCCACAGTTTGCCGACCACTGGGCTAGGGCTACTTGATCGATGATAGTATGCAGCAAAAGGTATGCAGCCTGTGCTTGACCCTGAAATGTACACCATTATCACGCTCCCTCCACCCTTAAAGTGCACATATAGTTAGGGATTTGACCTGTGTTTCTCACTTTCTTAAAAAATTACTTGAGTATCTAATATTTTCACATGGTTTAAAAATAAAAAATATGAAAATAATTCTATGAAAAGATTAACTCTTACTTTACTAACAGACATTTAAGCAGTTTGAATCTTCTGATTGTATATAAGTGCTATTACAAACAGTGCAATGATAACCTCATACATACACTTTTCGTTTCCTATGTATGCAGTATCTGAAGGAGAATCTCTAGAAGTGGGATTTCTGGGTCACAATTTAATAAGTTGCTGCTAAGTAGTTTTCTATAGGGGTTGTGCTGATTTTCATTCCTCTTTATCCATAGCCTTACAGAGGACATGATTTTATTTTATTTTTTTAAAGAATAGTTTATTAATCACTAGAGAGGAAGGGAGAGAGAGACATCGATGTGAGAGTACAACATCGATCAGCTTGCCTTCTGCACGCCCCCCACCAGCGATTGAGCCCACAACTCAGGCATGTGCTCTGACCAGAAATCGAACTGTTAACCTTTTTGGTGCATGGGACGACGCTCAACCAACAGCCACACCAGTCAGGGCAGGATATGATTTTTTGCCAATCTGATAAAGCATATCATACATTTTTAAAGCTCTGTTGGATGGTGTTAGAAACTGTTATGCTGTTCATTAATTGTTCGGAGTCAATTTTCTACCTGCTGTTAATTCTTATATCCACTAATCTTATAAAATCTCTTAAAGAAAAATGTTTATAGCTAAGGCCTAACATTCTTATTTGAATCTTAATGCCTCAGATTATTCATATTTTGATTTTTTTTGTGTGTTGTTTGTTCATAGTGACTACTTACCATTTCTTAACTGGGCCCAAAAAGTGTTGAGGAATAAAAATGATGTAGGAAGATATAGAGGTCTCAAGAAAACTCTGTCTAGAATTTACAGATATATCATAAATGTGTAATATAATGCTTGTTTTACATGTATAAGTAGTGAATTGTATACATATATAAGTAGTATACATATAGCTTACTGTTGGTTATACATATAAGTTACACATACACCACATTTATAAAGTATTAAAAACATACACATTTTCAAAGAAGAAAATGTATTGCGTTATAACAAAGAATAGTCCTTAGGGCAAACTATGAACCCTTTAAAACAGTGTTGTTTTTTCCATTTATAGCTTTTTATACTTTGGGCAGCCATGAGATTTTAGGCAACAACTTTTTAAAGATACCATTGAAGCAGTAACATCCTCAAGTGGCCCTGAACAGTTGAGGAGAGGAGAAATTAGGTTTGAGGTCTGTTTAACATGTTAAAAAATGTCTGGATTGAGGACTGAAGGTTGAGATGAAGAAAAAGGAGACAGGCATGTTTTCCAGTAGGAAGGGCAGGAGTGAGGTGCCCTTGTGCAGGAGGGCGATGTTAGCTAGAGATAAAATTTAGGATTTGTAAACTTACTCATAGTAACAAGTCATATGAGTAGATGAGGTCATGGCAGGGGACTCTCTGTATAGTGAGTGATTTTTTTAAAAAGGGTCAAGAATGGAACCTTGGGGAACATAGTGGCTTTGGATTGAAAAATGAGATTGTTTATCATGTTGTTTGAAGTATCCAAGTAAAGTCTGAGTGGCAATGGCTGATAGGCAGGCAAATGGATATCTGGGTTTCAGGTGAATGTCTGGGCTGAAAATAAAGTGTACAACTCAATGATTTTTGGTATATTTTCAGAGTTGTGCAGCCGAAAGTTACCAAAAAGTGAAAAATTGTTTTAAGGATTGTTTGCATGTAGATAATAGTTAAAGTCATGAGTAAAGGGCATCATCACACAGGGAAAGTGAGAAGTAATGACTGTATAGAAACCAAAAACCATCAAAAGAAGTAGGCAGGCAGAGAACAGCACATGATTATCAGATCTGTGCATCAAGAGAAAGGTGTGTCACAGAAGCTAAGGGAGAAATGAGCTCCCAAAGGAAAGAATGTTTACATGCCAAATGCTATAGTGAGGTCATGGAAAAAAGTCTTCCAGCTTTTGCATTGTGGAAGGCATTGGTGACTTGTCAAAGCAGTGGTATGATGAGTACAGAGGTGAGGAAGTAGAGGAGGGAGGTACAAGTGAGAGGTTTGTCAGAGGATATAGAGTGGTTAGGGTGAAAGGGACAGATGAGATTTTCAAGGAAGGATATTGTTCTCTCTTGAGACTGTATGGAAGGGTGAATGATGATGGCAAATTTATGTGAGGTAGGGGGTTTTTTTTGTTAGAAAAGGAGGTATAGCTAATTTAGAAAGCAAAGCATAGTGGAGATTGATTAGAAAAGGCTTAGGAGTGTGGCAAAGTTTGCAAAATAAACAAGAGAGGGAGCTAACTAAAGGTATGGAGGACTGATAGACTATGAGAGCTCATGTTCTCTTCAGCAGCACATACACTAAAATTTGAACAATGTAGAGAAGAATTACATAGCCCTGTGGAAGGATGACTTGCAAATTTGTGAAGCATGCCATATTAAAAAAAAAAAAAAAAAGACTAATAAGAGCTCAATTGAGATGAGAAGCCAAAAATTTATAGGGAAACAATTCTGTACATTAGGGTAGAGTTTGTTTTTTGAAGTTTCAGCTTCTGTGGTACAGGGTTAGAGAATAAGGTAGTCATATGACCTGTTTTATGATTTGTGTCTTTTAGAGATCCCAACCTTCAACACCTGAAGCAAAGGCTCCAACACCAAAGTTTGACTTATTAGCCTCAAATTTTCCTCCTTTACCTGGAAGTTCATCAAGAACACCAGGTGAACTTGTTTTGGAGAGTAGGATGTCTGATGTTGTTAAAGGTGTCTGCAAAGAAAAGGTAAACACTGAAACATCCAATCTTCTACCTTTTGGGGACTGTATATTAGCCTATGTTTTAAGTTATTTAGGTTTTTGTTCTTAATAAGTATTTATAATATAGTTTTAATTCAGGGGATTGTCAGTATACATTGAGTATTATAAAAAGATTTATGATAGTCCTGTGGCCACGTGGCTCAGTTGGTTGGAGCATCGTCCCCTACGTCCAGTACATCAAAAGGTTGCAAGTTGGATTCCTCCTCAAGGCACATACCTAGGTTGCGGTAGGGGAGGCAACTGATCAGTGTTTCTCCCTCTCTCTATCTCTGTCTCTCTCCGTTCTTCTCTATCTAAAATTAGTTAAAAAAATACCCTCAGGTGAGGATTTTAAAAAAACTAAGAAAAATATTTATGATAAAGCTACAAATAAAATATTTTGTCATTTTTACATGTCTTTGTCAGTCACTCCGCTTGATAGAACTGATTAATGCAAGCCAAATGCAAAGTGTCATTTCCACTTAAGTGCCTATAATTAACCAATGATATAAATGAGAATTTTAAGCTAGTTTGGGAAACTCAGTTTTTAAATAATGGAGAGTGGATATCAAAATGTTAGGATACCTCATCCTATAATATTTTTGAGTTAGACCTCTTAATATGGTAAATTCCCATTCCCCACAGAATTTTCTCATGTTCTGCCCTTTTTTATCCTAATTCTATTGTTATTTTAATAGTACATGTACACATGTACTATTTTGAAGATACTACCTAGGCTTGTAATGGAAATAGTACCCTGCAACCACCTTCAACTCTAGCTTTTCTCTTGACATTTGTTCCTGTATTTCTAAGGAAAGCCAAAACAAGCAAATGTACTTGGTTATACTGCTATTTTTTTTACCTTTCAGTTATAGACATCTATTAACTTTACATTCTAGAAGCTAAGTATTTAGCTCTCTTAAAGCAACATATTCTTCTCATCCTCCCAGTAGATTTTACTTTATCATATCTAGGATACCATCAATTATAAGACGCCCCATTATTTTATTTAAAATTTAATTAATTAATTTTCATTTTTTTGTTAATCTTCACCCAACGCTATTTTCCCACTGATTTTTAGAGAGAGCAGAAGGGAGTGGAGAGAGACAGAGAGAAACATCAATATGAGAGAGACACATCGATTGGTTGCCTGCCACACGGGCCCCAACCAAGTCCAGGGATTGAGCCTGCAACCGAGGTGTGTGCCCTTGACTACAATCGAACCTGTCCGTGGCTGATGCTCTATCCACTGAGTCAAACTAGCTCGGGCTATGCCCCATTATTTTAGTATCACTAAGAAAAACAATTATTGCCAGTTAGAGTAGGATATGCCATCATTGTAAGTCACATCTCAGTTATTACATAACTTTTTCCTAACAGCCTCATAGTATACTGTTATTATTTTTCCTTTTTTATATTCTCCATGGCCTGCTGCACAGCTATGTTCCTGGGACGTCTCTTCACTATCAATCCTGGGAATTTTCCTTACTCTACTTGGTTAGATCCCCCCTTTTTCTTGCTCTTGTTTTACTTTCCCATATTATGGTGAGTCACATCTTCCCAAGCTTCCTGAATAAAGGGCTTTTAGTATAAATTTGTAGAGATCTTGCATTCTGAAAATGTTTTGATGTTCTCACACTTGATCAGTAGCATATCTAGTAGAATTCATTCTACTATTGATGGACATTTGAGCTGTGTTTTCTTTGAAATTTTGAAGATACTTTATTGCCTTTTTTTTTAAAGTGCAGTATTGTAGTTATTTTGTCACTTCTAAGATTCATATATTTCACCTTTGAAAATCAGGCTGTCTTTTTTTTTCTTTATTGTTGAACGTATTACATATGTCCCCCCTTTTCCCCATTGACCCCCTCCAGTCCACCCCTCACCCAAGTCTTCATCATTCTATTGTCTGTGTCCTTGGGTTATACATATATGTATTCTTTTGTTACTTCTTCCCTTCTGTGTTGTATGAAATATATTGCTGTTGATGTAGGCGACTATTTTATTTTGAGCTATTGCGTAAAAATATAACATTTATTCATTCTACCATTGATGGACTAATGTTTTTTGTCAGTTCATTATTATAAGCAATACTGCTATGAATCTTCAAACTTTCTGTTCATGTGAGCAAGAACATTTCTAAGGTATAATTGCTGAGTGATAGGGCTTTTTTTTTTTTTAATCGGTAACATTTTTTTAAATATATATTTTATTGATATTTTACAGCAAGGAAGGGAGAGGGATAGAGAGCCAGAAACATCGATGAGAGAGAAGCATCGATCAGCTGCCTCCTGCACACCCCCTACTGGGGGGATGTGCCCGCAACCCAGGTACATGCCCTTGACTGGAATCGAACCTGGGACCCTTCAGTCCCCAGGCCGACGCTCTATCCAATGAGTCAAACCGGCCAGGACAGTGATAGGGCTTTTTAAAATTTGAATGACTTTTGAGGTTAAATTACCTTTTTTTTTTTTTTAAATCCTCACCCAAGGGTATTTTTTCCATTGATTTCTAAAGGGGGAGTGGGGGAGAGAGAGAGACTCACCTCTACTGGGGCTGGGGAACCTGCAAACGAGGTGCCCTTAACCAGGAATTGAACCTGTGACCCACGGGCCAGTGCTCTAACCACTGAGAAACTGGCCACAGCTAAATTATCATTTTTATGTTTATTGGCCATTTGAGTCTCTTTTATAAAAAGAGTTTTTTAAATATTTTGGCACATTAAATTGGGTTATCTCTTATCTTACAGATTCATGGAATTTAAACAGTATTCTGGATACTAATTCTTTGTCAGTTATGTATATCACTAATGCTTTATTTTCAGTCTTATGTATTTGTGGGTAAAAAACAGGTTCTTAATTTTAATATGGTTATATTTGGCAGTATTTCCTTTGTAGTTTTTTTTTCTTTTTAGCTTAGGAAATAATCTAGCTTCCAGAGGTTCATGTCAGAAACTGTGGTTTATTTGTTTTTTAAAAATATTTTTATTGATTTTAGAGAGGAAGAGAGAGGGAGAGATAGATACATCAATGATGAGAGAGAATCACTGATTGGCTGCCTCCTCCACTCCCCTCATTGATCCGGTAACCCAAGCATGTTCTCTGACTGGGACTCGAATCGTGACCTCCTGGTTCATAGGTCAGCGCTCAACCACTGAGCCACTGCAACCAGGCTAGAAACTATGGTTTTGATCCCTCATTCTCCCAATGACGTGTATCTTTCCACCCATCCCACCCCACCGGAGGCTTTTAGGATATTTTATTTATTCCTGGTATTCTGTGAAATTTCATGAGGATGTATCTTGCTATGACTCTCTTTGTTTTGTTTGGTTTTAGTCATTGTACTGGATACCTTGATGGGATTTTTAAATCTGGAAACTCATGACCTTCCATGTGGGATAAATTTCCTGTACTTCTCTTTGATAAATCCTTCACCTCTTTTCTTCTCTTTTTCTGGAACTCTTAATTTGATATTGGACCTTGGTTTGCTTGTTTTGGCTTTCCTAATTTTGAGTTTTGTACTTGTTTTATTTTTCTTGTTTTAATTCTGGTAAAATACACATAACATAAATTTACCATCTTAACCATTGTTAAGTGTGTGCAGCTCAGTTGTGCTAAATACATTCACGTTGTTGTGCAATCAATCTCCAGAACTCTTTTAGTCTTACAAAGCTAAAATACTACCAGTAAACAATAAATCCCATTCTCCCTTCCCTCTGCCCCTGGCAACCATCATTCTACTTTGTCTCTATAACTGACTATTTTAGTTGCCTCATATAAATAGAATCATAGAGTATTTTGTCTTTTTGCGGCTAGCTTATTTCACTTGGCATGATGTCCTCAAGATTCATCCATTGTTGTGGCATGTGTCCTTTATTCCTTTCATTGCACAGTAACATTGCATTGTATGAATATATAGTAGCCACCCCCCCATCTGTAATTTTGCTTTCCATGGTTTCAGTTACCACAATTTAAAACTATTAAATGGAAAATTCCAAAAATTAACAATGCATAAATTTTAATTGAAAATTTTTAAGTGGATTTTTAGAGAGAGATAGAGGGGGGAAGAGATAGAAACATCAATGTGATAACAACAAATCAATCCGCTGCCTCCTGCACACCTGCTATCAGGGATCAAGCCTGCAACCTAAGCATGTGCCCTGACCAGGAATTGAACCTACTACCCCTTGGTTCACAGGATGATACCCAACCAACTGAGCCACACCAGACAGGCAACAATTCTTAAGTTTCAAATTTCATGCCCTTCTGAGAAGCGCACTTGGTATGTGAATCATTGTGAGGTGTATCCACAGTATATACACTATCCAGCCTTTAGTCTCTCTCAGTTATCTGGTCACATGTCACTATAGTACAGTGCTTGTGTGCAAGAAACTCTTATTTTACATAATAATGGCCCCAGAGCATAAGAGTAGTGATGCTGGTGATTTGTATATGCCAAAGAAAAGATGTAGAGTCTTCCTTTAAGTGAAATGGTAAGTGCTGTACAATAAGATATTTTGAGAAAGAGACGACAGACCACATTCACAAAACCTTTATTACAGTACTAGAGGCCCGGTGCACGAATTCATGCACAGGTGGGGCCCCTCTGGGTCGCCTGCAGGGATTGGCCTGAAACCTGCAGTCCAATGAAACCTGTAGTCCTACACTGCCTGCAGCTCCTACCTGCTGCTCCTGCTCATCCCGGGCCCCACTGCACCTGCTGAGGGCTCGCACCCAATTAGTCCCAATCAAGAGAGGCTCGAGCTGTCACAGCAGTGCTTGCCAGCTGTGAGCCCTGCATCTGGCGCCCTCCAGCCTGCGGGATCAGGCTGAAACCGGCTCCCTGACATCCCTCAAGGGGTCCTGGATTGCGAGAGGGCACAGGCCAGGCTGAGGGACCCCACCAGTGCACAATCGGTCTGGGGAGGGACTGCAGGAGGGCTCCAGGGCTTGTCCAACCCATCTCACTCAGTCCTGATCTGCCGGACCACAGCAGCAAGCTAACCTATCAGTCAGAGCGTCTGCCCCCTGATGGTCAGTACACATCATAGAGCCATTGAGCGGCCTTAGCATGTAATTAGCATATTATACTTTGATTGAACAGTCGACTGGTCACCAGAGGACCGGACACTTAGCATATTAGGCTTTTATTATATAGGATATTGTTGTCATTTTCTGTTTTTGTTTTTTGTTTTTGTTACTAGAGGCCCAGTGCACGAGATTCGTGCACTGGCGGGGGGGGGGGGGCAGGGTCCCCTAGCCCAGCCTGCATCCTCTTGCAGTCCAGGACCCCTTGGGGTATGTCCACCTGCTGGCTTAGGCTGGATCCCTAGGAGGCAGTCAGACATCCCTCTTGCAGTATGGGGCTCTTGCAGTCTGGGACCTCTCGCTCCTTACCGCCCGCCTGCAGTGGGGGCAGGAGAGGTTCCCACCACCGCTGCTGCGCTCCCCAGCTGTGAGCCTGGCTTCTGGCTGAGCAGCGTCTCCCCTGTGGGAGCACACAGACCACCAGGGAGCAGCTCCTGCGTTGAGCGTCTGCCCCTTGGTTGTCAGTGCACGTCATAGCGACTAGACATTCGCCTTTTGGTTTATTTGCATTTTATGCTTTTAGTATATAGGATTAATGTATTTCTGAGCTTAATTTATAAATTAAACTTTATCATAGATATAGATATGTATGCATAGGAAAAATTGGGGTTCTGGGAACATATTACCTATTGATAAGGGAGGGACTACTGTTCCACATTTTGTTTATCTGTTCACCAGTTGATGAACATTTGTGTTGTTCTCACTTTTTTGGCTATTATGAATAATGCTACTATGAACATTTTTGCTTAAATTTTTTGCAGACATGCTTTCTCTTGGGTACGTACCCAAGAGTGAATTATGGTAACTCTAACTTTTTGAGGAACTGCCTCACTATTTTCCAAAGTGGCTGCACCATCTTACATTGCCACTCTCTATGTATGAGGGTTCCAATATCTCCGTATCACTAACTTTTGTTATTGCCTCTCTTACTGATTATAGCCATCTAGTGAGTATGTAGTGGTTTCTTGTTGTGGTTTTGATTTGCATTTCCCTAATGACTAATGATGTTGAACATCTTTTCATATATTCTTGTTGGCCATTTATATATCTTATTTGGAGAAATGACTCTATAAGTCTAATTTTAAAATTTTATTGTTTAATTATAATTGACATTCAATATTATATTAGTTTCAAATGTACAACATAGTAGTTAGACATTTATATAACTTGCTAAGTCAGTGGTTCTCAACCTTGGTTGCACATTAGAATCACCTGGGAATCTTTTTAAAATCCTGATTTCTGGGCCTCATCTTCCGGAAATTCTGTTTCTTTGTTATGGATGGGGCCACAACATTAGTAACAAAGAAACAGAATTTCTGGAGGATGAGGCCCAGAAATCAGGATTTTAAAAAGATTCCCAGGTGATTCTAATGTGCAGCCAAGGTTGAAAACCACTGTGCTAAGTGATCCCCCTGATGAGTCTAGTACAGTGATGGTGAACCTTTTGAGCTCGGCGTGTCAGCATTTTGAAAAACCCTAACTTAACTCTGGTGCCGTGTCACATATAGAAATTTTTTGATATTTGCAACCATAGTAAAACAAAGACTTATATTTTTGATATTTATTTTATATATTTAAATGCCATTTAACCAAGAAAATCAACCAAAAAAATGAGTTCGAGGGTCACCTCTGACACGTGTGTCATAGTTTCGCCATCACTGGTCTAGTACCTACCTGACACATAATTATTGACTACATTTCCTATTGACTACATTCCCATGCTGTATTTTACTATAAATGTAATTTTGAAATATGTTTTCACTTTAAGGATAATGAAGAGTTAAGACAAGGGGATAGTTGCCCAGTGCCTGCAGAGGATGAACAGACCGACTGCACCGCTGCCCAGCAACTCAATACAAGTACCGGTCCTTCGTGTACAGCTGAGACTCTTGCATTGAGGTACAGGTTTTGATATGGAAAGATCTTCCACATTAAGATTACTTTTTCTTCTGATCATTTCCTCACCTGTTTCTGTGTACTATACTAAATCTAATGTAAAGTTCTTTTTTTCTTAGCACAACTCATATAGAAAAGGATATAGTAGAGGATTCCACTGTTCAGAAGGATGTTCTCAACTCGACAACTATATCAGTTTCTTCCCCAAATCCTGCAAAGCCATCAGGGACAAATACTGCTTCACCATGTGATAATAACGTAAATGCAGCTGTAACTGTGGCCCTACAGGTAACTTGGTGAATTTAGTTTATGTGAGAAAAATATCATCGGTTTAATAATGAGCATTCTCACCCACACCCCCACCCCCACCCCCACACCCCATAACTCTTTGCTGTAACAGAGTCATTTGGAAATAGCCCAAATTGGGGTTGCCTACATCCTGCCATAAAGCTAAAGGACTTTAAAGTCACTGTGAAGAAATGGGGAATTTTAGTCATGTTGAGGGAGTGAAAAAGTTACTATTCATTCTGTTTCTTTTGATTGCTTTTTTCTGATCATATTATAGTTAAGTGAAACTTCTTTCTTGTCTATGTTATGTTGTATGAATCATTTTTGGGTTAGCATAAAGAGGCTTTGAGCCTCTTGGACTTTGTGTGTGTGTGTGTGTGTATGTGTGTGTAATGCTTAACAAGTCTGTGGAACCCATGAGGGAATGCTAGTTTTTGTTCAATTTCCAGAATCATTTTTATAATTAGGGAAATACAGAAAAGCAGAGGTGGGGGTGGGGGATGGGGGAGAAACCACAAAATTTACCTATAATCCTTTCATTTTATGTGTGTATGTATGTATTATTGTTATTATTTATTTTAGAGAGAAAGGAAGGGAGAGGGAGAGAGATAGAAACATCAACTGGCTGCTTCCTGCGTGCATCGAACCGGCATCCTCTTGGTGCATGGGACGATGCTCAACCAACTGAGCCATACCAGCCAGGCCTTTTATTTATTGATATAGCTAGTAGTATTTTGGTATAGGTATTTCTTTTTTCTAGGTTAAGAACATTTTATCCCTGGCCTGGTAGCTTAGTTGGTTGGAGCATCGTCCCGATAATGCCAAGGTTGTGGGTTCAATCCCCAGTCAGGGCATATACATGAATCAACCAATGAGTGCTTACATAAGTAGAACAATAAGTCAGTTTGTGTCTCTGTTTCTCTCTCAAATCAATCAATAAATTTTTTAAAGGAATATTTTATCTTGTGATTTAATAATATAATCCTATCTAATAAAAGAGAAACATGCAAATTAGCTGTCCCTCTGCTGTGCTCACAAGTCATGCCCACCAGCCAATGAGAAGCGAGTATGCAAATTAACCCAACAAAGATGGCGGGTAATTTGCATACATAGCAGAGTGGGAGAGATGGCAGCTTGGGGGGACGTGGCTCCCTCGGTCACCGGACGGAGAGCAGAGCAAGAGAGCCGGAGGCTTGCGGGGACGTGGCTCCCTTGGTCAGTCGGGGAAAACCCAGAGCCCCAGAGCGTGGGGAGCACCAGGAAGTCTGGGAATAGTAGTTTTGGTGGCAGCCCCAAGACCGGAAGCGGAAGCCCAGAGTGCAGGGAGCACCAGGAATGCTAGGAATCGTAGTTCTGTTGGCAGACTGATCTCCTAGACCAGTGGTTCTCAACCTATGGGTCACGACCCCTTTGGTGGTTGAACGACCCTTTCACAGGGGTCGCCTAAGACCATCCTGCATGTCAGATATTTACATTACGATTCATAACAGTAGCAACATTACAGTTATGAAGTAGCAACAAAAATAGTTTTATGGTTGGGTCACAACATGAGGAACCGTATTTAAAGGGCCAGAAGGTTGAGAACCACTGTCCTAGACGCTAGAGCAGTGGTTCTCAACCTTCCTAATGCTGCAACCCTTTAATACAGTTCCTCATGTTGTGGTGACCCCCAACCATAAAATTATTTTCGTTGCTACTTCATGACTGTACTTTTGCTACTCTTATGAATCATAATGTAAATATATGATATATGCAGGATGTATTTTCATTGTTAGAAATTGAACATAAAGCATAGTGATTAATCACAAAAACAATAGGTAATTATATATGTGTTTTCCGATGGTCTTAGGCGACCCCTGTGAAAGGGTCGTTCGAGACCCACAGGTTGGTGACCCACAGGTTGAGAACCGCTGCGCTAGAGCAAAGTAAGCCTGGAGCAAGTTACTATTGCAGTTGGGGATGGAGGGAAAGCAAAGGTGAGAGACATAAGTAAAATCAGAGTGTGTAGGAAAAATTAAAGGGAAGATATCCTAAAACTTTCAGGAAATCTCTACCAATGGAGCAAAGAAAAAAAAAAGCCTCTATTATTCTGTGAGCAACAAACCAAACTGGGTTGGGGGTCTCAGACAATTCGCTCATATGATTGCAAAGACAGAAACTCCCGGATTGGAGAGGGCTCTCCTGAGGGTTCCCAGATTGGAGAGGGTGCATGTTGGGCTGAGGGATCCCCCCCCCCTCCACCCGAGTGCACCGGTCCCCTAGTAATAATAATAATAACAACAAGCCCAGCTGGTATGACTCGGTTGAGTTCGGTCCATGCACCAGGAGGTTGTAGGTTTGATTCCTGGTCAGGGCACATGCCGGGTTTGCAGGCTCGATCCCCAGGGGGTGTGCAGAAGGCAGCCAGTTGATGTTTCTGTATCCTTTTCCCTTCCTCTCTCTGAGGTCAATAAAAACATTTAAAGTAATAAGAGTAGTAATAATAGAATAGCAGCTAGCAAGTATTGAATACCTACTATCCTATTTTCACAACACCCCTGTTGGCCTACTTTTTCAGATAAAATAATTAAGACTTTTAATTAGTCTTTCACTAATATATGATTGGTGTACAACTGCTCTGCAGAAATTCTTATAGAATCCCGCCTAGTGGTCTTTGTACCAAGGGAAAAGAGGATGAAACCATTTTATTTCATTATATGGATGGACTATTAATTTAATCTGTCCTTGTTAGACATTTAGGTTGTTTCCAGTTTTTTTCCCCATTACTATAAACATGCTAACATATGAGAATTCAGATAAATTCCTCAAGTGAATTTATTGTTTCAGACATAAATTGCAGCAGTTTTTATTATTTTCAACAAATGTACTTTTTCTTTTTTTACCCTCTAGGATATGTTTATTGATTTGGGGTAGGGGGGGTAGGGAAGAGAGTGACATTGACGTGCGAGAGAAACATTGATTGGTGGCCTCCCATACACACCCTGACTGGGGATTGAACCCGTGACCTAGGTATGTGTCTTAACCGGGAATTGAACCCGCAACCTTTTTGGTGTAGGGGACAACACTCCAACAACGGTGCCACCCAGCCAGGGCCACAAAAGTACTTTCTTAAAAAGATTGTACTGGCCCTGGTTGGGTAGCTCAGTTAGTTAGAGCATCGATTACCCTTTCTTAGAAAATAACTTACTGATTTTCTTGTGGTCAGTACTATCCTTTTTGTACTTTATTACTTAGGGAATGTACACCATAAAAATGTTTTGTTTTTCTTCCCTTCCAAGGAACCCCGAAAGCTAAGTTATGCTGAAGTGTGCCAGAAGCCCCCTAAAGAGCCATCTCCAATTCCTGTGCAGCCGCTACGAGAACTTCGCTCCAATGTAGTGTCTCCCACCAAAAATGAAGAGAATGGAGCTCCTGAGAAGTCCATTGAGAAACCACATGAGAAGCCAGAAGCAAGGGCTAGTAAGGATTATTCTGGCTTCCGAGGCAATACCATTCCCAGGGGAGCAGCTGGAAAAATCAGGGAACAGAGACGCCAGTTTGGCCACAGGGCCATACCTCAGGGAGTTACTCGACGTAATGGCAAAGAGCAATATGTGCCACCCAGATCACCAAAGTAAAACAAACAAACCAACAAACAAAAACTATTCAAAAACTTCTCTCTCTTCCCATTAAACTTGAGCCGTGGCTATATTGAACTGTTATGGAGGGGAGAGGGTGACCAGGAAGGAAACAAGAGAAAGTATATCCTTAAATCATTACAGATTTTGGAGTTGTGAGCAGTAGAATCCCAAAATTCATCTCTAAAGTGATTTTAAAATGCTGGAGGATTCCAATCAGTATAAATATATATATATATATATGTATACATATATAAAAATATAATTTTTCTATTTTTGTTTTTGATTTTAATTTGCAGAGATCTGCCTGGAATCAATTTTGAGGGTTCAGATTTAGCTTGGGGAAAAAACATATTACACATCCTTCAGTATAGGAGATGAGGGAGTGAGAGAAAATATTTTTTGAAGAAGCATTTCTGTAAAATTAGAAATTACTTTTTTAAATATATTTAAAGTTTGGCTTAGAGAATGCCATCTCTGCCTTTATGGCCTTGTGTTGCAAAGCAGATCAGTGGCTGGGGTGCCTGTTTGGGTGTGTTGTGTGTACAAGAGTGACTGAAGCCAAATCTGTTGTCATGTTAGTAAATGATTTGAAAACTGAATGTAATAATGTACTTGAGTAGATTATTTTTCCAGTTTGATATGTAGTCTCCTTTTGACCTTACTAATATTTTATTCAACAAGCTTTTGATTGTACTTGGAGATGTGACTACCAATCAGTTTGATACTCACGGAAAGAATGGGGGTTATTCAGATAATTGAAAAATCTGTCTTAGGTCTGAGTAGGGGTAGGTCAAAGGCCTACAGAGGTTTAAACTGGCCTGTGAATCCCCCCTCCCCCTAAAATAGGAAATAATTTTTTTGTGTTACTTCATTTTTGCTACTCTCTGTTCTTTGACTACCAACCCCCAGAAGCAAATTTAACTAACCACCTACATAATTGTATGTTTCTAACCACCTTGACCAGTCTAGTCAAATCATATAACTGTTCTAAATTTCTGAATTGAACAGTGAAGTATTTTACTCTTCTGTTCATGTATTTAGAAGTTTAGATCCCAGAATGGTAGAGCAGACTATAATTTATTTGTATTAGTGTTAAAGATGAACATTGTAATTGACTCTTAAAGTGTTAAATAGTGTAGAAGTAAAAATTTTTAAAGGCTTAATTTGGGGGCAACTTTTTCTGTTTACAGTGTATTTATCATAACCTGCCTTTCTTCCCTTTCTCCAAAAAATTAAAATAAAATAAAAAATACAGTTTGAAATTCACAGAAGCAGAGCCAGCAAGTCAGGAGATTTTTGAGTTAAGGTGAAAAAGGTAGTTGAAGAAAATTATTACATAATATCTCAATGAATCAAGTTGTAGCTCTCATATTAAATAGGCAAGTGTACATGCTGGTGTATGGAAAATGGCTAAAATATTAAAAATCATGTTGGATTAATCTGTTTTAAGTCATACCATTTTCAGAGTTCTATGTAAGGTGGGGTTTTGTTTTTTTAGGGATAGTTTGTAGCAGTAATAACTGTCCCTTATGTTAGTGAATGACTTGTATAAATTGAAACTGTAAATTGTGAACACTGGAAAGCACCATTGTGACATAGAGTAAACATCTTAGTAATATATTAAAATGAATGTAAATGGAGGTTAAAATTACATTACTGTGAAAACTCATCTTCCAACTCTAAGTTAAGCTGTGGAGATTTGTATTAGTAGGTAACTGTTCAGAGCTTTGAAAACACTGCACATTTCTGTACAAGCCAGAGTTATCATTTCTTTGTAACTTATTCAGCTTGGCAATTGCTTTTGATTTGGTTGGTTGATACATTTAACTAAGAAGAATCATTTCTACACACTATTTTTTTAAATCTCTAGAACTGAAATCTACAGTTAAACTACCTGTGCTGAAATTTGGGGAAGTTTAGGTTCTTTTTTTAAAAAGTATTAATAATCATTGACTATATCTATGATAAAGTGCTTATTTTGGTTTACTTAGATAATGCTGCAGTTGGTGGAAATGATAAACATTTAAAGTGTTAACACTCTGTGAATGCATTGGATTTAAGAGAATAAACATTTTATAAAATCACTTGGCGAGGATTATAAACTTAATTATTGCACTTGAAACAAAACATTACTTTTTTACAGTGTGTCACAGAAGTGGGCTTGTATTACTTGTACACTTATGTGACTTATTCCAACTTTTAAAAACTAAGTATTTTAATTGAAACACAAGAGTCTTCTTTTTGAAGAACATGTGTTCTTGCTTTTCCCCAAAATGTTACTAAGAGTAGAAATTTAATTTAAAGACATGACCTTTTAAATTCTCTTGTAAAATATATTGTTTTAATTTAACTTGCCTCATTACAACTAATCCCCATTTTGATGGGATGTATAGGGAAGAATAAATGTGTGTGCGTGTATATATAATATATATATTCACAGTATGTATTTAGCATTTATTTTATTACAGCAGATTTAAGGTTTGTATCTAATGATGCCTATGAATTGTGTGAAACTTGGCCCCCCCTACCCCCCCAGCATTACTCTGTAACTGATGAGGGTTGAGCATTCATTATAGTTCAGCTATTTATTTGGTTCTTTTTTAGTTGTAATCCTCACTTGAGGATATGTTTTTCATTGATTTTAGAGAGAGGAAGGGAGAGAGAAACATTGATGTGAGAAAAACATTGATCAGTTGCCTCTTGTATATGTCCTGACTGAGTATCGAACCCGCCACCTTTCAGTTTATGGGAAGATACTCCAACCAACAGAGACACACTGGCCAGGGCTGTTTGGTTTTTTAGAAAGGAATTTAAATACTGATTTTTTTTTTCTTCATCCTTATGGCTTAACACTTCCTTGGGCTGTTGGAAGCTAAAAGTAGATACAAAATGATATTGAGTGTATGGTACAGTGATCTTCTGCCACAGTTCTTACTGCACGAAGAGAAAAAGAGTCACACAAGTTTACCACCTTGCACTTCATAGAGAGGGTATATAGAGATATTGCAAAAACCTATCTCTATTTTCTATCCTGATAATTAAGGTTTTCATGATACCCAGGGCCTGTCTCTAACCTGAGTAACTTCATTTTTGCAAGTATAGACATTGGCATTCAAGAGATTGATCCGTCTAATTTTTTTTCAACTGGATTTTGGAAGAAGATAAAATCTTTCAGTGCTATAGTTTATTGTTGTCATCCTATGTGCTCAGTTTGCATATGATCAAATGACATGCAGGTTTTAAATTTATTTTTGGTTCCTAAAATTAAGGTAGCTTGAATATTGTTTCACATTCCTTTCTCTTTTAAAATAATATTTGCTTTGCAAAAGGCTTAATGATGGAGTATTAGCATCTGCTGGAACAGAAAATAGTATTTAAAAGTTATTAAATAATTCTCTAGCTTTCTTAGTTATGGCCTTAATACTGAATTTTTTGGGGGTAAATGTCCACTGGTTTTACTTTGATCCAGTTGAACACATCGGGGTTAAGTCTCTGATATTTGTGTTGGCCATATTTGTTAACCATATTTTAAAAGAATCCACTTTGTATTTTACAGAAAAGATAAAATGTAAGAGTGGACAGTATATTCCTTTTGAAGGATTTAAAAAAAATTCTTAACTATGTGATGGTGGTTTTTCCCCCCCTAATTTTATGTATTTCCTTACAATTTGGTGGTTATAGAATTTTAACTTTAGGCTTTTAAGTATATGCTAATTTAGCTTGTCTAAGCTTCCAGGAAGTTACATAGACATTTCAGTTTTCATTAGCTAAATGAAGATATTTTAAGAAGTTGAAAGAAAATTTGTTTTCAGGTTGAGAGTAAATTCCCTTTCAAAATTCATCTGATTATTAAATAATTTAAAGTTTTGGTTTTTTTAAAATTGAGAACATCTTATGAGTTGCTGAGTAGATTGGTTCTTAGAAGTGCAACTCAGATACCAACAAAAGAAAATGGTTTTACTTTCAATTTTCTAGCACAAAACACTGATTAGCATATAGTATAAAGAAACAGCCACATTGCTTTTTTTTTTTTCCTGATTCAGGTGTCCCTTGAGTGACATCTCCTAATGTTCGGTTTGTGTTGGGGGGGTCAGAACCAGTTATCTGCCTTCTATTTTGTCCATTGCTTAAGTTTGTTCTGTTGTCAAAACTGTCCCTCCCACCCCCTAAAAAAATGATGTGACACATGCTAATGCATATATGTTAAAATGAGTACATCTGTATTTGTATTTTTGTTTTCAACATTGCCAAGGTGCTATGGGAAATTAAAGTAACAAAAATTAGGACAAATAAAATTGTTTAAAAGCAAGACTGGTTTTCTTTTCTCCAGGTGGTTTATTTCTAATGACTACTTGTATTTACTTTTCAGTAATCTTATATGTTGCCCATTCTCTAGTTCCCTTACAATCCTGGTCTCAGCAGGTTTTGATTTGTTTTGGGGAAGGGGCAGAGGCAAGATATGTGATACTGCATCTGTAAAGTGAGGGCAGAGAGCTATAAGATACAGCTTTATGATCCTGGGGTTTTCTTAAGTTATTTTTGTGTGAGAAACAGTTACTGAAGGGTAAAAAATTACAGGGCAGTGTGCAGTTTAAGGATATGCTTTCATTGGGCTGATAGTATGGTCTGACTCGAGTATGTAAATTCTGGGCTTTTAAAACTTACTTTCAAGAGAAAACCAGTAGGTTCCCTTTACCTTTTCAACTATACCTTTGTTTTGATTGTATCAAATCCTAAAGCTAAAGTTTTTTTTGTTTCATTTTTTAAAGCTGAAGGTTTGATAGATTTTTAAAGGGAAAGTTTACTGGGAAATTTAAATAGGTCTTTAAGCTTTTTAATACCATGATAATGCAAAAATGGAAAAGCTGAGTGAATCTCTAGCTTTTTAACAGATGGTATCTGTAAATTAATGTGACAGCTCAACTTTTATTGAATAGAGTTCATCAGTCCACCCTTACCTGCACTTTCACTTTCCATGGTTTAGTTACCCAAGGCAGCCACAGTCAAAATATTAAGTGTCAAATTCTATAAACAATTCATAATTTTAAATTGCATGCCATTCTGAGTAGCATATCTGAGATGTGGATCATCCTTTTGTCCAGCATATCCAGACTATACACCACACAGCCATTGCTCTTGGTTATCAGACCGCTGCTCTAATGCAGTGCTTTTTTTTTTTTTTTTTTTAACGCCAAGTAGCCCTTAATGGCCCCACAGGACGAAAGTAGTCATGCTGGCAATTTGGATATGCCAAAGACAAGCCATAAAGTGCTTCCTTTAAGTGAAATGGTGAGTACAGTGCAATAAGATATTTTTACTATCTATGAAGTTATGTATGAGGTAACTAATGTGTACATTCACTTTAATTAGCTCAGTAGCATTGCCCCTTTAGCTAAAACCTTTAGTTTACTAATGAACAGTTTATCTTAATGGAGATAGTTAATATCAGTGAGCAAAATGGTCCCATTAATAACAGGTTTACAGGATTACATACAGCTTTAGAGCCTTATGTCAATGTGTTGGTAAATACATTTGGCCAAGAGAGGGGTATGAATAAGTTTATCATATTAGGAACAGTATTTTTAATGGACTAATAACCAAATCGATAGCCTTAATTATGTTTCTCATTAGGGAGGAAAATCCTCCCCAGACGCTCCCCTTCCCTACTCCCTGAGTGGATCGCACACCTGCCAAGGAGGGAGGGACAGTGAGCAGTTGGCATATTCACCTTCAGTCGGGTTGGTGTGGTCTGCTGATAAGGAAAAGGGGCGGAAGGGCTGTTAGGAGAATAAACAGACACCTGCCAAGGCCCTGTGGTGATCTCTTTCTGTGTAACAAACACCTCAAACTTAGAGGCATAAAAGGATGACCATTTTATGTTCAATGGTTCTGGACAGAGCACGACAGGCATCGGTTGTCTTTGTTCCACATTGTTTCGGACCTCAGCTAGGGAAGCCCGAAATGTCCAGCGGCTGAAATCATCTAGTGGCCTCTTCACCCTAGGCTACGATGACTACAATGCTAGGCTTAGCCAGCGACACTGGGCAGAGCACCTCACGTGGCTGCCAAGTGTGGCAGGCAGCTGCCTGCAAGAAGGTTGCTAGGTTCTCAGTGTTCCGGGAAGGAGGGTCCTGAGAGGGTTCTCGGGAGTGGGGGCCTTTCAAGAGAACCAGGGGAAGCTGCAAGGCCTTCTAGAACCTAACTTCAGAAGTCACATAGTATCACTTGGGCTATGTCCTATTGGTCAAAACAATCAGAAACCCATTCAGATTCTGGGGAGGGGGCATGGACCTCACTTTCTATTTTTATTTATTTAAAAAATATTTTTATTGATTTCCGAGAGGAAGGGAGAGGGAGAGATATATAGAAACATCAATGATGAGAGAGAATCATTGATCAACTGCCTCCTTCAGGCCCCCTATTGGGGATTGAGCCACAACCCACAGCAGGAAACCATGACCTCCTGGTTCATAGGTTGACTCTTAATCACTGAGTCACACCAACCGGGCTGAAATTCTTTGCTCAACTTAAGAATTTTTTTTTTTCTTCCAGCCCATGAATGATATACTGACTAGAAACTCATAGTTGGCAAATGTTGGGGCCTGTTCTTTTAAATAACTTCGGATCAGCATGGAAGGGAAGTGAAAACACGGAATCTCCCAAATTGTGAGGGGGAGCTTTGGCATTTAAAAAAGTTAATAGTACTAAAGAAAGAATATAAATAACAATATAAGCATTTCCCCAGTAGTTCCTGGCAAAAGTCCACAAATGTTTGGATCTTCCTTACATTGAGTTAAAATATTAATTGTGGGGAAAACCTATTAAGCCATATGCCAAGAAGGATAAAAAGATAAAGAAGACTAAATTCCCCTCTTTCAAGTAGTTAGGAAGCCAGGCAGAAGTGACTGGATTGTCCCTCCACTGTGATAAATGCCAGAAATGAAACAGAAACAAAAGAGCTCCTGGCAAATGGGGCCGGTAAACCCCAATACAAGAAGTGGCTGGTGTTCAGATACCTATAAATGGGTAGGTGTCAATCAAGGTAAAATAGAGGAAGGGACAAGACAAAGGCGTCCCTGCCTAAGTGAAGAGAGCTGGGAAAGTGTGGCCAGGAGCCCCTAAAAAGTCCTTGCATGTGAGTTCTCAAAAGGTGAAACTGCGTGTCCAGCCATCCACACCTTCAGCCCATTTTGTGCTGGAGATTGGGGTGGCGGGCTTGGGCTCGTCTTTTCAGACGTTCGCCAGGAGGGGGCGCAGTAAGCCCGCGAGTCCCGAGCTTGACCAGGCCGTGGGGGCGGAGCCTTCCCAGCCCGGAGGCGGGGCCGGCGCGCGCACGTGACCCTCGCTCATGGCGGCGGCGGCGGCGGCGGTGCTGGCAGCGCTCGGCGGCCGGAGCCGGATCCTGTAGCCGGGGTGTGGGCCCGCGTCAGGCCGTCCCTCCTTCGG
>NW_005871139.1:4179423-4238694 GCF_000147115.1 Myotis lucifugus
CCCCCGAGGGGGAGACCGGGTTCCCCGCCGCGCGCCCTGCTGGCGCGCGGGCGAG
Organism: Myotis lucifugus; assembly: GCF_000147115.1. Taxonomy (NCBI): domain Eukaryota; kingdom Metazoa; phylum Chordata; class Mammalia; order Chiroptera; family Vespertilionidae; genus Myotis; species Myotis lucifugus. Next base: position 4,179,479 of record NW_005871139.1, read on the forward strand.
CGGGGAGGAGGATGCCGGAAACCTGGCCGGGCTCTGAAGGGTCGCCCTCCCTTCTCTCCCGCTCGGCGAAGCGGGTGGGCCGTGCGCTCATTGTGAGCCCTGGGAGGGGTTGCGCAGGGGCTTGGCCAAGAGGTCCTCTCTGCCCCCCCAAACCCGAGACAAAGCTGCCCCTCCGCTTCGGCCGGGCGTCCGGGCGCGGGGGGTGGGGGTGAGCTGCGACAGGGCGGCTGACAGCTTGCTCCTGCCCTCTTCCCTTCTCGAGGGGAGGGCCCCACGCCTGTGAGTCCCCCTTCAAAAAAAAAAAAAAAAAAAAAGACACATGGGAGATCCGCAGCCGTGCTCCTTCCTCCTCTAACAATGCGAGATGCCTCCCCGGTGACAGGCGTGAGAAGCAGGGTGGGCCGCGGAGGGTCCCAGGGCGGTTGCAGCGGTGGCTGTAACCCGGAGGCAGACCCACGGCACTGCCCCGAGACCTCACCTTTGTCGGAAGGCGCCCCCCCCCCCCCCAACCCGGTGCCTTTGAATTTTCCACATCCGATCACCTTTGGGAGTCTTTGAAGGCGGAGGGAGAGGTTCCATGCAAATATCCTGGCCGGCACCCCCTTTCTTTTGACAATGGATCGGTACGAGGAGAGCTGCGTTTATTTTGAGAATTTAAAGGATGGAATAAATCAAGCCGCTGTTCCTAGACGAGTCCCTTGGACAACAATGAGAGAAGCGTTGCTGTGCTGTGGGCATGTGACCAGGCTTCTGGTGCAGTTGTGATCAGTTCTCATAAAGTTCCTGTTTTCATCGCAGGCTGCCTCCCAGACAAAAGCAGCGTTTTGTCCAAGCTTGATGTCAGTAACGTGGTGGGGTCCCCAGAGTTGCATGTCCTTATTGGGTTCCTGGCCAAAGGCCCTCTTCACGAGCATGTTTCCAGTGGATTAAAAACTGTTGATTGGAAAAGAAGAATGTGAGAAGTTTTCCAGGAGAGCTCGGACTTTGTTTACTGATGGAGACATTATCTCCTTCACCGCCCCCTTGCCGTCCCCCTTCCTTTACATGAAAAGCCAGAAGTAGACTTGAGTGTGATAAATCCAGTTTGACATGGGAGGAAATTATTATTGCCAATAACCCTGTTAGGTTTTCCCAGTGTGTAGGGAGGTGCTGTTTTCATTTGCCCTTAATTACCAGCGTAATTTTCAGTGAATCGGTTGGTAAGTTAGTTCTTCTTTGGCCAGCCCCCAAAATCAGTGGTGGGGGATGAACAGGACAACATCCAAAGACAGGAGTTTGTTTCTGTGTGTCGGGCATCGCCATCCATTCTGCCTCTCCTCCACCGAAGCATTGTCTTTAAATCTGTAATGACTGCCACTCAGTTCTGACTTTTGAAACAGTTACTTTACACAGTGACAAATCAGCCTTCTTCGATGAGCCAGAAAGAGAGAGGGTTGGCTGGATGTTTGCATCAGAACAAGATTAAAAATAGGAGTTGATTGCTTTTACACGTAGAGGGAAATCCTGGAAGCTCCTTATTCTTGGTGTTTCTGCTCGCATCTGATTCTCGTTTACTTCCCGGGCGTTTCTAGAGACGATCCTGAGGACCCGTTTCTAGGACTCACAGTGATTAATTAGCTCACCTCTCCCTCCAGAAAGGTGTGAGACTCCTACAGACTGTGAATTCCGAGGCTGAGACGTTTTTAGGGACAAGTACATGGCGTGGCTTTCCAATGCAGGGTTGTTTTGGGTGACTCAGTTCCGATGGGTTTCTTAAAGATTTATGCCACATTATCCTGTATTTCATCACGTTTAGCAATGGCTAACTGGGAAAAACACAGTTGAAAAACCTTGAGCCTGCAGTGTCAGCATCTTGGCCATCTGTTTCGCTCTTGCTCCAAGTACAGAGAATGGTTGCTGGAGAAGTAGGTGGATATTTTTAGGAATTCAAGCGAAGTTGAAACAACCCAACAGCCCCCCTTATCTCTAACATGGTGTTATTTGTGATGTCTGTAGCATATTTGGAACCGTCCTTTGTTTTACGTTTTCTCTACAGGGTCTGCTCTGGCAAAAGTACATTTTTCTTCTAAAAACAGAAGGTGCTTTTAACTGTGTGTGTGTCATGTGTTGCTGACCTTGGTGCACTCACTCATTCCTTGATTTTATGATGATTTCTTCTTAGGTTCAGGCCATCCTTGGCCCTAACTGTAGTGATAGCCTGAGCTGCGTGCTGTTAACGACTCTCCTCGCGCTCGCCTGTATTTCCAGCTGGAGGCTTGGGTCCGGGATCGGCCAGCTCTGTGCTGAGATGCAGTTGTGCCTCCCGGGGCTGTTTGCCGCAGAACCCAGGGCTGAGGCTGGTGCTTCTGGCAGGTCAGCGTGCACTCGGTGGGTGAAGCCTCCTGCTTCTGCACCAGAAAGAAGAGCCTGACACTGTCCGGAGAGTCATCTAAAATTGAGCTTACACATAACATGAGCTTTTCTAACAGATACATTGAATAGGGTAGGAGGTTTCCATAAAGTATGCCTATGGCTGGAAAAATTTTTATGATCACATATATTGTATTTATTATATGTTTGACAATAGGCTCTTTTGTCTGAACTTTATTCATATGTTTTAGTCAAGTGTATGCACATAAAATAGCACAAATGATGAAAATTATTTGTTTAAATCTGTCTGATAATGCAATTATTGTGTAATGATCTTATACAGCATGTCATTTGAGCTTCACTGCGATTTTGTGATTAGATAGAATAGCTATTATCACCTCTCCCCTGCCCCCCCCTTCTTTATTTAACAGAGGGGAAAGCAGACACAGAAAGGTTAAGTGTTTTGTCTAAATTTGCTCATGTAGTAAGTGCCATTATCCTAAGCTGCCATGTAATTATGGCATTTGTTACCATCAAATGATTCAGTATCTTTACTGTTATTGATTGCACAACCTATTAACTCTAATTTTTACTCTGAGGGAAGGCTACAAAACAGTTGTATGCTACAGTTCCAAAGTCTGGTTAATTCTCTTTCTGAACTCTTTTTCACATCTATCTTTCATGTATTTGATCCAGACATTTATTTTGTTCCTACCCTGTGCTAGGGGTACAGAGGTGAGCAGGGGACTATATTTGCTTTTAAGGAGTTTTGACCCTGGTAGGGAAATCACTGTTAAAAACACCATCAAAACAGTGGGCACATGAGACCATGATGGATTTATGTACAGAGGCTGCCCCTAAGAAAAGAGGAAGCTTGTCGTTGTAGAAAGGCAGCATGTACTATAAATACAAGACAGGATTGGCCGGCTGGTAGAGCGGGCTGTGACTTACCTTGTGCAGTTCAGTCCTGTGTGTGAAGGAATGAAGGATAGAAATCCCACACGTCACCCTGGCCGGTTTGGCTCAGTGGATAGAGCATTGGCCTGCAGCCTGAAGGGTTCCGGGTTCAGTTCGGTCAGGGGCACATGCCCAGGTTGTGGGCTCGATCCCCAATGGGGGGGGGGGGGGGTGCAGGAGGCAGCTGATCAAATGATTCTCTCTCATCATTGATGTTTCTATATCTCTCTCTCCCTATCCCTTCCTCTCTGAAATCAATTTAAAAAAAAAAAGAAATAAAATAGATACATCTCTTCAAAAAATTTGAAAATAAATAAATGAATAAATCCCATAACGTCTGTGTCCTGTCGGAAGGAATGCAAGTCTTTCAGTATCTGAGAACAGTCCAGAGATGACAACTGGAAAGATATTTAAGATAAAATAACACTTACAGGAAGGGATCCTCCCTTTTCTTGTTTGAACACTTCTCTGAGCACAAATACAACAAACACAGCCACATCCTCCCTTTCTCTTATCTGTTTCATCACAGAGCTCTGCAGTCCTTAATGCACTGTACTATGTCCACCTGGAAGGTGGAGGGATTAGAGAGGGCCAAGTCCTGGGGGTTGAAGTGAATCCTCTTTAGGAGTGGGGAAGAGGTGGGGGAATTGAAAAGGAAAAGGGTAAGATACTGGCCCTAACCGGTTTGGCTCAGTGGATAGAGCGTCGGCCTGCGGACTGAGGGGTCCCAGGTTCGATTCCGGTCAAGGGCATGTACCTTGGTTGCGGGCACATCCCTAGTAGGAGGTGTGCAGGAGGCAGCTGATCGATGTTTCTCTCTCATCCATGTTTCTAACTCTCCCTCTCCCTTCCTCTCTGTAAAAAATCAATAAAATATATTTTTTTTAAAAATTCAAAAGGGTAAGATACTGGATGGAGATTGTATTTCAGCCCAGCTGGAGTGGCTTAGTGGTTGAACTTCGACCTGTGAACCAGGAGGTCACGGTTCGATTTCTGGTCAGGGCACATTCCCGGGTTGCACTCCCCTGGTGTGACCGATCAATGACTCTCATCATTGATGTTTCTGTCTCTCTCCCTCTCCATTCCTCTCTGAAATCAATACAAATATATTTAAAGAAAGAAAGAAAAGAGATTGTACCTCACAATCTCAGAAACTGAGTACCAGGTAACTAGAATGGAGCACCAGAAAACTGGCAAATTCCTCCTGCTTTCTGCGGGGGGGGGGGGGGGGGGGGCGGGAAAGTAGGCCACTTCCCTCCGATATCTGTAGCATAGTCATGAATTCATAGGATATACCTCTATTAGAAAATTACATCTAAGCAGTTGTCCTACCTGATCCTAGGAGTATGAAGGAAAGCAGGTGTGTGGATTTTTAAAGAACCCAAACTGGGCATTAGCTAAGTGCTCTACCTCCTAAAAACTTGCATGTCTTTCTTTTTGGTGGGCTGTACTCATCTTTTGTTGGAATTTGTCTTTAGGAATTGCTGTCCTCATGGTGGCAAATTTTAATTCTTCACTTCTCGATTCATTTTAATTCTTCACCTCTAGATTCGTTCTATGGTTACTTGGAGTCAAGTAGAGAAAAGCTGGTTGATACTCTTTTGGAGTCCAAACTACTTGTGATTGAAAAAATCAGAGTGATTCTAAATCAGTGATTATAAACTGATTGTAATCATGATTGTCAAAAACTTAGAAGGGACTGGTTTTGAGGGCAGTCCAGAGGAGAAATGGCAGAGTTCTGTCTGTTGGAGAGTGAGCCACCTCCCTGTAAAGGAGGGCTTGTTTGGAGGCCCTGGTTCCAGCTGCGTTTTGGAAAATGAATCTTGTTGGGTGACAGGCCTATAGCATTGAGCTGGATTTTTGAATAAGAGAAACCCTTCACTCTTAGCCAGTCTTTGGTGGCTACTTTCTTTCCTGGCCTGTGTAAGGATTAGCACCTCAGGGTTGATAGTTCAGATGATTGGTAAAAAGGGCCTTCACACTATATTTGTATTATAATTACTACAGTTTTCCATGGTCTGCTCTCATGATTAATTCTGGAATGCTCTCTGAAACGCTCGGTTACAAAATTTCTCACAATTTTTTTAAGAGTTCAGCTGAAGTACTACCTTTTTTACTTTTATTTATTTTTCAATCCTCATTCAAGGGTATTTTCCCTTTCTTTTTTTTGGTTAATCCTCACCCGAGGATATTTTTCCATTGATTTTTAGAGAGTGGAAGGGAGAGGGAGAGACAGAGAGAAACATCGATGTGAGAGAGACACATCAATTGGTTGCTTTCCCATTCACACCCCACTGGGGTCATGGATCGAGCCTGCAACCAAGGTACATTCCCTTGACCAGGAATCGAACCCGAGACCCTTTGGTCAGGGGGAGGGGGCACTCTAACCACTGAGCAAACCAGCTAGGTCAAAGTACTACCTTTTTAATAAACCTGACCCTGACTACTGTGAGCTCTCTTGCTTCAAACCTTACAGCATTTACAGTTTATGTAATTTTTGCCAGTCATATGTTTTATAATAATTTAGATTGTTTTTCATTTCACCTCAATGTAAGCTCCCACAGAGGTGAGGTCATTTATACTTTAAACCAGTGGTCGCCAACTGGTGGTCCGTGAGGTCCGAAAGGTTGGCGACCGCTGCCTTAAACTACTTTAAATAACTCCCAACTGTTTCTTCCTTGCATTGTTTTGGGAGTGCAACAAATTTTTGCTCACTTCAATTTGACTTGAATTGAAATATAAAGTCTGTGCTTGGGAACTTGATTTTGGCATAAGGCAGGGTTGTGTAATCATTTGAGAGGTACAGGTTTTAGCATCTGGTGAGTGTGGGTCCAAGTCCTGACCTATCACTAGCTCTGTGACCTTGGACTGCCTAACCTCCCTGGTTTTAGTGTCTCCAGTACTTAAAAAGGAATGACAACCTCATTAGAGTTATAAGGAGGTTTAAAATGAGATAATAGGAGAAAAGCCAAGTGTAGTGTGTGGTACGCACTGAGTGCTCGGTACATGTAATCTTTTATTGTTTCTGATAGCATAATATCTTGTGTTACTTAGCAGGGTGTGGTTACATATGAAGCGATGAATGGAATCAATTTGTGCATGTATTTTTTAAAAGTAAGACTTCACTCCATCATCAGCTGCTCCCGTCAGCACCCTCTACCCTTGGTTCAGCACATGTTGGGTCACCGCAAGCCGTTGACTGGAGCAGAGAGGAGTAGCTGGCTTGTTTTGTACGGACATCTGGCATGTGTACATTTCCAAGCCCCTAGGTTCTGGCAGATGGCTCTGAAGTTGAAGCATGATTTCTGAGACTCGGGCACCTACAACTTATGAAAAGGCACATGTGGATGCTCCGAACCTTCAAATAGTTTCAGCGATTTTCAACCATTTTCAGTGTATGACACACATAAAATAAGGACTAAAATTCTGTGACACACTAAAAATATATGTTTTGCCGATCTGACAGAAAAAAATAGGTATGATTTTGATTCACTCACACCAGATGGCTATTGTGTTGGCTGTTGTCATTTTTTAATTTGACAATCTAAGGGAAAAGATGTCAGTGCCCCTGACTAAATAGTCAGGTATTGCACGTTTTAAAAATCTTGCAGCACACCAGTGCAAGGGTTGACAACCGCTGTCTTAGTCCTCCTTTTGTGCTTGGTGGACAAATCCTTTTGGTTCCTCCTCAGAAAGTTTTCTTGCATCCTCTTTTCCTTTGAGTCGAATTTTTCAGTCCTGTATCTTTAGATTTAAGGGTCTGATTTTTGTCTCCCTTCACCTCTAGATTTATGTTTCATCTTTTAAAAAATACTATTTTTATGTAAATCTATTGCTAAAGCCAAGGCCCTGTCACTCATTGTCTTTATCTTCTGTTTTCTCAAGGCAAGATGGTCTCCTGTATCTGTATTCCTAGAGAGTCTAAGTTAGTGCTTTTGCATACAAACAGCCCATTTCTTTTTGGTGATTGAATATACCATAGAGCAGGGGTCCTCAAACTTTTTAAACAGGGGGCCAGTTCACTGTCCCTCAGACCGTTGGAGGGCCGGACTATAGTCTAAAAAAAAACTATGAACAAATTCCTATGCACACTGCACATATCTTATTTTGAAGTAAAAAAACAAAACGGGAACAAATACAATATTTGTATTTGCATGTGGCCCGCGGGCCGTAGTTTGAGGACCCCTGCCATAGAGGTTTAAGTGAGAGGTTTTGTTTTTTAGATTTTATTTTTATTTACAGTGGGGTCTTGACTTACGAGTGTCCCGACTAACGAGTTTTTCGAGATACAAGCCGTCTCTCGGCCGATTTTTTGCTTTGAGTTGCGAGCTAAAATTCGGGTTACAAGCCAGCTTCAGATACCCCACCTCTAGTTGGCGCAGCGAACGTCACAGTGAACGCCACAACATCAGCCCAGCATCACGTGTCTCACTCATTCACTTTAAGATTTGACATACGAGTAATTTGAGTTACGAGCTCTGTCATGGAACGAATTAAACTTGTAAGTCAAGGCCCCACTGTATTTATTTTTTTGTTAATCCTCACCTGAGGATTTTTTCCATTGATTTTTAGAGAGAGTGGAAGGGAAGGGGAGAAACAGAGAGAGAAACATCGATGTGAGAGAGACTCATTAATTGGTTGTCTCCTGCCCACGCCCCGACCAGCAGCAAATTGAGCCTGCAATCTAGGTACGTGCCCTTGGCCAGAATCGGAACCAGGACCCTTTAGTCTGAAGGCAGACGCTCTACCCACTGAGCCAAACCGACTAGAGCTAAGTGAGAGTTTTTAAATATGTTTATGCTTCTGATGAATAAGTTGCTTTCCCGTGTGGGTGCTCTTCTGTGAACAAGATTGCCTGTGAAAGGCCAATTCTTTGGAATTCCATAGCCTCACAACTGACAGAATCTTTGGATGCATGGATCTGAGTGTGAGTGCTCAGGTGCCTTTTTGGGGGACAGATTCTAGAGCTTTCCTCCGTTTCTTAAGAGGACTGTGAAGCAAAGTTAAGAGCCAAGTCTATCACCTTTCATGTTCACTAGCTTGTAAAGAAAGCCAGACTCCCTCAGCTTCCTCCTCAGCACTCACAGGCGTACCTGTGTCAGTTCCCACCCGTATCCCCTTTCCTTCTTCTCTCAGAGGAAGAGATAGCCCCTCCTCTTGCACAGTCTATCCCTCTGATTGTGTTCTCAGTCCCATCTTCTCTGCTGGGATCTTGGGAGCTTCCTTCATGATTGATCTATTCATTCGTAGGCTTGTCTTTGTCTCTTTTCTCATCTTTAGCCTCTCAACACTTGGCTCTTGGCTCCTTCCCTTCAGCCTGTAATGAATATGCTGAAGTTTCTCTCATCTTAAAAGCGCCAGCTTCCCACAATCTTGTATTGGAATCTGCTTGTTCTCGTGTGCTGGCACCCTCTCCCTCCCCCTCTCCCTCCCATCAGTCCTAAGAGGTCTAGCCCACAGTTCCTTTATCTCACCTTTGCTCACCGCTCAGTCCATTGCTCTGCCTCATCAGGCCTCGGAAACAACTGCCTGCAAGGCCACCAATGACTTCTCCTTTCAGACTGGAAAGCACCCACTGGATACAGCATTTTTCTCCACAGCATTGGATACTGTGGACCATTATCTTTATGAAACTCTCTCCTTCCTTACCTTTTATAGCATCCCTTTTCCCATCTCCTTAACTGTCCTTTCTTATGCTCTCTCTTGGGCTTCTCTCTCTCTCTTTCCTGGTGTGGGTGTTCCTGATATCTGTCATTAGTCTTCCTCTCACTTCACATACACTTGCTGAGTCATCTCATCCATGGCCAGGGCTCCAGCTGTCATGGCTGCAATCTCTAGCCCATAGTCTGTATGTCTAGCCCTGACTCCTCTGCTCCTGACCGCCCCTTGGTTCCCCGGGACAGCTGTAACTTAGCAAGTCCCAAACTGTACCCCTTGTTTCAATCTGCTCCACGAATACTCCCTACTGCAGAACGTTCACTTATCCGGGTCAAAAACTTGGGGGCCATCCTTAACTTTCTTTTTTTCTGCTCCTGTGTTTATTAACCAGATTTCCTGGCTGGGATAAGCACTCAATATAAACCACTGACTTTTGTTTTATGTAAGAATTTTCTACATTGCTTATTTGTCATTTACCACCTCATGTTTGCAGTCATGTGGTAACTTGATCATATCCACTACACGCTGCTTTATTTCTTGGCGTAGCTCAGCACAATTGAGTCTGATTTGAGGGTGAAGGCAGAGTCTTGGCTGACTTGTTTCAGAACCAGGGTCAGGTTATGCAGCAGTAGCCACCAGGCTGGGCTGTGTCTGGTGCTGTAAGACACTCCTGCAGACCTGTCCCTTCGTCCAGAGAATGACTTAAGCATGACTTTGGTGTACCTGTCACAGACCATCGCCCCCCCCCCCCCCCCCCCCGACCGCAGAGCAATTGTCCGTGTTCTATCCTTAACTGCCAATGGATCACTGACTTCTGTTGATTCTACTTCCCCCATTTGCACTGTCTGCAATCGAATGCTCTACCATGGAGCTATCTGCGTGGGTGTGGCTGGATTCACACCGTCTTTGTTGAGGCTCCTAACATCTCTTGCTGAAATGATCGCAGTAGTCACTAACTTGTCTGCCTGCCTTAAGTCTCTGCTTCCTCCAGTCCAGCCTTATTCCGTGATGTAACGATCCTTCTGAAACACAGATCTTTTCCCTGTTTCAAAGTTTACGTTGGCTTTTCCTTTCTGCAGGATGAAATCCAAGCATCCTTTGTGTACCAAGACCTGCCTGCCCTTTTAGCCTCATCTCCTGCTCCTTCTGTGTATTTCTCTCCTTTTTAGCCATGCTAAATGACTTGTACTTCCCCCAATGCACTGCTTTTTCATGTCCCTGCCTTTGTACACATTGCCTTTCTCTGAGAAATGTCCAATCTGACATATTCTTCCTTTTTTTCTGTCTGGGTAACTGTGTTTCACTCGATTTCCTGTAAAGAGCCAGCCTTTCCTTAACTTTCTCTTAAGACGTTAAGATCTCTGTATTAAGTAGGCGTCAGTTATTGAGTGCTTATTGTGTAACAGGCCCTGTGCTTAGTGTTTTATATACCTTGCCCAACCTGTAAGTAGGTGCTGAATAAATAGCTCCTATCATGATGACGAGGGAACTGAGCTAGCGAAAAGCACCTGAACGTTGAGGAATGCAGTGTGTGCCAAGCCCTGCCCTGTTGTTACACACTCCCTGATCTTTACCTCTCTCCCTACCAGTAACAGTAACGTTCTGAAATGAATGGCAAAGGGGAAAGGACACTGGACTTGAGTCATTTAGAACTGGGGTCAGTTCTGCTTCTGTTGCTTTGGGCAAGTCTTTGAAATGTGCCTCTAATCCTAACAACTCCTAGAGATAGGTCTGTGGTTCCCACTTGCTAAAGAACATGACGCCTGCAAGCCTAATGTGCTGAGATTGGAACCCAAGTCAGCGTGGCTCCAGCCCCGCGGTGTTTCCACATTGCCCTGCTCCTCCAGCTCCCTGAACTGTGTTTCAAGTATTTTGAAGAAAGTCTCTTTCATTTTAACTGTTAGGCCCCACTTTTCTTAAGATACAGCTCTGTCTTTGGAGTTTTGGAGGTAGGGCTCCCTGGAGGGAAAAGAATGGAATGTTTTATCCTATTCTCAGAGAAATATATGGAAATAGGAGTGAGGTTGGTTATTTCTGACCTTGCGTTGCCAGAACCAGGGGGATCAACACTCTAAAACATATTAGGAGAGTTTCTTTTGTGCCAGCCTAGCTTCAGGCAAGATGTAACATCTTTACTTCTTAAAAGAACAAAAAAAATTGGGTAAAGTACTATAAGACTATAAAGTGAAAGATAATTTTATATACTTACGTTTTGATACAAAATTCATTCTTCTTCCTTGAATTAAAATGGGGATAAAAACGGAGGAAAATATTTTGGACGTTCACAGGACAGCCCTAAATGAAACTCCACAGGTCTGGTGTCTTTAAAATCCTTGGTGTGCACTGGACTTGAGCTTCTGAATTACAGATACAGGATTGTGATTACATTCTGGTTCAGAAGGAGGTTTTAGTGTTGTCATTGGTTTTTTTATTTCCCTTAGGATATATGTGTGTGTGTGTGTGTGTGTGTGTGTGTGTGTGTGTATATATATATATATATATATATATTTAAAAATATTTTTATTGATTTCAGAGAGAAAGGGAGAGGGAGAGATAGAAACATCAATGATGAGAGAGAATCATTAATTGGCTACCTCCCGCATACCCCCTACTGGGGATCGAGCCCGCAACCCGGGCATATGCCTCAACTGGGAATCGAACCTGGACTCCTGGTTCATAGGTCAATGCTCAACCACTGAGCCACACCAGCCGGGTTCCCTTAGGATATTTAATGTTTAATTTTAAAATTAATGTATACTATAAATGACATGTACTTAATTAATTTTCTTGGAGTTATTTCTTATTTTGTGAAGGAGTAGTGTTTTAATAGCTCTTTATTTTCAGAGGACTGTTGCTTTTCTGGATAAAATCATTAAGTAGAAGCTTCTGATAGTGTCTTGCTTAGTAAATCTGTGACTGAGGCAAACAGGCTTTTTAATTGAGGTATAATTGACATCCAGTTGTATTAGTTGCAGGTGTACAACATAATGATTCAGTATTTGTATATATTGCAAAATGATTACCACAGTAAGTCTAGTTAACATTGATCTATCACCATACATAGTTACAATTTTTCCCCCTGTGTCTTAAAATTTTAAAGCGTTGTCATTATTACCTTATTGGACTTCCTTTCTGGTTTGGAGAAACTTTCATTTTTAAATTGAACATGTAGAAAAATCATACGTATGCATTTTCCTCCCCACAGCTCTTTGCTTTTGTTTTTTCTTCAGCAAGACCAAGGAAAATACTAGAAGATGAATTTCCTGTTTAAGAAAACACACAACTTCCTCACTAGTTGTTTCTCTGAGCTCTGCTCTCCAGTGTTACTTCTATATTACAGCTATTTCTCAAATTATCTTAAAAGTTATGAAATTTTCATTTGCATAGATATTCTTATCTCTTTTTGTAAGCTGCTTGAGGACAGCACACAGCACCCTTTATCATCGTGCTTTTGAGTCCTGATTCAACCAGTGAATGAGTCTCAGTGGTTCTCAACCTTCCTAATGCTGCGACCCTTTAATACAGTTCCTCGTGTTGTGGTGACCCCTAACCATAAAATTATTTTCGTTGCTACTTCTTAACTGTAATTTTGCTACTGTTATGAATCGTAATGTAAATATCTGATATGCAGGATGTATTTTCATTGTTCGCGACCCATAGGTTGAGAACCGCTGCAACTGTCATCAGTCTCCCTGTCTGTCCTGATTTCCTTGCCAGTGTCTGGCCGGCTCTTCTGTCACAGTCAGGCTTGCTTCCTCACTCCTTCCTGACAGGCTCATTCCCGTCGCTGGGCCCTTCCAGAGACTGTTTTCTTTGTTAGGACCACCTGTTCTCCTATTAAAATGTACCTGTTTCATGGCTTAGCTGATGCCCCCTTCATCCTAAAACCAGCTGACCGAGTTAGTCCATACTAATCTCTTCTAATTTTAGACTCTTGTTTGCAGTAGCACAGTGTAACACTTATCTGACCACTATTTGTGTGTATGTATATTATGATTTTTATTCTTTGCCTCCTCAGTAAGACTCTGAGAGGTTTCTTGAGTGTGATGACTAGGTCTCCTACCTTTTTGAACTTCTAAGGTGCTGAAGATATCAATATATCAAGAAAGATGTATTGAGTCCTAGCCAGTTTGGCTCAGTGGATAGAGCGTCGGCCTGCGGACTGAAGGGTCTCGGGTTTGATTCCAGTCTAGGGCACATGCCCGGGTTGCAGGCTCAATCCCCAGTAGCGGGGGTGCAGGAGGCAGCCAATCAATGATTCTCTCTCATCATTGATGTTTCTATCTCTCTCTCCCTCTCCCTCTCTGAAATCAATAAAAACATTTAAAAAAAAAAAGATGTATTGAGCACATTTATTTACATAGTCTGTTGACAGGTGAGGGAGATATAAAATGCAGGTTCCTTGTTTTCAAGGAGCTTTTCAATCTAGTAACTCTTCAACAAACAGCTGTTTGAATTAAAAAATATTATTTTAGGTTATTGTTTTTTCAGCACTCGGAAGCAGTTTTCTACTTGCGAAATAAGATAGCATTTAGTCCCGTTTGAAATAAGTCTGGGAAGATGGCAGCTTGAGCACATCTCTGCTGTCCTCTTTTCTGAACTCAGTTCAAGTAAAATAACAATTTCAAACTTTAGAACAAAAATACCAAGAGTTAGAATGGGAACTCATGAAAGTAAAGTCAAAGAACTTGCAGGATAGATCCAGGAAACCTAAATGCAAATAATAAGAACTTTAGAAGGAGAAATAAGTAATAAAAGAAAAATTTCCTCAGCTGAGAAAAGATTGAGTATTGAAAAAGATTGCAGATTGAATGAGTTCACTGTGCTCGAGGCAAGACAGATAAGAAAAGGCACGAACCTAGGCATATTCTGATAAAATTACCAAATTCAGTGATAAGAAAAAACCCTCTATAAGCTCCTAGACAGGACCATAGAGTTAAAATTGCAACAACAACAAAACAATAGAATATTTGCAATACTGTAACTTTGGTGATAGTGTAAGAAACATCAGCAGGCTATTCAGAGAAAAGGTCTACATTCCAAGAACCCTAGAGTCTAGATGTTATTCACTTTTCAGCCTAAAGAAAGCTCTATGTGAGTTTGCAAGTGTTCAGAGATTATATCCCCCATAGACTCCAATCTAAGCAATATACTCTATTGAAACAGGTAATAAAGAAACCTCAAAATAAGAGAGGAAACAGTCATGGACAGTGGGCTTTGAAATATACATATATATTATATACTAGAGGCCCGGTGCCCGAAAATTGTCCCTCAGCTCGGCCTGCACCCTCTCACAGGCCAGGAGCCCTCGGCAGTCGGACATCCAAGCCGTGAGCCCGGCTTCTGGCTGCCCGATGCTCCCCCTGTGGGAGTGCACTCACCATCAGGGGGCAGCTCCTGCATTGAGCGTCTGCCCCCTGGTGGTCAGTGCGTGTCATAGTGACTGGTCGTTCTGCTGTCCAGTTGATTTGCATATTAGCCTTTTATTATATAGGATAGTAAATAATTATATACATTGAGAGTGACAAAGAATAGATAATATAAATGGTAAGTAAGGGTCTTTTAAATAGAAGAGACATTGTGGGAGAGAATCTATTTGTTTGAACGAAATATTCTTAATAATTTCAGCAAAACACAGAGTTTGTGGAATGTTAGTGTGGGGGTGGTGAGAGATGAAAACATTCTTTGGTATCATTGGGATGTTGAAAAGGGAAAATATGTAAATGAACTGTCTTGGTGAGGAGAAAAATACTTCATTTATAATAATAGTGTTAAAGTGATAAAATACTTAAAGATAAACATCACAAGAAAGGTATAGGATCTGTATGAAGAAAATTGTAAAGCCTCAAGGATGTAAAAATAAGATTTGAAAAAAATGGAAATACATGTCATGCTCTGGGATGGGAAGACTAAATATGTAGAAATTTAAGGCAAGTCAATTACGATTCCAGTGAAGATTTCTTTTGGAGGCAGGAATGAGATAAAATGATCTCAATGTTTATATGAAAGAAAAATGTTTTAGAACAGTCAAGAACACTTAGAAACAGAATAATGAGGTTATCCTTGATTTATCATATATTAAAACAAATTTTAAAATTACTTATACTCAAAGCAGATGGTATTAGCATTCAAATAAGGATGAGCAATCAGAATAAAGTTCCCAAAGCCTGGTATATGTAGGAAAAATACTATTAAAACACGAAAGTTTCATGAGCTTAGACTAGTTGTCTTCCCAATTGTCTCAAATTAGAAAAGATCTTAAAAAAAGTTGGCTAGTACTCCATAGGACATCAGAAATACTGAAGTTCTTGATATTTATCCTGCCAAGAAGAACACACAGGAACCAGAAAGAAAAGCCCCTTCCTCCTTTTATAAACAAACAAACATATTTCAGAGAAGAAGGGAGAGGGAGAGAGAGAATCATTGATCGGCTGCCTCCTGCACGCCCCCTACTGCGAATTGAGCCCTTCGCTGGGCATGTGCCCTTGACCGGAATTGAACCTGGGACCTTTCAGTCCCCAGACCAGCGTTCTATCCACCGAGCCAAACCAGCTAGGGCTATAATGAGGTTTTAAACTACCCCTATGCTTCAGCCACTGTGCTTCAGCCAAACTGACTTTTTTTTTTGTTAATCCTCAACTGAGGATATTTTTTCCATGGATTTTTTAGAGAGAGTAGAAGGGAAGGATGGAGAGAGAAAAAAAACACAACAACCATCGATGTGAGAGAGACACATCAATTGCATCCCAAACCGGGGCGGGGTTCGAACTCACACGTGCCCTTCACCTGGAATCAAACCTGCGACCCTTCTCTGTGTGCCTGACACTCTACCACTGAGCCACACCAGCCAGGGCTGCCAGACTCTTCTTTATCTCCTTCTTTTCCTTCCTCTCTCCTTTCTTCTTTTCTCCCTGCTTTCTTCCCTCCCTTACCTTTTTCTTTCTCTTTTATTTACTTTTCTGCTATTTATTGAATACCTACCATGTGCCACATAGGTAGAGGCATTACAGCAGTGGTTAAAGTAACAAAAATCCCTGCCCTTAAGGGAATTACATTCTGTAGGACTAAAAATTAATATGTATTGCCTGTCATATGGTAAAAATTTCAATGGAGAAAAATTGTGAAGAGGAATAGAGAATACTGGGGCCGGGTCAGTAGATACAATTTAAAATAGGGTAGCTAGCCCTAGCTGGTTTGGCTCAGTGGATAGAGCGTTGGTCTGCGGACTGAAGGGTTCTGGTTCAATTCTGGTCAAGGACACATGCCCAGGTTGTGGGCTTGATCCCCAGTAGGGGGTGTGCAGGAGGTAGCTGATCAATGATTGTCTCTCATCATTGATGTTTCTCTCCCTCTCCCTTCCTCGCTGAAATCAGTAAAAATATATTTTAAAAGAATAATAAAATAGGGTAGTTAGGGGAAACCCCTCATAAAATGACACTTGAACAAACACCTGAGGGTGGTGAGGGTTTTTCTCTCTCCTTTAGGTTCACCATGCTTGTTCCTGCCTCCAGGCCTTGTTCCTTGCTTTTCTTCTGCCTGGAATGCTCTGGTGCAAGATCTGTGCTTGGCTGATAGCTTTGCCCCTTTCCCCAAGTATTTGTTGAAATGCACAACTTCTCCCATCTTTCTCCATCTCACTACTCTTTTACTTTAAAAAAATTTTTATACTTAATACCACCATTTGAAAGATCTTATCCGTGTATTTATTTGTTAGTTATCTGATTCTACACTAGTAAGATGTTAATTTGCAAGAGCAGAGACCCTGCTTTCTTGTTTCCTAGTGGATGCCCAGGGCCCAGCATAGAAGACTCTCAGTAGACACTTGTTCAGTGAACAGATGGACTTTGCAGGGAGAAGGTTCCAACAGGATTCCTTACAAGGTGGCCGCTTTACAGAGTCAAGAAGTATAGACTCTGTCCCCAGGGCCTGTCCGGGAAGGAAAAGGGACCCCTGTGAAAGCTGGCCTGGGCTGGAACCCAGTGGCTCATGATGTTTCCCGGCATTTGGTTAGTTTCTAAAGTTTGTTTGTTTTTCCTGTTTCCCTCACCTATTTATCTGTGCCCTCTGATTTTCCATGTGATTTTTACAGCTGGATAATGTGACAACTTTCCATTTCATCAGCCTACCTGGCTACTTTGCTCATTCAATTCAGCTGATATTTATTATGTGAACTACAGGTCTGGTGCTTGAATTCATGCACCAGTGGGGTCCCTTGGCCTGGCCTGCGGGATCGGGCCGAAACCGGCTCTCTGACATCCTCCTAGACATCCTGGACTGCGAGAGGGTGCAGGCCAGTCTGAGGGACCCTACCGGTGCACGATTAGGGCAAGGGAGGGACAAGGGAGGTTGGCCAGCAGGGGAGGGACTGCAGGAGGGCTCCAGGGCATGTTCGGCCTGTCTCGCTCAGTCCCAATCAGCTGGACCCCAGCAGCAAGCTAACCTACTGATTGGATCGTCTGCCCCCTTTTGGTCAGTGCACGTCATAGCGACTGGTCGACTGGTCGACTGTCTGTCCCCTGGTGGTCAGTGCACATCTTAGTGAGCGGTTGAGTGGCCTTAGCATATCATTAGCATATTATGCTTTGATTGGTTGAACTGACGACCAGACGACTGGACACTTAGCATATTAGGCTTTTATTATATAGGATACTTAGAGAAGACACATTGCCAGGCCTGGTACAGTGCATGTATGAGAGCCAGAGCCATACTGTCTACTGTCTCTGCTCCCTATGTGGGGGGTGTTGGAGGACGAATGCGTCTTGTGTTCTTTTGCACTGTGCCCATGTGCTGATTCCCCTTTCCTCTGCCTTACTCAAATGCATTACCCATAGGACCTGAAGAATAAGCTACTTGGGTGGGTCTTTCTATAGACCAGATATTGCCAGCAACATTCATTTTGGTTTAATTGGTTGGTCTTAGTTGGGAGAAACTAAATATTTCCCATGCTTGGTTTTCCAATATATTTTCTTGGGCACATTACATCTTTTGCAAAATGTTGGAAGACCAGGGAAGTGAAATATTCAGCCACATGGTAAATACTGCGTTTGTTTAATTAAATCAGACCTTTGGTCTATTTATCCTAGTATTTGCAGTGTGGCCAACTAGACTTTTGAGAACGTTCATAGGCCACCCATAATATGTCCAACTGTGCACACAAAATGGATTAGTTTTCTCTCAGGTGCCTATTTCAGGACTTATGTCCAAGATATTGTTCAAACACTAAATTTTTTCGTAATTTTGCACATAGGATAAATACATTAAAATCTCAAATATTTATTTATTACTCTAGCATGAACTTAATGTTTATCTTTATGGCTGAGAAGTAGAACTTGTAAAACAATCAAGATTATTCTACTTTAAAAAAGGATTCTATTTCAGTAATGATGAAAAGAGATGTGATTTATTTATTTATTTATTGAATTTTAAAAAAAACTGATTTCAGAGAGGAAGGGAGAGGGAGAGAGAGATAGAAACAGAAACATCAATGATGAGAGAGAATCATTGATCAGCTGCCTCCTGCATACCCCCTACTGGGAATTGAGCCTGCAACCTGGGCATGTGCCCTTGGCCAGAATTGAACCTGGGACCCTTCAGTCCGCAGGCCGATGCTGTATCCACTGAGCCAAACCTGCTAGGGCAAGAGATGTGATTTAAAAGATTATCATATTGATATGACTATATGTGTGTGGAGCTCTTTAGAAAGGCCTGTCCTGAAGCTACACTTTGAGTATTCCTGAGTAGGCATCACTGACAATGGATGCCATAGGCATGACTTGGCAGTGGTTCAAGGGGAGCACATTGAGTGAGAGAAGCTAAGGATAGAGCTCCAGAAGCGCTGCCATTTTAAGGGGGAAGCTGAAGAAAAGCAACCTGAGAAAAAGTAGTCAGAGAGGTATGTTGGCCAGAGAGGGAGAAGAAGAGCAAAGCAATAGGGAATTTCAAGAAATGCCTGTTGTTGCAGAGTTTAACTGAGAGTGGACTGAGCAATGCCATTGAGATGTACAGGTAGAGGAGCTCCCTTGGCAGTGACCTTGGCCTGAGCTGTTTTAGCGTGGTGGAGGACAGCAGATGTGTTGGGAGTAGGGGGAGGAATTCAAGGCGGAAGAGGAAGTGGAAGTAGAGACAGGAGGTGTACACTGCTCTTTCGGTGCTGGCTGTGTAAAGTGAATGGAGAGACAGAATAGAAACCAGGATGTTTATAAATTTATCTCTGCTTTCTCTTCCCACTAGAGAGTCAGCTGCATGAAGGCAGGAACTCCCTTTTATTCTCCACTTTACCTCCAGGGCAGAAAAGACCTCCTGGCACATAGTAGTTGCTCTGTAAGTCTGTGATGCTTGAATGTTAAGAAGGGAGAGACTTGAGTGTATTCATTTGTGGGGTAGAAGGGGAAGAGGCCTTGGAGAAGAGGGGTTGAAGGTCGAGAGTAGAAAGGATGTGATGGAACACGATCTCTGGAAGGTTTGAGAGTCCAAGCAGCTCTGATTATCCCGGATACCAGGAGTGATTCCTTTTCTGCTGAAACAGAAGGAAAGGAGGTAGGATGGGAGCAGAGGCAGACATTTATAGGCAGAGGAGGAAGTTGAGGGAGTTCTCTCCTGATGGTGTTACGAGTATTCTCTGAGTTAAAAAGAAAGTAAGAATAAGTATCATGTATGTATCCTTGAAAACCTCTTTGTAAAGACAAAGAAAAAAGCCTCCCTATTTAAGCAGCTGTGCTTACGTGGAAAGTCATAGACATATAATTGTAGACACACACAAGACTGTGGTCAGTAACATAAAGGGTGGATGAGGTAAGGGTGTGCCAGAGAGGATGAGTAAGGGTAGGTGAGACAAGAGATCTCTAGTCTCAGATGTAAATGTAGGGAGTGGCTGTGAATTGGGCGGAGGGAGTGCACACAGCACTGTGAATGCCATTTCTTTCTTCCTCAGAAACAGCAAGGGACTGTGCTTGGACTCCTAGGGAAGTTGGGAGAAGGAAAGGCAGTACAGGAGGCTCACTTTTTCCTCTGAGATAAAAAGAACAGAAACTTGAGTGAAGTAGAATAACTGTTAGCAGCCTTTCTGGTTCTAACCAGGCTGATTTATTTCTGACTCATTTGACAGGAAACTGCTTTCCCAACTTTTGACAACCTGTTATCTACAATGATTTGTCCGTTTAGAAGCTGAGGTAGTAATGAGAAAGAGGATGTGACAGTGTCATGGTGAGTCATCAAGAACTAGACATGGCCCTAACCGGTTTGGCTCAGTGGATAGAGCGTCGGCCTGTGGACTGAAGGGTCCCGGGTTCGATTCTGGTCAAGGGCATGTACCTTGGTTGCGGGCACATCCCCAATAGAGGGTGTGCAGGAGGCAGCTGATTGATGTTTCTCTCTCATGGATGTTTCTAACTCTATCCCTCTCCCTTCCTCTCTGTAAAAAATCAATAAAATATATTTAAAAAAACATCTACACTAATAAAAGACAAAGATGCTAATTGACCATACCTTTGCTACACCCATCAGCCAATCAGAAGTGTATGCAAATTAACCCAACAAAGATGGCCATTAAATTTGCATACTGCAGGTGGGGCAGGGCAGTGCCATCCGCCGCCTGCCCCAACCCTGGGATCGGCCCTGCCGTGTGTGCGACCCGGGGCGGAGCCCCAACCCCAGGATTGGGCCTGCAGTGTGCGACCCAGGGAGGCGGGGCAGGCACCGTGGGATCGGGCCTGCCATCTGCCACCTGGGGAGCGGGCCTAAGCCAGCAGGTGGTTATCTCCCAAGGGGTCACAGCCTGTGAGAGGGCACAGGTCGGGCTGAGGGACCCCCCCCCCCCGCCAGTGTGCAAATTTTTGTGCACAGGGCCTCTAGTGTTCCCTATAAAGTGAGGAGAGGATCCTTCAGAAAGGGATCAGAGTCTAGGATTTTGCTTAACGCAAATTGCAAATTCTAACCACTTAACTGCTCTAGCAGGGAAGACAGGTTTATGATGTGAAAAGGACCTGTTACTTTTTGGAGACAGAGAGAAGTAACTTTTTTTTTCTTTCTGACAGAAGGTGAAATCGGAGGTTCACTAAGATATACTAATTGGAACTGGGTATCATCACAATTGGCTCAATACCTAGAATTTATTTTTTCTAAGCCATCCCACTTTTGATGGGGGCTGGGAGAGAAACTGTGTACCTTCACCTCACTCCCCCAAATTCTAAGTTTTTTAGTTGAATAGTTAGAACTCCAGTTAGGGCTTTATTTTGGAGAAGAAAAATGACTTCATCAGCATTTTGGAGAGAACCTATGGAACAGGAGACTCCATCAACAAGCTGAGGACTTATTTCTCATTTTTAGAGATAATTAAGTTATAGCCAGATTCCTATGTTTCTGGAATTTATATTATACTAGAGGCCTGGTGCATGAAATTTATACACGAGTAGGGCACCTAGACCTGGTCAGTGATCAGGGCTGATCTGTGGGGTGATCGGCAGGGTGATGGGGGGCGCCCCCGCTGGCACCTGCCTTGGCCGGCCTGGCTCCACCCGCTGGGCAGCCCTGCCTCTTGCCGCTGCCGGTCGCCTTCCTCTGTGGGGTGATTTCGGGGGGAGCCCTGCTGGCTCCCGCCTTGGCTGGCCTGGGGCCTGCGGGCTGGGGGCAGCTCCTGCATTGAGCTTCTGCCCCCTGGTGGTCAGTGCATGTCATAGTGACCAGTCATTCCACTGTTCAGTCGATTTGTGTATTAGGCTTTTATTACATAGGACTAGAGGCCCGGTGCACAAAAATTTGTGCACTTGGGGGAGGGGGGGGTCCCTCAGCCCGGCCTGTGCCCTCTCGCAGTCTGGGACCCCTCGGGAGATAATGACCTGCTGGCTTAGGCCTGCTCCCGGGTGGCAGAGGGCACGCCCAATCCCTAGGTGCAGCCCCTGGTCGGGCTCAGAGCAGGGCTGATTGGGGAGTTGGGGCGCCGCCCCCTGTCATGCACAGAGCAGGGCGGATCGGGAGGTTGCGATGCCACCCTCAGTCACGCTCAGGGTAGGGTCGATTGGGGGGTTGGGGCACTGCCCCCTGTCACACTCAAGGCAGGGTCGATGGGGAGGTTGCAGAGCCACCCCCTGTCACGCACAGAGCAGGGCCAATCAGGGGGTTGGGGTGCTGCCCCCTGTCACTCACAGAGCAGGGCCCATCAGGGGGGTTGTGGCTCCGTACCCTGTCACGCACAGAGCAGGGTCGATCAGGGGGTTGGGGAGCTCCCCCTTGTCACGCACAGAGCAGGGCCGATCAGGGGATTGAGGAGCTCCCCCCTGTCACTCACAGAGTAGGGCCAATAGGGGAGTTGGGGCACCGCCCCCTGTCACACACAGAGCAGGGCGGATCAGGGGGTTGGGGCGCCGCACCCTGTCACACTCAGGGCAGGGCCGATGGGGAGGTTATGGCTCTACCCCGTCACACACAGAGCAGGTCCCGTGGGGCGGGGGGGGGGGGGTTGGGACGCCGCAACCTGTCACACACAGAGCAGGGCCGATCAGGGGGTTGGGGCGCCGCACCCTGTCACACACAGAGCCGCAGGGCAATCAGGAGGTTTGGTCGCTGCCCCCTGTCACGCTGATCCTGGTGCCGGGAGGCCTCGAAGCTCCACTGATTCCGGTGCTGGGAGGCATATTACCCTTTTACTATATAGGATAGAGGCCTGGTGCACGGGTGGGGGCCGGCTGGTTTGCCCTGAAGGGTGTCCTGGATCAGGGTGGGGGTCCCGCTTGGGTGCCTGGCCAGTCTGGGTGAGGGGCTGATGGCTGTTTGCAGCTGGTCACACCCCTTTCAGGGTGGGGGTCCCCACTGGGGTGCCTGGCCAGTCTGGGTGAGGAGCTGAGGGCTGTTTTCAGGCTGGCAGGTGACTGATGCTTCCAACCGCTCCTTTTTTTCTTTTTTTTTTTATTCTGGGCCAGCTTTAGCTCTGAGGCGTGGCTCCAGCTCTGAGGCCTCGGCTGCTGAAAGCAGGTATCTGGTTTGTTTGGGTTCTATAATCGAAACACTGTTTCAACTCCAGCTCTGAGATCCCGGCTGGCTGAAAGCAGGTTTCTGGGGTTTTGTTTAGCTTCTATATTTGTAACAGTGTTTCAAACTGCAAGCTCAGAGGCCGGCAGCAGCAGGCGGGGAACGTTGGCTTCCTCCGTCACTGAAGCAAGCAAGCCTCATGTTCGCTTGAAGCTGCCTGGCTGCCAGCCGCCATCTTGGCTGGCAGTTAATTTGCATATCGCCCTGATTAGCCAATGGGTAGGGTAGCGGAGGTATGGCTAATTACCATGTTTCTCTATTACTAGATAGGAGGATATGTGCGTGCCTAAGTGACCTGGTGTTTGAACCCTTTTACTAGATTCTCATTTCTGTTGGCTTTTACATGTATCAATTAGGAAAGTATGCTGAGATGAGAGGCAGTGAGTGAAGTAACATGGAAAAGATCGTTGGGTTCTGGTTTCATTTGTTTACAAGCTTTGAGACTCTGGGCAAGTTACTTAACTTTTTCCTAGCCTCTGGGAGATGAGTGGCT
Organism: Myotis lucifugus; assembly: GCF_000147115.1. NCBI lineage: Eukaryota > Metazoa > Chordata > Mammalia > Chiroptera > Vespertilionidae > Myotis > Myotis lucifugus. The sequence goes on from NW_005871139.1 coordinate 4,202,958, forward strand.
AGATGAGAGAATCTAGTTCTTTCAATTCTTTAATGCTCAAGATGACCTGTGAGTATGTTTATGAAAATATATGAAAAGAAAATCCTATTTTAAGTTCATTAGGACAGTTATTGAAGGAAAATACATGTATAGTGAGAATCATTGATGCTTAATTTATAGTCCATCAGTGAAAACTTATATGTTGGATTTTCTTAAAGCAAGGTATACATTGAAGTATCCAGGATGTGTGCTGCTGCTGTTTTGGCCTGGAGAGGATGAAGGGACAGGAGTTACAGTTTACAGCTTGTTGAATTCCCCCCTCTCCTCTTTGTTCCTTCCTCAGCCCAACCTCAACTCCAGTGCATTTATCTTTTGTACTACTTGTCACATTACTTTGTAATTGGTGGCTTACATTTCTCTTCATCCTTCCCAGAGGCTGTAAACCATGTCTTACTCATCTTTATTTTTCCTGGTGTAAAACTTTGAGGAGAACAAAGATGGTGGGATGTGATGAAATAGCAGCAGAGTCAAAGATGGCCCAGATTTTGAGTTTGGGTAACTAGGGGAATAATGGTATTGTATATAGAACTGCCTGAGGTGCTGATTTGGGGAGAAGATGACGGATATAATTTTGGACATGATGGAATCTGTGGCATTGATAGGACGCTCAGGTAGACTGTCCAGTAGGCACTTAGAAATACTGAATTATATCCTGGAGCAGTTGAAGGATTTGGACATCACCAGCTTCATCAGGATGAATCAGATCTATGAAATGGAAAGTGAAAAATGAAGCTAACTGGAATGTCTATATTTAGAAGCGGGAGGAGAAAGAAGAGTCCTCCAGAGTGCCAGGAGTGATCATGCAGGGGGACTGGGGTGCAGCATGTGCTGCTTTTATGGAGATAAATACTCAACAATGTTGAAGCTGTATAGAGGTTAGGAGAATTGGGTGGGGGAAAAGATGGTCTTACTTAAGGGTTATTGAGGTGGGAACAAGGTATGAGAATATTTGTAAGAACACTATGTATTTTTTCCTGTTAATTAAAATAATGGTATGGGAACATTGTTGAAAAACTATGAAGTGGAAAAATAGTCTCCTCTCCCCATCCTCAGTCTCACTTTCCAAAATATAATCACTTTTTATCAGTTTTGTATTCTGATAGTCACTAGTATAACTTTCAATAATGTTAAGTCAACTTTAGAAAGCATCTTTTGATTCTCTGCTGAGTTACCCCTTTTTAGTACTCTTTTCCTTCTGAGTGTTTGTAGTCATATTATTGTTCTTATGTTATCACAGTAAATAATTTTTATACTATTGTTTTGTGTAATAATAAGTAGTCTTCATGCTATGTTTACAAATTAAGTTGAAATGTTTATATTCCACAAATACTGCCTTTACAATTCTGTTATTAAATAAATATTACTTTCGAACCTAGAAGTGCTTTGGACATATGGAGAAGGAACTATGATGCCTTCTTACCAAACCCCTGCCCCAGAGAGAATGAAGAAAATGGCCCAAACAACAAGAATTTTTTATTTCTTTTCAGCAAACTATATGTAGAAAGAGTACACTCTAAAATAATAAAAATGTAGTATAGTAAATACATAATCTAGAAACACAGTCACTTATTATCATTATCAAGTATTTTGTACTGTACATAATGGCATGTACTATACTTTTATATAAATGGAAGCACAGTAGGTTTGTTTACACCAGCATCACCACGAACACATGAATAATGCATTGGGCTATGACATTACGACAGCTATGATACCTGTGACGTCAGTAGGCTATAGGAATTTTTCAGGTCCATTATGCTCTTATGGCACCACTGTCGTCATCGTTGTTGACTGGAGAAGGTCATTGTGTGGTGCATGACTGTACTCTGGAAGCATTTAGGCTTTGCCTATTGTCCTTGGACTTCTGAAATTTCATGGGATGTGTCTAGGTGTGTGTCTCCTTTTTCATCCTGTTTGGCACGTGGTAGTCTTTCACTGTCTTTATTGGTTGTCTTTCTACAACTCAGGGGGATTTTGTTTTATTATTTCTTCCCTTCCACATGGCTTTCATCTCTTTTGTGTTTGCTCTCTCTGTCTCTTTAAAATTTACTCTAACAGCAGTTCATTCTGTTTTTTATGGACATGATAACCTCTTGAATCTCTGAGCATGCTAACTAGAATTTTTAAAAGTTATCTTCTAATTCTTGAAATATCTTATATAGCAGGACCTTGAATAATATCATTTTGTTCAATGTTGTTTTGTTATAACATTGAGAATAAAAGTTGATTTCCAGCTGGGGCCGCTGTATGAGGAGTTTGCATGTTCTTCCTATGTCTGCATGGGTTTTCTCCAGGTACTCCAGTTTCCTCCCACATCCCAAAGATGTGCACAGTTAGGTGAATTGTCTAAATGTCCAAGTTTGAATGAGTGTGTGGGTGGGGTGTGTGATGTACCCTGTGATTGGAGGGCCTCCTGTCCAGGGTTGGGTCCCACTTTTTGCCCTGAGCCACCAGAATAGACTCTGACCATATGCGATCCTGAACTGGAATAAGTGGGTTGGAAAATTGCTCTCTTATATCTTTCTAAATGTATAGATAGCTCATCTTTATTTCACTTTAATATTAGAAGGCTTTTGAGTCTTTATTTAGAATTTTGGTGATGTTTTTGTGATCAGAAGATGCCATAGAAATTGAACTCTTGTTTATATCAAGTAGCCTATGGTAAAATTGGTTTCGTTTTGTGTCATTTTGCTTAAAGTCACAGTTTCCAAGAAACCATCCATGATGATAAATGAGGATTAATGTATTTCTTTTGGGGCTATGGTCCATCTTGTCTATTTCTTTCTGATCTGTTGGGTTTCCTCAAATGTCATATAGTTCGTGGTTGTTCATGGTTTATGTGAGTAACTGTGTTGATTAGTAGAGATAATTGGCATGGTTTTCTTTTGAAGTTGCATTGGACTTACTAGGTATTTAAATTTTTATTATGGAGTATCACATACAAAAGAGTTATATATAATTGATCCTTAAACAACATGGGTTTGAATTGTGCAGGTCCACTTATACATGGATTTTTATTTTATTTTTTAAACTAAGATAGAGCTCTACTTAAAAAAATGTTTTTATTGATTTTAGAGAGGGAACAGAAGGAGAGAGAGATAGAAACATCACTGAGAGAGAAACATTGATTGGCTGCCTCTTGCATACCCCCTACTGGGGATCAAGCTCACAAGCCTGGCATGTGCCCTGACTGGGAATTGAACCGGTGACCTCTTGGTGCATGGGATAACACTCAACCAACTGAGCCACGCCAGCTAGGCTATACATAGATTTTTTTTCTATTAATGCCCTTTGTTTTTGATTTGCCATTGGGAGTCTGTGGATGCTGAGGGACTACTGTATACACTTATCTACTCTGTCTTATAGAGGGGACTTGAGCATCCTTGGATTTTGGTATAAGTTTTGGGAAAGTCAAATTTATATGGGTATTTTTAACTGTGCAGAGGTTGTTGTCCCTAACAGCTGTGTTGTTCAAGGGTCAACTGTATTACTGTATGTACAGTTTAAGAAAGGGTAATAGATTGTCCAATATCTAGTTTAAGAACTAAAATCATAAATACCTCTGCAGGCTCTATGGAATGCTCATTACTTTCAACTCACCCTCAAATGTAACTTTTGTCACTCCCTAATTTTGCTTTATACAGTTTGTATATATCCCTAACAAAATATTTAGCTTTGCAAGTTTCTGAACTTTAAGAGTAGAATCCTGCTATATGTATTTGTTGACCTTAAACAGATAATCAGCCTATTTCTCTAGCAAAATGGATTTATTTAGGAACAACAAAGAATTGCAGTTTGGAACATGTGGTCTAATGCCCATTCATGTGCAAGTCCAGAGGAACACTCTTTTATGTACTTAAGAGGAGCTGCTATAAATGAAGAATCCATTGGAGGAAACTGAAGGTTCAGAGTATAGTGACTTTTCATTGGCTGAACTATTATTGGGCTAGGAGGAATCTTTTCTTTCTTCTGCTGAGGTAGCCATGCAGTTTTACTTCCTGTCAGAAATGCAAGATGTGTGTCTTCCTGTTAGGCTCAGTAGTGTGCGTCGACACATCCATGGGAGTTCTCTCTTCTAGCTTTCCCATCCCATTTAATATGCGGTGTCTATTTATTAATTTTCACATTTTTTCCTGACTTGCTTTTTCTTTCCTCAGCATTGTTTATGAGGTTCATTCTCACTGATGCAAGTTATTGTACTGGAGTTTATTTTCCTCTGCTGCTCTAGCATTCCATTGCATGAATTCACCTCAGTTTATTAGTCCATTCAACAGTTGACAGATATTTTAGTTGTTTCCAGTTTTTTGCTATTGTAAATATCACTGCTATGAACGTTCTTTTTTGGGGTGAGGCTTGTTTTTTTGTTTTTCAAATTATAAGAGAAAGTTTATTTAGAAAGTTACAGAGATAGTAGAAATGAGCCAGCTGGGCTATGTAGGCTCAGGGAACAAGTTACAGAGGCAGAAGAATCGCCTTTGGAGAGGGAAAGACAAAGGTAGTATGTGCCTGGGAGGAAGAAGAGGGGACCAGGAATCGCTCAGGCGAGCTTCCCAGCACACCTGAACATTCGTATATATGTCTTCTGTTTTTAAATATATATGGATACTTTTCATCATGGATTTTCAAATGAGTATATAAAAGTCTAGAATGAAAAGAGCAAAATCACTGGATAGGAAGTTGTGAATGATTAAAATTTTTTATAAATTGACTAGAGGTCTGATGCATGAAATTCGTGCATGGGTATGGTCCCTAGGCTTGGCTGGCGACAGAAGTGTGAGCGTCTGGCATAGAAGGGCAGGTCCCAGCTGACCTCTGGGCCCTGGGCAGCACCTGGGCCCCTGGGCCCCCGCATGCCCCACTCTGCCTGAGTCACGGCACCCGAGTCCCCACGCGGAGATGCGGTGAGCGCATCCAGACACTGTGGTCTGGGGTGCAGCATGGGCCTCTGGGCTGCCCGCCGGCATCGCACGGAAGCTGCGTGGGCAGCACGCTCTCTCCTGGCCGGCCTCGCAGACTGACTCTTGCGTGAACCCACGGGGAGCCCGACCAGCCCCTGCAGTCCCGGTGGCTGTGGCCTGGCTCACCTGGAAGAGGCCATGTGGGTGCAGGGCAGGCTCCTCGAGGGCAGCTGGCACCTGAACACCCGCTGCCAGCACCGCATCACCAACACCTACCATGTTCCATGCCGCCCCCTGGTGGTCAGTGCATGTCATAGCGAGCGGTTGAACTCTCGTTTGAACAACCGCCTGTGGGGACAATTTGCATATTAGGCTTTTATTATATAGGATTTTGTATTTTTCATAGTTCCTTAAATGCCCTTAGTTTTATGTTCTGGAATTTTAAAAAATTAACATATACACATTTTTCTTCAGGGAATATGGAAAATGGTAAGGGTTAAAAGAGAAATTTGCATTAATAAATATGGAAAAGATAGTGCAACTTTCATGTGTTAATTACGGGTTTTGAAAGCGTAATGCCACCTATATTAAATACTAGTAAGTCTATTTATAAGTACTCCCAGGCTTGAGTTATAATGTTTCTGTCAAGTGTGTAACTTTTAAAAATTCTTTTTTGTTATTTTCCTTTTCATCTGCTCTTCAGTCATCAAATTTCCTTTGTCAGCATTAGAATGAAGGAAACCCATCAAATACTTCTACTTTATTTTCTTTTTTTAAAAATCCTCACTGGAGGATATGCTCACTGATTTTAGAGGAAGAGGGAGAGAAAAACGTCAGTGGGAGAGAGAAACTTCAATCACACGCCCCCCCATGCTCACCCTGATTGGAGATTGGACGTACAACCAAGGTATGTGCCCTGACTGGGAATCAAACCTGCAATCTTTTGGTGTATGGGATGCTGCTGCAACCAACTGAGCCAGGCAAAACTTTTACTTTCTAAGCAGAAAGGATATTTTTAAAGCATTGAAAAGATATGAGACTTATAGGTTAACTAGGGACCCTATGCATGAAATTCGTACAAGAGTAGGCCTTCCTTCCCCCGGCTGCTGGCACCAGCTTCCCTCCAGGACCTGGGCTTCCCTCCGGCCATCGGCACCTGGGATCTGGGCTTCCCTTGCAGAGGGAGGCCCCACCCACTTGCTGTAGCCCACTGGTTGGTGGCCTGGGCCTCCCTCTGCGGGGTGATCATGGGGCGATGGCTGGGTCCCCAACCAATCACATCGCACCCGCCTTGGCTGGCCTGGCACCAGTGGGTGTCATAGCGTGGTCCCGGATGGTTGTCTGGGTGGTCATTCCGCTGTTTGGCTGTTTGGTCGATTTGCATGTTACACTTTTATTATATAGGATTGGCTTTTGGATTGCAAAGTTTTAGGGGTTTGTTTTGTTTTTTAGTGCTAAGGTTTTTTTCAGACTCAGGTATGCTATGCTTTTGATAATGATTTTTTAAAAATTGATTTGAGAGAGAGGAAAGGAGGGTAGGAAGAAGAGAGAGAGAGAGATACTGATTTGTTATTCCATCCATTTATGCATTCATTGGTTGGTTCTTGTATGTCCCCTGACAGGGGGGATCAAACCCACAGCCTTGGCATATTGAGATGACACTAACAAACTGAGCTACCTCACCAGGGCAACAATTTTTTTATTCCTCACTGACTCAGAACTGAAGGTGATTGAACAAATAGAGGAATTCAAAGCAAGTGATCACAGAGCCAGGAAATTTGTGCTCAACTTTGATTGATTGATAATATGAGTTGATAAACTTGGCTGCAGCCCTAGCCGGTTTGGCTCAGTGGATAGAGCGTCGGCCTGTGGACTGAAGGGTCCCAGGTTCGATTCCGGCCAAGGGCACATGCCCAGGTTGTGTGCTCGATCCCCAGTAGGGGGCGTGCAGGAGACGGCCGATCAGTGATTCTCTCTCATCACTGATGTTTCTATTTCTCTCTCCCTCTCCCTTCCTCTCTGAAATCAATAAAGAAATATATTAAAAAACAAACTTGGCCACAGACATAAGGAGAAATGTATTTTAAATATCTCTGCATTTTGTGAAACAGTTTTGTTTGACCTTCATTTTAAGATGCACCCTCTTCTATAAATATCACTCATAGACCTCTGGAGTCCTTTTCCTAAGGCAGGCATCATCAAGTGTTTTCTGAGGTATAAAATGTGGTGATATATTTATTTAAACACTAGAGGCCCAACTTCCCTTCCCTGCCGGCCTGATCACCCACAACTGCCCTCCCCTGCCGGCCATCTTGTGCCCACATGGGGGTGGCCATCTTGTGTGAGGATGTGATGGTCAATTTGCATATTACCTCTTTATTATATAGGATAGATATTATGGGAGTTGGTTAGAAATTTTCTGATGATCACCATGGTAATTAAGTTTGGATAATGGAACTTGTTTGAACATGAGGAACAGTAAGCAGTTTTCCTCACTGGGTTTATGAAAGAACCTAAACCCCAGGTTTTGGAGAGATCCCAGAGATCCTCCTCACTTGCACCATCTCTTTGCAGCAACATGTACTGTACAGACTTGAGAAAAACTTGGCTGTGATGCCAGTCTTAGTTCAGGAAAGTCAAGTTTCAGAGTTGGGGTGGATATAGAAGGTTTCTTGATAATAGCCTAGACTTATGTATGGCTCAAGAGATTAGAAAGTAAAAATTGGGGTTGATGCAACCCATTTAATGTCCATATTAACTCCTAAAATGTGAGCACTTAATTTCCTATATCATTTCCTTTTCATAGTTCACCAAACAAAATATTCATAATTTTTATAGATTCTGGAGGAAAAATGGGGACAAATGAAGCAAAATATTGTATTCAACATTTTGGTTACTATCTTTAAGACAAAAAAGTAAACAAAAAAGGACAAAAAACCCAAAAAGACAAGATCGTATGTGGAAGTAAACCATATCCTTGGTTTCAGTCAGAATCAAAACCCCTAAAAGTGCTTGGAGTGTTAGTAATAGCTGTAATCCAGTTTGAAACTTGGGTCACTCCAGTATGAGAACTAAACTGCTATCCTTACAGTTGGAGAGGAATTTTTTTTTAATCCATGGTCATAAGCGACTTCTGTTTGGAGAACCAAGACAGGCAGACAAAGAAATAAGAAAAGAAAACATTAATCTTCTTTTGTGAGTTACTATAGTATTTCATGTTCCCTTAAATTTTGGACTAGATTTCTGCCAGAATTCTGTAAACTTGAGGGGTGTGTGTAATTGCAGGCTGCTTGACCTTTTTAGGTTTGGGACTTTCTGGAATCTAATTCCTTGTATTCTCTAACCTGTAGTGTGGGAAAGTAACTTGCACACAGATACATATATGCACACACAATTTGGGCAAGCTAGGAAATCTTTTCTTTTTTTTTTTTAAATAACATTGCAGCAAATTTACTGGGAAGCAGACATAATATAGACCTGTAGAGTTCAAGACTAGGTAAGCCTTAGCATTTAACCCACATAACACTTTTTATTATATTTCTGTAACCTGTTCTATGTATGGCATTGGAGTCAAAGAAAACAGAATCTATGGGTAACTTTAGGAATATTTCTAAAAAGGAATATTTTAAAAACAGTACCATTTAATTCTGGTCGGTGTGGCTCAGTTGGTTGAGCATTTTCCCATGCACCAAAAGGTCACGGTTTGATTCCAGGGCAGTGCACATATCTCCACTTATTTGTATTCCTAATGGTACATTTAAAGAAAGAATGCTAAGTTGACAGGGACCTAACCAGACAGGGAATATCCAAGTTATGGTGGAAATAGTTGATTGGTGATATACGTTTTGGTACATTTTTTAAAATGCATTTTTATTGATTTCAGAGAGGAAGGGAGAGGGGGAGAGAGATAGAAACATCAATGATGAGAGAGATCATTGATCAGCTGCCTCCTGCATGCCCCTTTCTAGGGATCGAAGCTAGGAAATCTTATAAATAGAATATTAAAGGCTGTAGTTATCTTGGAATTCATAAACATGTTCAAAAACTAAGTTTTTTAACCTTTGTAGATGTGTATTTTGGTACTAGTTTTTCCTCTCTTCATTTTCCATCATAAAAGGTAAAGATGTGATATTCCTGAGTTATCACTTCCCTAAAATGTACTCAGTTTTGCTCAGATCTGTGCTATGTATAGTGTGTTATGTTCCTGCCCACGTCTGATGTGGAAGGAGAGACACAGACAGGAGAGTGGGTGACTGACTCAGAGAGATGTAAATGATCTTATTATAATTGAACTGCAACCACACCTAGAAACCTTGACAATAACAGGGCCTGTGTTTGATATACCTCACTTGTTAAATCCTGTCTGAATTTTAGTATGTCATATGTGTGTTGTTCATCAGCAAAGTTGAACAGGTGCTAGAACAATTACAAAGCTTTAATCAGACTCATGATTACATCGTTTCTCACCTTGGCCATACAAAGAAAATGAAACATAACCCAAACTACTTTCTGGTTGTTTCTTGTATTGTTGGTTCTCATTCAGTGGTTTCAGTGCTACAGATTCTCTACCAAGATAGATTTCATGGGTAAACTCATTAAGGTTAAGATAATCTGAATGTCTGTGGCAAATTGTTAATGTTTTAAAATAGCTTTCACCTCATTATAAAAACTACACATGCTTAATGGGGGGAAAAGGAAACTGAAAAAGAAAATGAATTCATTTCCTTAAGCCCCACACCCAAATATAAACACAAATTCTATTTAAGCAAATTTCCTTTCAGTCACTTTTCTATCTTTTTAGAAAAATTGAGGTAATACCATAAATTCAGTTATATCAACTTAAAAAACTATTTAGAACACTTCCTACTTTGTTATTCTTTAAAAACGTGACTGAATAATATTCCTTTAGATATATTATACTTGAATAATCTCCTACTGTTGGAATTGTAGGTAGCTTCCAACTTTTCTACAGTGAACTCTGTTAAAGTAAACTTTTAATTGAACTATAACTTACAAAAGAGTCCATAATAATAAACATGTAGCTTAATGAATCTGTAGTGAACTTCTGCAAAGGGAAACACTCATGAAACTTCCAGATGAACGAAGAGAATATTAATTAACAGCATCTACAAGTTGTGCCCCTTTCCAGTTATTACTGCCCTGAAGTTAACCACTACTCTAACTTCTGTCATCATTGATTGGTTTCCTGTTTTTGAATTATATATAAATGGAGTCATGTATGTTCTCTTTTGTGTCTGTCTGGCTTCTGTTCAGCATTATACCTATGAGTTCCATCCATGTTGTTACTTATAGCAGTAGCTAATTTTTTGTTCTATACGGTATCCTATATAATAAAAGCGTAGTATGCAAATTGTCCCCTCTACTGGGAGTTCAACCAGGGGGTGGCGCTGGCTGGGGATAGGGAGGGAGGCCCCAGCCGGCAGCTGGCAGCCACTAGGGACCCTACCAGTGCAAGAATTTCATGCACTGGGCCTCTAGTTTAATTATATGACTATACCACAATTTATTAATCATTCTTCTGTTCATGGACATTTGATTGTTTTTTGGCTTTTATGAATGTTCTTATATATGTCTTTTGATGCTCATGTGTTGGATATGTATCCATTAGTGGAATTGCTTGTCCATAGGTATGTGTATGCTCGGCTTTAATAGATACTACCAAATAATTTTTCAAAATGTATATACCAATTTCACTCCCATCAACAATAAATGAGAATTCCATTTGCTCCTATACTTATCAACACTTAGTATTGTTAGTTTTCTTACTTTTAACCATTTTAGTAAATAAGTAGTAGTAGTGTTTCCTAGTGGTATTAACTTGCACTTCCTTGATTTCTAATGATATTGAGCACCTTTTTATATGTTTATTGGCCTTTTGGGTATCCTCTTGTGAAGTACTTGTTCAGGTGTGTTTAAATTGTGTATGTCTCTTAAAAATTGATTTGTAGGCATTCTTTATATATCCTGGATATAAGTCCTTTAGTTGTATGCATTGTAGATACTTCTCTCTCTAGCTTGACTTTTACGCTCTTAATGGTGTCTCTTGATCACACAGTAAACTGTTAAAAAGTGACAAAGTTATTTTGGTAAAGTGTATACACATCATACCTAGCTAGAGGCCACTTATTTGGAGGACAGTGTATAAGAGGATACTAAAATCAGAAGTTCTGTTGTTAGCTTTGACCAGCATCATGGCCATCATTTGCCTTCCTAGTGGTACTGGCTGTCTTACAAGTACTATGGGCCTTTGGTTGCAAAGGGAAAAACAGCTGAGCATGTGGATGGATCAGTGAAATTTATCCCTAAACCTGGGAGACTACTAAAAGTTCAATCCCTGGAGATATTGGCTTAGAAGAGTCATGTTTTATACAAAGTATTATACATACATTAGAGGCCCGGTGCATAAAAATTTGTGCGCTCGGGGTGGGGGGGCGGGCGGGGGAATCCCCTCAGCCTGGTCTGCGCCCATTTGCAGTCCAGGACCCCTTGGGGGATGTCCACCTGTCAACTTAGGCCCACTCCCCGGGGGATCAGGCCTAAGCTTGCAGTCAGACATCCTTCTGGCAGCCAGGGAGCCCTCGGGGGATGTCCGACTAAAGGCTTAGGCCCCCAAGGGAGCTGTGATGAGGAAGCTGGGGTGACAGAGGAGCCACGCTGTCCCGCCCCACTGCCCCGGATCGGGTCGCACACGGGCCGCCCGCTGCCCCGGGTCGCAGATAGCAGGCCCAGATGGCGGCAGGGCAGGCGGGATGGCGCTGTCCTGCCCCACCGCCCCGGGTGGCAAATAGCAGGCCCGGATGGCGGCAGGGCAGGCGGGATGGCGCTGACCCGCCCTGCCTGCAGTATGCAAATTAGCCGCCATCTTTGTTGGCAGTTAATTTGCATATCATGCTGATTAGCCAATGGGAAGTGTAGCGAAGGTACGGTCAATTACCATGTTTGTCTATTATTAGATAGGAAGTTAATGTTTAAATTGCATAAGAGTGGCTTAGGATCTTGATATGTTTTAATCTTTCCATTTAAAATGTAGTGATTATGCCCGGCTGGTGTGTCTCAGTGGTTGAGTGTCAACCTACGAATCAGATCAAGGTTCAATTCCTGGTTAGGGCACATGCCTGGGTTGCAGGCTCGATCCCCAGTGTAGGGTGTGCAAGAGGCAGCTAATCAATTATGGCATTCTCTCTCATCATTGATGTTTCTATCTCTCTCTCCCTCTCCCTTCCTCTCTGAAATCAATAAAAATACATCTTTTACAAAAAGTAGTTATTATTTAAACAAGTAAAAGTTGATTTTATTTTTCTCCAGAGTTAGAATATAATAAGAGCTGCAAGCCAAAAGTTAAAGAGATAGGTACTAAGGGCAAAAAGACAAAGTATCATTTAGTGGTTATGAACTCAGGTTCTGCAGTAAGTTGGGATCCTAGCTTTTCTGTTTAGCAATTTGACAATTTAGTTATGTTATTCAGTCTTCTTAAGCTTTAGTTTCCTTCTCATTGAAATGTGTATAATAGTGAACCCATCTCATAAGGATTTTGTGAGGATTAAATGCGATAATTGATGGTAGGCCCAGGCCATGTAGCTCAGTTGGTTACAGAGTCATCTCATATGCCAAGGTTGTGGATTCAATCCCCTCTGGGAGCACATACTAGAGCAACCAATGAATGTGTAAATAAATGTAACAGCAAATCGATGTTTCTCTCCTTTCTTCTGACTCTCTAAAATCAATTTTTAAAAAAGATAATTGATGGTAAATGTCTGACTCATAGAGCTCAGTAAATGTTTACCATTACTAAGAAGTAAAAGATAAAACATAAGATTAAAGATATTTGTTTGTAAGGAAAACTGAATTTACATATGCCTTTGAGAAAACAGAATTTAAAAAATTTTTTTAATATGTTTTTATTGATTTCAGAGAGAGGGGGAGAGAGAGACACATTGATGAGAGAGAAACATGGACTGGCCGCCTCCTCTAGGATCCCAGCTGGGGATCGAGCCCACAACTGGGGCATGTGCCCTGATGGGGAATTGAACTGGTGACTTCCTGGTGCATGGGATGAGGCTCAACCAACTGAGCCTCACCAACTGAGAAAACAGAATTTTTAAGAAAGCTAGGATAAAAAAGATGTTAGTGATCCAAAGGGTTAAATTTTTATATATTTAAAAACCGGTTTATCCCACTTTTCTTCTTTTTGAGCTCAAAATCATATCTGGGTTTGAAGTTGCCTCTCCTGTTGTCTAAGCTTTTGTCCTCTGCGGGTAGCTTTTTCAGTCAACATTTGGCAATAGGCATCAAGAGTTCCTTTTCCAGCCCACGTGCACTTAAAAAGAGATTAAAACATACTATTTGCACTATTTTTTCAAGTTTTCCTTTTCTAAAAAATAATCTGCCTCTAGGAATACAGCCTGTGCTAAACCCTCCTTTGATTTCTTTTATTTATTTATTTTTAATTTCAGAGAGAGGAAAGGAGAGGGAGAGAGATAGAAACATAAATGATGGGAGAGAATCATTGATTAGCTGCGTCCTGCACGACCCTTACTGGGGATCGTGGCCACTACCCAGGCATGTGCCCATGACCTCCCTGTTCATGGGTCGATGCTCAACCGCTGAGCAACACCAGCCAGGCTCCTTTGATTTCTTTGGAGGACAATGTGGCGATCCTAGAATTAATTGTCTTCTTTAAGGGTAGAGAAGTAACACAGGCATTGTTTCCTGGTTAAGAATTCATTCTATCTTTTCTGTGATTTGAGGTTCCGAAACGGAAAACAAGCTATATCTTTAATGTTTTATAAAAAAAAAAGGGAACTAGGGACTAGTTAAGTGTTTAATAATTTATTTTGCCATGGATTTCTAAATGAACTAGATACTAAAAAAATACCATTTTTATTATGGACTATCTAAAACATTTACAAGAGTAGAGAGAATAGTATAACTATGTACCCATTACCCAGCTTAATAATTATCAGCTTATGATGAAATTTATTTCATTTACATTTTACATGTAAGAATCTTATGTGAGTATACTGGAACATGAGTTAGTAGGTCAGTTTGTGGCTCTGGTTATTTGAGCAGGAGAAAAGTTAGTGCAAATCAGCCAGTGGACAGCTGCCATTCTTTAAATTTCAAAGGAGTCCTCTGCACTTGCTGTTGCCGCTCTCTTACCTCCTCTCTCCCATCCCCCTGTTGTGCCTTTTCTCTCCCCCACTTCTCTGGGTATGTTCAATTTGTATCTGATTTGTTTTATTTTAATTTTTAATAATAGTTTATTGATTTTTTTAGAGAGAGAGAGAAACATTGCCCTTGACTGGGAATTGAACCAGCAACATCCTGTTGCACAGAACTACACCTAACCAACTGAGCCACAGCACACAAGGCTATGCTTTTTTGTTTTTAACCTTCTTCTGACCCCTATTGTATTGTAATTTTGCCTCATTGTATTGTGATTTTCTTTTTACTTGCTTTTTTCCCCTTATCTGAATAATCCCCTGAGGACAGGTACTTCTTTGTTTATAGTTTAAAATTTTAGCACAATTGGCTAGTTGTGAAATTATAAACTAGAGTTTTAAATTAATATTGTTATCATTTATGATAAGATTTCAGTTCTATTATAACACTTACCCATTTTGTATTAAAATAAGTCTTGATCACTAAAAATCTTCTGTTAGTCATTGCCCTTGGCTCTTTACATGAATTTTCTGTAATCCTTATAATAACCCTAATTAGACGACAGAATCCCCGTTTTATTTTTGAGGATACTGAAGTTCAAGAGGTTAAAAAGTTTTCTCAAGGCCATAGTTGTCCGTGCCTCTCTGGTTTTTAGGCCAGTGCTCTTTGCATTACATCATACCTCCTAAAGGGTTGATGTGTTTGCTGGGGAGAGAATGATATGAAACCCAGCACACTGTCTTTGCCTCCTGAGATAGTATAGAACCACGTTGGAGGTCAGTTATCAAGAAGGCTATTTAAAAAGTTTCCTCTCCCCCTCTCCCTTCCTCTCTCTCTAAAATCAATTAAAAAAAAAACAGACTTAAAAACAGTTTCCATGAAGGGATTAGGGAGACGGGAGTTAGACCAGAAAATAAATTGGGAGAGTCAAAGCAGGAAAAGCTGCTTAATTAGCTAGACATCAAACTGGAAGGACTGGAGTAGATAGGAGGCTGGAGAGGGATGAGGTACAGGCATGCCATAAACTAGAGTCAGATCTCACAAACATGGAATTCCTCTAGCAGCAAGTCCCCTTACAGCGGTTCTCAACCTGTGGGTCGTGACGAACGACCCTGTCACAGGGGTCGCCTAAGACCATCCTGCATATCAGATATTTACATTACGATTCATAA
The DNA here is from genome assembly GCF_000147115.1 of Myotis lucifugus. Taxonomy (NCBI): domain Eukaryota; kingdom Metazoa; phylum Chordata; class Mammalia; order Chiroptera; family Vespertilionidae; genus Myotis; species Myotis lucifugus. The sequence goes on from NW_005871139.1 coordinate 4,218,250, forward strand.
TAGTAGCAAAATTAGTTATGAAGTAGCAACGACAATTTTATGGTTGGGGGTCACAACATGAGGAACTGTATTTAAAGGGCTATAAGGTTGAGAACCACTCACTGCCTTAGTTTGTTGTTACTTGTTGGGTTAGGGGTGAATCCTCAAAGTAAAATACCCCGACTGGGCAGAGCATGAGAGCCAGGAACCAGGCATGCCTAATTAATATTATGAACTGCTTTTATGGTTCCTGACACATGCGGATACTTGATAGAGGTTTTTGCTTTTTTAAAATATATTTTTATTGATTTCAGAGAGGATATAGAAACATCATTGATGAGATAGATTTATAGAATCATCGATTGGCTGCCTCCGGCTCATGCCCTGACCAGGAATTGAACCCACCACCTTTTGGAGTATGGGACGATGCTCTAACTAACTGAGCCACACCAGCCAGGGCTGATGTGCATTTTAAAGTGCAAGACACAAAAGGAGTGTTTTTTCACACATCACAGTGTACAGTTATAATAATAATAGTTCTTAAGTTCTTTACGAAGTGACAGGATTCTAAAGATAAGAGGAAAAAATGGGCTTTTACCTGTTCTTAGTAAAACTACTTGGGAAAAAGCTTTAGAATTTGGCGATTACGAGGCTACTAGCACCTAGTGTACTTTTATAAATATAGTTGATGGTATTTAAGATTTAAAACCTAAGTAAGCATGCATGGAGTTCCCTAACTTACAGTTTGCTAGTTGGCTACTCAAATGTTTAAGCATTATTGACACAATACCCATTTTATTTATAACTACTTAATACTTCACTGAGTCTTCAGAAGAAAAGGAAAGTAGGTGGTCTACCTCATATAGGAAATGAATTCAGTTAGTAAATGGCTGAAGTTAGAATTGAGCAAATGTTCTGTGTTTGTAACAGTTTGAAGCATATGACCAAATATGGTAGCTGCTGTTTAACTAAAATCTACCTTATGGTCCAGCTGTGTGCATGGGTGGTGTTACAGGGAATCCAAGTTTATTTATTCGTTATTATCTGTAGGTGTCTTCATAAATGAAATTCTTAAGTGGGCCTGCAAAGTTATTAAAAGAATGATCAAAAAGGAAAAGAAGTGACAAGATTTGTTCTGGAAATGTACAGACAGTTCTTTAGTATTGCAGTAATATGTGTTCAGGTTTCTTTAATGCAGGTTGCAGCTTGTTCATGTCTCTGAGTTAAAGTTTACATTTTATGGTAATTAACCAACTGCATGACCTTTGAAACAGCAAAGAAGTATTCCAGAGCAGAGAGACTCTTAGGACAATGGCTCCAGGTTTGGACTCTAAGTTGGAATTCCCTCCCACTGACCAAGTCAGGGAGGAGAGTGGTGGCCATTAAAAAACAGTGTGATTTTGGGGATGGGGGAGAGGTAGGGGGGGGAAGACTGTCGTTTCTGAATTTTATGTTTAATAGAACATTGGTGGCTTATTTAATTTCATTTTATAATAATCTCTTTTTCATGTATTTAGCTTATGTCTGTGTGCTCTTAAGTTCATTTCATTATGAATTGTTTTTAAGTTCATTATGAATAATTTTTAAAGATTGGGATTTTATGACTTTTTTTCAGATGTAGAAATTTAAGTTTCTTACGTAATGAAGAAAAGTCCTACTTCAAATTTAATATTCAAGATAACGTGTATCAGACTTGAAAATTTTTTTAAACTTCCCTTCAGTGTCATTGGCAATTTAGATTTTCTAGGGACTGCTCAGTTTGCAAGTTATCTAGGCTTTCATTTTCCTCCTTCACCCCCGCTCCCTGCTGAATAGCAACCATTTGCTCTGTGTTAGTTCTTTGCCTAGTGAAGGAAATTGAGATGTCTATAAACTATGAATTTTGTTTTTTAGGCCTTATTAGTTTTGTGTGTAATGGGTAACATTAAGTTTTTAAAATTTCCATGGGATCTCTTGGGTTTTAAATTTAGATTTAATAACAGTGTACTCAGGGGGCCAGCTTGCTTGTTGAGACTTGAAGTTTCCTGCAGATTTGGACAGTTTCTTCACTAACTTTTTTCTATTCATCTATTTCATGAGACTATGACATTCACAAGTGAATTGAGAAATTGAACTACTCAGAATCCAACTATGAATGTTTAATCAGAGACACCCAGTCTGAAAAAACATTTACACTCCAACATATTCATTCATAACCATTAGTATATTAATAACTCTAAAGAAGTTTCCCATATTCCAGAGTTCTTGAGAAGAATGCTCTGGATAACCTAATAGGCTTTTTTTTCCATCTCTCAGTGACTTGTCTTACCTTATTGAAAACTTGTCTTAAATAGAAGGAAATGAATAGGCCTGGTCAAACCAGATTCTAAACAGTGCTGCTTCAGTGGGAAGGGAGTGATTAGTCAATCAGTGCTTGTGGTGACTGTTAATCAGCAGGCAGCAAGCACACAGGCCAGCTTCTTTGCAGCTAGTAAACACTGCTGTAGGCTGGCGACAGGTGCTGCCTATGCACATCTCAAAACAAGTGACAAATTGTTATTTTTCTAGAGATTCCATTTAGCTACAAATTTAAGGTTTATCAATAGTGTTTTCAAAACGAAGTATTTTGAGGACTAGATTGTGTCATTTATTTAAGTCTGTAGTTAAAAGCAATTTATGTAATGTATCTATAAGTGTAATATGCTAATTAGACCAGACAGCCGAATGACCTTCCAGTTGTCCTTCTGGACGAAGCCATGGTGGCAGGGGCCGATGCAGAGGTGGTTAGGGGCAATCAGGCAGGCAGGCAGGCGAGCAGTTAGGGGCGATCAGCCAGGCAGGTGAGTGGTTAGGGGCGATCAGGCAGGCAGGCAGGACAGCGGTTAGGAGCCAGCGGTCCCAGATTGTGGGTGCAGGCCAGGCTGAAGGACCACCCCCCATGCACAAATTTCGTGCACCAAGCCTCTAGTATATTAATAATAGATTGTATTTATTGAGTACCTGCTCTGTGCCAGGCACTGTACTAAGTGCTTTACATATATTATTTCTGCAAAAACCCTGCAAGGTAGGTATTGTTATTTTCATTTACACATTAGGATTAAGCACTTGGACCTTTATCAAACATTCCTTTTTTTTTTCTTAATATATTTTATTGATTTTTTACAGAGAGGAAGGGAGAGAGATAGAGAGTTAGAAACATCGATGAGAGAGAAACATCGATCAGCTGCCTCCTGCACATCTCCTACTGGGGATGTGCTGCAACCCAGGTACATGCCCTTGACCGGAATCGAACCTGGGACCCTTCAGTCCGCAGGCCGACGCTCTATCCACTGAGCCAAACCGGTTTCGGCAACAATCACTCTTTATTTCTCTCTCCCCCTGCACCTAGGCAACCACTAAACTACTTTCTGCCTCTATGGATTTGCTTACTTTGAATTTTTCACATCAATGAAATCATACAATAATATGTGGTCTTTTGTGACTCCTTTCACTTATCCATTTAAAGTATCAGTCAGGGTAATTGATTTGGAAGAATGGAACAATAATAATGTGGAAATAATTCTTTTATTATTGTTAAGTAATAAGATATTTTGAAGATTTCCCAGATGACTGATACTTCACATAAGTGCATTTTAAGAGCAAAAGCTATATAAATTTGAGCCATGGTTGATAGCAGTCAACCTAAATTGCATAACACATTTCTCTGATTTCTTAAACACAGCATAATTTAACCCTTTATTAATAACCTGGGGTTCATTGTTTTGAGAGTTTATTGCCCTTTTCTACATTACTATGGTGTCCTTGGGCATTTGAGGTGTATAAGACTATTCACTCTATACTGAATGGCCTCTGATTGCTGAGCTTTAATAGTTTCTGATACTTCTGTCTGAGATCAGTTCATTTACTTTAGATTTGAATTTGATTAAAATTTTTTCTTACTTTTTCCACATTGAGCAATGCAGGCTTATTGTAGAAAAAGTTAAAAATTACGGATAAGCAAAAATAAGATGAAAAATTACCACATATATCACAACCATCATCTTACATATCTGTCCTTGGTGAGAACATTTAAGTTCCACTTTCTTAACTAATTTTAATTATATAATACAGTGTTATCAACTACAGTCACCATGTTTTACATTAGATTGATATTCAGTATTTACATTATTATGACTTTATAAATACTGTTGACAGCTAAATCACGTTTTCTCTGGAGTTGGTGGGTTTTTATATGCTTATTTTCTATGTATTTATCATTGAAATGTCTCCAAGCTCTCTTTCAGTTGCATGAAGTCTCCCCTCTAGATAATCATTCACATTAAGTGTCCTGTCAGTTTTGCCTTCTTGATCAAGTCCATCCTGGAGTCTTCTGACTGCTCTGGTCTAGATGAGTTGATCTCAGGGTGTGTGTACATTAATAGAATGAATCTACCTTCTCTAGTTAGGGATTCCTTTGCTTCACATGTTGCATCCTCACTGTCATTTAGTGAGGTATGAGAAAGAACAGAGGCTGTGCACATATTCTGCCATTTCTGACTGGAAGTTCCCTGAACTGTTCTTTATCTCTGCTCTTCCTCTCCTGTGATGGTCTTCTAGTCACCTTTTATCTACTGTTGCTTCTGACTTCCTACCTTTACTGTCATCTTGTTTTTTCCAGCTTGTTGGGCCTGTACCTCTCTTTGTTTCCTTTTAGCCCCATTCTTTGCGCCTCATGTTCTTTTTATTTCTAGGGGCCTCCACAAAGTGGATTAACCCTCTCTCCCTTTACTTGTCAGTTTCCCTGCTAACCACACACCGATCAAAGGATAAGTTCTACATGTTTTGTTCGCTGCTCAAGAAACTATTCTGAACAATAGCAAAAACCACATACAAATCTTTAGAAATTAAATCTTTGTTGATTAAGCACATGTCCTGACTTTGCTTCTCTCTCATTCCTGCTATCCTTTATCCTGTGCCATGTCTCTTTGACTTCTCATCTTTATACTAAATACTCATACACTGATATGTCTTCTTCCTTGCAGGGTTTGCCACTAGGAAGAAAGGTATTTACTTTTTAAGTAGAATAAACTATAAATAATACATATTATATTAGGAAGGCTGAGTTTATTGTCTTAAATGACATGTATTATGAACTTTCTGAATTGCTAAGTCTTGATCCTTTGTTCATCAAATGGGAAAAATAATCTCTTACTACTTTTAGCATTTTGAGAAGCAAATGACATAGATTGAATGAAAGTTTTGGGAAACTCTGAAAGGATATGTAATTTGTGTAACCTGCCCATCTTGTCTTCTGCATATGGTCTTGGCTGAGTTGTGAGAGAGACGTTCTTGTGTGTGGTGCATGGGCATCAGCCGGACCGAGTAGATCCCTGGGGGAGATCTCTCTACTTTTTGGTGGAAGCCAACCTTGCTCTGCCCGCTTAGCCTAGATCTGAAGGGTCAGATATACAGTTCTTGGTAGGGATACAGGTGTTCTCCCAGCAGTAGTAGAGCATTCCTAGGCAAAGGACATCTGCAAGGAATGCACAATGGTGGCTGCCAGTTGCTGAACTGTGGCTAAAGGGTTGCTCTGGGAGATATTCCCTGAGGGATCTGCTGGAGCCCATAGTGGACAAAAGCCAGCAAAATATTTATTGCCATTTTTGTGACCACATGTATATGCACAGACTGCTAAGTAGTAGAAGGAAGAATTTAGGTTTTATAAGCTTTGTGATTCTTAGTAAGTGGATTCTGGCATTCTTGTTGTTTCTCTTAAGGTTGAGCTTGCCTCTCTACCATATAACCAGTACTACTGATTTGTTCAGCTAACCATTTATTCAAGAACTAAGTACCTAAATGGTAAATAGAAACTAAGTATCTAAATGGTAGTGCTATAGATCGTAAAAAGTGAGCTTCAACACAATCAAGCATAGTCACAAATTTAAAGATCTATGGAGTCTTATTATATAAATTAATCAACCTAGTTAAAAAAACTTTTTACATATTGCAGTTTTGCTCAGTCTCCTTTACTCTTAGGGCTAACACAAATAATAGAAAAAATTTAAAGTTCTAGAATGAATATGCCTAATAGCCTTTGTTAAAGCAGTACTGGCTCAAGACATCAAGGTGATTTAAGAGTTTCTGTGCTCCTGCCAATACACTCCTAGAATTGAAAGGAACCTTAGCAATTCTCTTTTATATTTTTAATAGATGTGGAAATTGAAGTCCCGAGAGGTGGAGTAGTTTGCTTGAGGTTGCACAGTTGGCAGCAAGGTGTTTCTGAGCTTGTCTTCTATCAACAAGGAGCATCTCAACTCACCAAGAGTGGAGATAAAGAACAATTCAGGAAGCTTCCAGTCAGAGATAGCAGAATGAATATGCCTAATAACGTTCATTGTTTCTCATACCTCACTAAATGACAGTAAAAGAAAAAAATTAAGCATTAATTCACAAGGACAAAACAGAGTTGCAGAAGAGACAGCAGCAACAAAATTCTGAAATTTAGAGAGCAGGTGGCTAAGCAGACCTGAGAAAGCTGAATCCTAAGTGGCAATGGGGGAGCCAGGAGATTTACACTATGAAAATCTAAAAGGCTCAGAAATGTGCTGGACGGGTCCCTCTAGAAAGGCTAAAAGTAGGTTACAAACAGGAAGATACATTGAAAGCTTTAAGAAAGGCTAGACTCTCACATCCTCTTCCTTCTTCATGCAGCCAAGAGAATGCTCTTTCCTCCCCCTGGCAGGAGATTACAGAATTATTTTCTAAAGAGGGTAAAAGAGAGGGTCTCCACAATGGAGGGCACCAGGCACAGTTGAAGGCAAGGAGAGTGCCCTGTCAAGGTGCTTCAAATTCATGCATAATTCTGTCCCTACCCAGTGTCATATGTCCAGGTTGATTAGTTTATACTTGGCACAAGGGTGATCAAGTGACCCTCTACCATCACTCCCACAAGGGACAGATTCCTTAGTAACTATTCTTTCACTGAATGAATCATTTAGGTTTTCAGATAACATTTCATTTTTACTTTTTTTTTGTTAATCCTCACCTGAGGATATTTTCCCATTGATTTTTCGAAAGAGGGAAAGGGAGAAGGGGAGGGAGAGGGAAGGAGAGAGAGGGGGAGAGAGGGAGAGAGAGCGCGAAACAGAAACATTGACGTGAGAGAGACACATTGATTGGTTGCTTCCCGCACGCGCCAACCAGGGCGAGCCTGAAACCTAGGTATGGGCTCTTGAAATGAGTCAAACCTGAGGCCCTTCAGTCCAAGGGCCAATGCTTTAACGACTAAGCCAAACCCCTTAGGGCTCTCTTAACTTTAAAAATTAATTTCCTTTTCACCTCCACTTCCTACTTCTGTTCCTAGTCTTCTATCATTAATAAAGTCTTTAACAATCAGATTAACTTGTTACTTAAATAAATATATACATATATTTATTGTAAATACGTGGTGTTGGTTTTTTTTAAAATATTTTTTTTATTGATTTCAGAAAGGAAGAGAGAGAGAGAGAGGGATAGAAACATCAATGATGAGAAATAATCATTGATTGGCTACCTCCTGCACATCCCCCACAGGGGATTGAGCCCACAACCCAGACCTGTGCTCTGACCGGGAATCGAACCATGACCTCCTGATTCACATAGGTTGATGCTCAACCACTGAGCCATGCCGGCTGGGCTGTGGTGGTTTTTTTTTTTGGGTGTGTGTGTGGGTGTGTGTGGTTAAATTGTTAAATTTACCTAAATGTTACTGTGCTATAGTTTTTTTTAAAATTAAATCTTTATTGTTCAGATTATTACAGTTGTTCCTCTTTTTTCCCCCCATAGCTCCCCTCCACCCGGTTCCCACCCCACCCTCTGCCCTTACCCCCCCCCCCCCCACTGTCCTTATCCATAAGGTGAGATTTTTTGTCCAGGTCTTCCCGAACCCCCACAACACCTATCCCCCTACAAGAGAAGGCAGACCACGCCCCTTTCTATGCCCCTGATTCTATTATATTCACCAGTTTATTCTGTTCATCAGATTATTTATTAACTTGATTTTTAGATTCACTTGTTGATAGATGTGTATTTGTTGTTCATAATTTGTATCTTTACCTTTTTCTTCTTCTTCCTCTTCTTAAAGGATACCTTTCAGTATTTCATATAATACTGGTTTGGTGGTGATGAACTCCTTTAGCTTTTTTTTATCTGTGAAGCTCTTTCTCTGACCTTCAATTCTGAATGATAGCTTTGCTGGGTAAAGTAATCTAGGTTGTAGGTTATTGCTATTCATCACTTTGAATATTTCTTGCCACTCCCTTCTGGCCTGCATAGTTTCTGTTGAGAAATCCGCTGACAGTTGTATGGGTACTCCCTTGTAGGTAACTAGCTGTTTTACTCTTGCTGCTTTTAAGATCCTCTCTTTGTCTTTTGCTCTTGGCCTTTTAATTATGATGTGTCTTGGTGTGGTCCTCTTTGGATTCCTTTTGTTTGGGATTCTCTGCGCTTCCTGGACTTGTAAGTCTATTTCTTTCACCAGGTAGGGGAAGTTTTCTGTCATTATTTCTTCAAATAGGTTTTCAATATCTTGCTCTCTCTCTTCTTCTGGCACCCCTATAATTCGGATGTTGGTATGTTTGAAGTTGTCCCAGAGGCTCCTTACACTATCTTCATATTTTTGGATTCTTTTTTCTTTGTTTTTCCGGTTGGGTGTTTTTTGCTTCTTCGTATTTCAAATCTTTGACTTGATTCTTGCGATCTTCTAGTCTGCTGTTGGAACTCTGTATAATATTCTTTATTTCAGTCAGTGTATGCTTAATTTCTAGTTGGTCCTTGTTCATATCCTCGAGGGTCTCACTAGATTTCTTGAGGGTCTCACTAAATTTATCGGCGGTTTCTAGAAAATTCTTGAAAAACCTTATAAGTGTGGTTTTGAACTCTATATCCAGTAGTTTGCTTTCCTCCATTCCTGTCATTTGTGACCTGTTTCTTTTTCTCCACATTTTTTATGCTTTCCTGTGTTGGTAGAGTGGCTTTGTGTGCTAGGTGTCCTATTGGACCCAGTGGCTCAGCCTCCCCAATTACCTGAGGTGGACACTCTTGATGCACCCCTATGTGGGCTTTGTGCACAGTCTTGTTGTAGTTAAGCCTTGATTGTTGTAGGTATCACTGGGAGGAATTGACCTCCAGGCCAATTGGCTGTGAGAATCAGCTGTGTCTACAGTGGAAGAAACTTCTGTGCTAGAGACACCCTTCTGGAGCAAGACTTGCTTCAGTGGGGCTTTGGTGCTCACTGAGTCTGCCCCCTGAGTGTGTCCCTTATGGATCTGAGGAGTTGTAATCTGGATGGTCCCACTCTGACCACTGGGTACACTGGCTCTTGGATCTCTAAGGAGGTGCTAATTTAGCCTCTTCCTGAGGCTACCCAGCAGAAGCTATGGAGAGATCTGCAGATTCCTCTTCTTTGTTTGGGGTTTGGAGGTGCCCAGATGAGGCCCAGCTGTGAAGCAATGCAAGCTGCTGTGGGGCCTTGGGCCTTCTTTTGGAAGTTCTGGGCCTCTCTGCCCCAGCTGCAGTTTGTTAGGTAATTTTCAGATTGCAAAGGGCCAGGCCTTTCATATGCAAAAGCCTCTGCTCACAGCTTGGGTGGGGCGGGGTCTCAGGGAATCAACAGGGCGGAGCAAACAGCTATGGCTGATCCTCAGTCCTACCCTAAGAGGCCCCACGTCTCAGTGTCCTGGTAATCGCTGCAAGCACCTCTGAGAGAAAGCCGCCCTCGAGTTCCGACCGATGCCAGACAGTCCAGGTTCTCCCTGTATGAGTCTGGGTCCCCAGAGACTTGCCCGGAACTGGAGTTCAGACCAGTCGGGAGCTTGAGACTCCCTCCCGATTGAAAAAGACAACTGTGTCCTCAGTTGCCAGCCCTATCCACGTGTGCCTCTGTACCTCTGTACTTCATTTCCGCACCTCCTCTGAGTCTCAGTGTGCTTTTCTCTTTCCTTCTAGTTGTAGAATTTCCACTCAGCCAGCCTTCCTGTGGTTCTGGATGATGTCGGTTTTGTCTTTTAGTTGTATTTTTTTATTGTTTTTTTTACAGAGAGGAAGGGAGAGGGATAGAGAGTTAGAAACATCGATGAGAGAGAAACATCGACCAGCTGCCTTCTGCACACCTCCTACTGGGGATGTGCCCGCAACCAAGGTACATGCCCTTGACCGGAATCGAACCTGGGACCTTTCAGTCCGCAGGCCAACGCTCTATCCACTGAGCCAAACCGGTTTGGCTTAGTTGTATTTTTGAAGTGGTTGTGCGAGGCAGCCATCTCCGGTGTTTACCTATGCCGCCATCTTGGTTTCTCTCTGTGCTATAGTTTTTGTTTTCCTTCTTATTCCTCCCAACCCCTTTACTGATTAAGGACAATTTAAGGACTATTTTTGTTACTGTGTATATTTCTTAATCTTCTGTAAATTATTTGTGTTCCCAGTGGTGGACACTCAGATTCCAGCTCACTGTTACCACCAACAGTGTGATGAACAAATAGTCTTTTCTAAAAAATGTATTTTCTTTTCTTCTTTAAAAAATATGTTTTTATTGACTTTATTTTTTTTTGTTTTTTTATTTCAAGAAAAATGATTTTAAATATAATAATGTTATATGCAATAAACCTTAATATTTCAAGAAAAATGATCTTAAATATAATAATGTTACATGCAATAAACAATATCTCAAGAAAAACGATTTTAAATATGATGTTACATACAATAAACACCAATTATTCAAGGAGAATCTTACATATAATAATATTACATTCAATAAGCATTAATATTTTAAGAATAAAAAGATTTTAAGTATAATAATATTATCCAAACTGTACTAATATAGTATGCTATCACAAAAGTTGTAGGAAATATTAAAAATCTGCAAATAACAGGATTACTTCTATTATATTATAGAATATTTTTCTCCCCTCTGACTCTATTTTTGTTCATCAGTTTATGTTGTTCATTATATTCCACAAATGAATGAGATCATATGATATTTATCTTTCTCCGACTGGGTTATTTCGCTTAGCATGATGCTTTTAAAGTCTTTTGTTGGATATGAGTATTGCTACTCCAGCTTTTTTTTTTTTCCATTTGCATGAAAACATTTTTTCTATCCCTTCACTTTCATCCTCTGGGTGTCTTCTGTTTTGAGGTGTGTCTCTTGTAGACAGCATATAGTTGGGTCATGTTTTTGTATCCATTCAGCTACCCTACACCTTTTGATTAGTGCATTTAATCCATTTATATTTAGGGTTATTATTGAGAGGTACTTATTTATAGCCATTTTAATTCTGTATGGCTAGGTTTCTCTCTCTTTTTTTTTCTTCTCAGCAATCCTTTACAGCAATCCCTTTGGCATTTCTTATAGTGCTGGCTTGGTGGTGATGAACTCCTTTTTTTTTTTTTTCTGGGAAGCTCTTTATTTGACCATCTATTTTGAATGGTAGCCTTGCTAGATATAGTAACCTTGGTCTCAGATCCTTGCTTTCCATTTTCTTGAGTACTTCATGCCATTCCCTTCTGGCCTGTAAAGTTTCTGATGAGAAATCAGGTGTCAGCCTTATGGGAACTCCTTTGTAGGTAACAATTTTCTTTTCTCTTGTTGCCTTTAAGATTCCCTCTTTCTCTTTACTTTTTGACATTTTAATTATGGTGGGTCTATTTGGGTTCTTCTTGTTTGAGGTTCTCTGTGCCTCCTGAACTGGTGTGACTTTTTCCTTTACCAGGTTAGGGAAGTTTTCTACCATTATTTATTCAAACACCTTCTCTATTCCATTCCCCCTTTCTGCCTCTTCTGGCACACCTACTATTCTGATACTGTTACATTTCACATTGCCCCATAGCTCCCTTAAGCTGTCCTCCTGTTTTTTAATTGTTTTTTTTCTTTTTGGTTCTCTAATTGAGTGATATTTTCAATTCTGTCTTCTAATACACTGATTCGATCCTCACTTTCCCCTAATCTGCCGTGTATTCCTTCCAATGTGTTCTTTATTTGTGTTATGTCATTCTTTAATCTCAGACTGTTCTTTTTTCATAGTTACTATATCTTTTTTCTTACTGTTGAGCATTTTTAACATCATTACTTTGAACTGTCTCAGATAAGTTTCTTATCTCTGCTTCATTTATCTCTTCTTCTGGAGAATTTGTTAGTTCTTCCATTTGGGGGTTGTTTCTTTGTTTCCGCATTTTGGTTGTCTGTTTGGGTTTGTGACTATGTTTTAGGTAGATCCTCTACACCTCTTAATCTCTAGTGCAACATTGAAGCATGCCAATAGACTGACGTATTTCAGCGGAAGGAGAGGTGGGGACAGGAAGAGATTAACCAAAGAACTTACATGCATATATGTATAACCCATGGACATAGATATTAGTGTGTCGAAGACCTGGGGAGGCGACATGGGAGGCGTGGAGGGGATTAATGGGGAGGGAAAGGGGACATCTGTAATAATTTTAACAATAAAGATAAATTTACAAAAAGAAAAAAAAATCTCTAGTGCAGGACAGTGTTAAAGGCAGTTTCTGACTAATTGGATCAGGCAGAGACTCAAAGCCTCCAGAGACTGCCTCTTTCTACAGACTAATAGGATTCCAACTTGAATTGCCCCAGGTAATCATCCTCAAGTGTGGAGAGAGTTTTTCAACGGGGTGGGGCAGTTTCTTCTGCCTGGAGGCAAAATGTTATTTTTAATCTCTTAAATGGCCTCAGGGCAAGGTGTTTTCCAATAGGGTGTGGACTGTCTACTCTCTAGGCAAGGCAGATGTCTATGTGGGAAAGATGTCTTCCATTGTGTGAGGGAATGGCTCAGCCCAGGAAACTTGGGGTGTCTGCCTTCTGAGCTCTATACCCCAAGTCCCCAATCCTGGGTTCTGCTCTCACAGCTCCAGTCTACTTCACATTCCCTCTGCCAGAGCACAAGGTGGGAGGCTCCACAGGGAATTTTTGTGCATTGGCCCTTTAAGAGGGTGCCCAAATTTTTGTGCATTGGCCCTTTAAGAGGGTGCCCAAACTTTCAGTGCCACTCCCTGGCAGACAGCACCCCACTTTTCACAGCTAGATGTTATGTGGGTACTCTCCTCAGTTTGATGCTCTCTGCTGGGGAGCCCAGCTTCGGGATTAGATCCCAGAGTTCTCAGTGGCTCCCCCCCCCCCCCCCACAGCTGAGATATCTCTCAGGAACTTAGTTGCCATCTGTGGGTGCCCAGCCAGCCCTTTCGCACCTCCGCCCCTCCTACCAGTCGCTGTGTTGTCTTCACCTTCGGTCCTTGGGTATCAGGGTTCTCTCCTGTGAGTTTTCCGTTGATTATTCAGGAAGCCTTTCCGTATTTCAGTTGTAATTCCAGCTTGTTCCTGGGAACATGTCCGTGCAGCATCCTTCTACTCTGCCGTCGTTTTTAATCTCCTGTTTTTATTGACTTTAGAGAGAGAGGAAAGGAGAGGGAGAGAGAGATAGAAACATCAATGAGAGAGAAACATCATCAATTGGCTGCCTCCTACATGCCCCCTGATGGCGATTGAGCCCTCGGTCCAGGGATGTGCCCTGATTGGAATTGAACCAGCGACCTCCTGGTGCATGGGTCCACACTCAACCATGAGCCAACACTGGCAGGGCAAACAAACAGTCTTATACTTGTTCTGTAATGATCCTGGACATCTGAAGAATTTCTCTGGACATATACACAAGAGTAGATTGCTGTGCTTAATTTGATTAAGCACGGCCAGATTTGGGTCTTTGTCACTGTGCGCAAAGGATATCCTATTTCTCCATCTTCCTGCCAGCACTTGGCTTTAGCCACCTTCCTAATTTTTGCCTATCTGATAGAGTAAAGTGGTAACTTAATGTTGTTTTAATTTGCTTTCTCCATTTCCTAATGAGTTGCAGCATCTCTCTCTTTCTCTTTTTTAATCCTCATCCAAGGATATTTTTATTTTTAATTTTTTTTATATATGTAGAGAGAAAGACAGAGAGAAATATCGATGTGAGAGAAACATCAATTGGTTGCCTCCTGCATGAGCCTGACCAGGGCCTGGGCAGCCCTGATCTGGGGAGGAGCCTGCAATTAAGGTACTTACCCTTGACCGGAATCGAACCTGGGACCCTTCAGTTCTCAGACCGATGCTCTATCCACTGAGCCAAACCGGCTAGGGTTGCAGCATCTCTTTCTATACTATTATGGCCATTTAAATGTCCCTTCACTGAATTACCTATTCATATCCTTTGTCCATTTATTTAATTAGGGTCCTGTTTTTCTTGGTTGATTTACAGATGTCTCTTGTCTAGTTTAGAATATTAGGCTGGTATTTGCCTTTCCCAGTCTGTCATAATTTTGTCAGTGGTGCCTTTTGTTGAACAAAAGCTAACTTTGATGTAATCCCAAGTCTGTAATTTTTTTTACCAAATGGCTTTCTGGGTCTTGTTAAATATAATAAAGATATTCTACATTTTTAATTATATATTTTATAATTAAGCCTTTCACATTAGGTCTTTAATCCATCTGAGTCCATCATTATATATGGCTTAGAATAATAATCCAATTTTATTTTTCTCCGTGTAGTGAGACTCTTTTTGGAACCCCATGAGCTAATTTGTGGTACCAGTGTTGTTTTATTTTATATATCATATTTCTATATTTCCATGGCTCTCTTTCTAAGAGCTTTAGTTTGTTTTATTAGATAAATTTGTTTTTCTCACATTGTTACCAACGTTTTATTAACTCTGCTTTGTGCTGTCTTAAAAATTCATAGGATATATAAATTTTAAAAATGTCATTTCTCAAATTAACCTATAAAGTCAATGTAGTCCCAATTAAATTCAATTTATCATTAAGAATAAAATTTTTATTTTAGAAGAAGTTTAGATTTACAGAAAAAAATTTTACAGAAAGTTCCCACTGCTTTTGACAAATTCTTTTAGTCTTAATTTTTGTTTAACCTTATACCTGAAGGATATCTTTCTTTCTTTTTTAAATATATTTTATTGATTTTTTACAGAGAGGAAGGGAGAGGGATAGAGAGTTAGAAACATCCATGAGAGAGAAACATCCATCAACTGCCTCCTGCACACCCCCTACTGGGGATGTGTCCGCAACCAAGGTACATGCCCTTGACCATAATCGAACCTGGGACTCTTCAGTCCACAGGCCGACGCTCTAGCCACTGAGCCAAACTGGTCAGGGCTGAAGGATATCTTTCTTAACTTCTTTGATAATTCTAATATCTGTTTAATTTTGGTTTGGGCATCTATTTGATTGTTTTTCCCCCTCATGAATTGATTATATTTTTCCTGGTTCTTTGTATGTTGAGTAATTTTGGGTTGTATCCTGGGCATATTGAATATTATGTTGTGAGACTTTGGTTCCTCTTAAAATCCTCTGTAGAATGCTGAGATTTGTGTGTGTGTGTGTGTTAGCAGAGAGTCAACTTGGTTAACTTCAGATCTCAAGTTTGGTTTCACCTTCTGTGGGTGGTGGTTCTGGTGTTATTTCAGTTCTCAGCATTTGTTATGCTGTTTGGAACTCCTCTGCCCATGTACTAATGCTGTCTGTCTCTGTCTTCCTTTGGATTTGTTCTGCACATGCGAGCTTGGGGGTCAGCCTGAAACTTGCTTTTGTTTGGATACATAATTGGGAGCCCCCTTCCTAGCTTTCTTCTGTTTGATGTATCTCTCATATTCCTCGGTTCCCAGAGGCCCCCTTTCCCACGTAGTTCTGTGTCTGGACCTGGCTTCATGCAGGGCCAGGAGAATGAAAATAAAGGGGAAAAAAGAAAAAGGGGAATTTACCTTTTACTCTTTGGCTTGCTTTGGCTCTTTTTTGCCAGTTCTCTGGCCAGAATGAGGAAGTTTCTTTCAGCATTTTTAATGTGAGTCTCCACGTTCCATTTGTGACTTGGGCCACCTGGACCAAGACATTTTTGGGTCAAAGCTGAGAGGTTGAAGGAGTTAAAAGAAAAAGTAGGGATATCACCAGTACTTTAATTCTTTAAGTTTTGACTTTTCTCACCAATTTGCCTGCTATTTCTTTACTTTTCTAAGTCCTCAGGTAGTTTCTTTTTGTATTCAGTTCAGAGTTTTTAGTTTTCATCAGAGAAATAGGCTGTGGGCTTATTCCATCATGACTAACACCAAAAGTCTGTATCATTTTTTAAAACTGTAAAATTTTTATAAAAAACAATTCCACAAAAGTAAGAAATCAAGCTTTGTATAGATGATTTCAAAGAACATACCCAATTCTTCCAAATTAGAATAAAGCACTGATAAGCCTTGTTTAAAGTATTTTATTATGTCTTTTTTTTTTTCTGCATAAGAATTTCTCTCTCCTTTTATTTGCTACAGGGGGAAAAGTGGCATTCCTACATAGTCTACTTCCCTCCCCTTATAACTAATCTGAAATAACCTCTGAGTTTGTTGAATGGTGAAATTTTTTTTGGTATACTTTGTTAGTTTAAGGGCAGAAAAATATCAGATAACAGAACTAGTTAATGGCATGGCTTTGTGGAAGCAGAGAACTGGCTGGTACTCAATGTAAGTTTTCGTGGAACTGCCTCTCGGTCTGGGAAAGTGTTGAGCTGTTATACCCATCAGTGTGTTAAAACCCTGTGGGGAGATCTGAGAAGTAAGCCGGAATTGCAGTAGTGGCTGATACACCTTTCTGTAGACCAAACACATTAGGTTGAATCATGTGAAATTGCTATTTTTGTGAGTCAAAGACAGTCAGATACTAGCAATTTCATATGACTTAAAACTATATTTAACTCTCAGTTCTGAAATTTGAAGAAAGAAAATGAAACCTCAAATTTAAATATCATCTATATTAAGTTAACGTAATGATTGCTGCTTTAGACAGACAAATCCAAAATCTCAGATGCATAGCAAAGTCCAAAATGGACATGCCTGTTGTTGCTCAATGCAGTCATTCAGAGAGCCAGGATGGTGAAGGCTCCTAAGATGTCCGTACATACTTGGCTTCCAGGTGTCCTAGTGGTTGATAAACAGCCAGAAGACTGGAAAAGGAAGATGGTGACAAAAAGAGAGAGGGCGACAAAAACATACCCACTTCTTAATCTCAGCCAAAGTGGACATGTTTGTTTGGTGAGAACCAACCTAGATGCAAGGGCGGGGATGGGAAATGTAGTCTGAGTTTGTCAGCTGCTTTCCAGCACCAGTTATGAAGGGAAACGAATCTCTGTTGGGCAGGTCTCTCTGCCACACCACTTCTCTATCACTTGGAAAACATATTTTTACTGTGTGTATTAGTTTGGTAGGGCTGCCATAACAAATACGATAGACTGGGTGGCTTAAACAACAGAAATTATTTTCTCACAGTCTGGAGGCTAATTGTCCAAGGTCAGGGCGTCAGCAGGTTTGGTTTCTTCTGACGTCTCTCTCATTGGCTTCCAAACAGCGCCTTCTCATTATGTCCTCACATGGTCATTTCCCTGGTGTCTCTATGTCCACAATTCCTCTTCTAAGAACACCAATTCATTGGATTAGGGCCCACCCTTATGACCTCATTTTAATTTATTCTTTAAGAATACATGCAGTCATATCCTGAAGTACTGGAGGTTAGGACTTCAGTATATGAGTTGGTGGGGGCACAGTTCCATCCATAACACATACCATCCTATATAATAAAAGCCTAATATGCTAAGTGTCCAGTCGACCGGTCGGCTGTTCAACCAATCAAAGTGTAATATACTAATGATATGCTAAAGTAGCTCGCTACAACATGCACTGACCACCTGGGGGCAGAGAGTTGACTGGTCAACCAGTCACTATGACATGCACTGACCACCAGGGGGCAGATGCTCCAACTGGTAGGTTAGCTTGCTGCTGGGGTCCGGCTGATCGGGACTGAGTGAGACAGGCTGAACACGCCCTGGAGCCCTCCCACAGTCCCTCCCTGTCTGGCCAACCTCCCGTGTTCCTCCCAGGCCCGATCATGCTCCAGTGGGGTCCCTCAGCCTGGTCTGCGCCCTCTCGCAATCCGGGACCCCTCAGGGGATGTCGGAGAGCTGGTTTTGGCCCTATCCCACAGGGGGATTGCCGCTCAGCCAGAAGCCTGGCTCATGGCTGGTGAGCACAGCGGTGGTGGCGGGAGACTCTCCCACCTCCGCGGCAGCACTAATGATGTCTGACTGCAGGCTTAGGCCCGCTCCCCGTGGGCCTAAGCCTGTATTCGGACATCCCCCAAGGGCTCCTGGACCGAGAGAGCGCAGGACAGGCTGAGACACCCACCCCCCCCCCCCGCCAGTGCACCGGGGCCTCTAGTATGTTATAAATGAACTAGAGGCCCAATGCATGAAAATTCATGCAAGAGTAGGCCTTCTTTCCCTGGCTGCTGACACCAGCTTCCCTCAGGCACCCTGGACCTGGGCTCGCTTCCGTCGGTCCTCCCGCATGCACCCAGGACCCAGGCTGGCTTCCCTCCAGCCCCAGCTTTGTCAGGAAGGTCGTCCAGAATGATGTCCGGAAGGATATCCAGTCTAATTAGCATATTACCCTTAAATTATTATAAATATGTTTTCACTAAAAGTAGTCAGACTCTATTAGAAAAAAAGAAGAAAGGGATGTTTGGTCTGTTATAATTATACTTTTAATGGATCTGTAATAAATCTTGAATTATATATATTAACACATTGCGCACCAGTAGTTTTATTGCTAGCTTTACCCAGTGGCCAGATAAGTTTCTATTGAATGAGTACAAAAAACGTTTTACAAAGTATCATACTTTAAAAAGATATTAGCTTGTTATAACATATCATAAGTAACTTCAAAATGCAATGGGTATTTAATTTTAAGGCGTGCCTTTAACATTTATGTGAAACACTGTGTAATATGAAAACATGAGAATGCTCGTGATCCGCCCGCAATGTGTTAATGAAGATTGCCATGCTGATATACAAATATTACCCTAGAATAAGACCATACTTACCTCAAACTTTGCTGAGCATATGTCTCAAAGGCATTTTTTCCTTATTTATTAGTCAAGAAAAAAAGTATAGTGATGAAGATAGTTTAGTTTTTAGTGAATGTGGTTATTGTTTTTCTCTCTCCCAGAGTATGCTAAATGTTGAGCTCTTGTATCTTATCCAAGGGGTATGTTAATTATGAAATAGTGAAGAGAGTTATTAAACATGTCACCTATAAGGAAATTCTAGATCATGGCCACCCTCTTGAATGTAAAAGTAAATCTCTACTGTATATTATGACATGTTAAATGACATTTTGTTACTGAAAACTAAGGCCATGTTATGTGGTTGGTAATACTCTTACCAGCCAGACATTTGAAGGTGGAAGAGAATTTGCATGTGAATTCCATCATCTGAACTGTTGGACCCCTTCTCTTGGCCTACTGCTTTGTCACAGTTATTTGAGGGTGAATTGGGGGTGAGACTGTAAGGGGAGGATAAGACTCTTAACCCCTTTCCAGGTTGTAAGAGTTTTTATAAGAGATTACTTTATAAAAGATTGCTTAGATTCTTTTTTTGTCTTCTCGCTATTACCTTTTATGAAATTGTGGCTAGAAATTCAGGTCTCCTTTACAAAATTATACTCCACCTTTAAATGAACTATAAATGTTATTTTAAAAGTTATTATATGGGTATTAGATAAATATTGTTTTTTTTTAAAGATACTACCCTTAAACTTGTTTTCATGATTACTATTTTAAGAGATATAAATATCAGGTAAATACTGGTATTAAAATTTTTTTTACATGTTTTTTTATTTATTGTGAAGCTAATAAGTTTAAGGATCATCTAATTTCCAAGAAAGAGTAACAACTGAGCTTCTGTGTTGACACCTGCTACTATTTTAAAGTCGAATCTTTTGCAGTTGGTTATAGAAATGTGTCACCTCTATGAATGAAGTTCTCTGATTTTTTTAATGAAAAATTCAGTAGTTTGACGGGGTTGTGCTGTGTCATGATTCTTTGATTACTTCTGAAAATCAACTCTAGATGATTTTCCAAGTCCTGAGTAAAAATGAGAAAGTTCTCTGATTTTCCTGTATATGTTATTTAAAAAACCTTCATATCTTAAAAACAGCTTTATAGAATTTGTCTTTTATGTTTTGTAGTGCTGTATAATATATACATACATATATATTATATAGTGCTGTATAATATATATATGTAAATTCTCACTCTTTAAGCATTCACACACACATTTGTATTAACTGGATCAGTACATATTTGCACTTATTAAATACAAAACATCATTCTGCATGAGATAGTTGCTGACATTCTAAAGTATAAAGATATAAACAAACAATATGTGGATATTTGACACAAAAACACAATTTTTTTTCAATACCTTGGGTTACTTGAAGACTTACTTTGAGTGAACAGCCTTAAATTTCTTTTTTTTAAAATATGTTCATATTGATTTTTAGAGGGAGAGGAAGGGAGAGATAGAAACATCAATTGGCTGCCTCTTTCACGCCCTCTACCAGGGATAGAGCCTGTAACCCAGGCATGTACCCTTGACTG
>NW_005871139.1:4239668-4274102 GCF_000147115.1 Myotis lucifugus
GGTGGTGGCCCCTCCCTCTGGCTCACCCAGCCCCTTATCAGCCTTCCCACCCCAATCGGGGGCAGGGCTGGCTGGCCCGCGACCCCTGCCCCCCACCAGCCTGGCCCAATGGGCCTCCAGGGCGGGCCGGCTGGACCCCACCCATGCACGAATTCATGCACAGGGCCTCTAGTATATATATAAAATACATGGTTGTAAGTAGATGAGAGTCAAATTCTCTGTGACCCTTGGAACCTAGGTCTTTTAATTCATAAAATTTAACATACATCTAGAACTGGAAGTTTATTTAAAAGATTCATCTGTCTTTCCATTTTAACCTTTAGTTTAGTGCTTTAGGAAAAGACGTTTATGGATGCAGCCATATGACAGCATTACAGATGTTTGCTCTTTAGAATTTAACAACACAGTCCTGGTTACACTGCTCTGCTTAGTTTGCCCTTTCCTTTTCAACACAAGATAGTTCTCATTTGTCTTCATTAAGTCTATAGAAACAAAGCAAAAACGTTTTAAAATTACAAAGTTGAATCTATTTTATTTCATAATCCTCATGCGTCTTTTGTCTTTCTTCGAAGCTAAGATGTTTGTCACACGTGGATATACAAATATTACCTCTAGACTAAGACCACAGTTACCTCAAACTTTGCTGAGCATATAGCTCTTTTTAAAAATACACCTTTATAAAGGAGATTCTTATTTCTCAACATATATTATGAAATTAATATATATTTCCTATAGACATTTTATATGTGTAAGCAGAACTGAAAGCATTTGCTAAGGAGAGAGTTGAGGCTTCCTAACATTGTGGCATTCTGGGTTGGTGGTGTGCTGGGAATGCTTTTGCAGCAATTTGATTCAGCAGACATTTGCTGCATGCTGTGGTAAAGCACTACTGCTAGATCCTCTGACAGATAAGGAAGTGAACAAAATGCAGGCTCTGTTTCTAAGGACCTTCCAATTTATTGCATTGTTTCTGAATCTCCTCTCTTCCATTCTCCAACCTTGCCATTTCCCAGATAAGGAAAATCAGAGTTTTAATTTATAAATTCTGTAGGCTGGAAAGTCTATACAATTAGTTTACTTAAAATATTGGTTGCTGGTTCTTCTTTGTGTTGCCAGAATTTAAAATAATAGAAAACATTTTGGTGTCCCAGAGCCTTCTTCCGTGAATTAACCTTTATGTAAGTGGCTGCTTTTCATAGAGTATCTTGATCCAGCCCCCTCATGCTGTGACTCTTCATGGACAGGATTAAATCAGATCTGAGCAGCACTAGGAGACAGTTGAGTCTGAGAATATGCCCAGTGTCAGCGTCTTGGCTAGTGGGTGCTGTTGAAACAAAGAACTCTCGTGGCATACAAACAGTGTTCAGACATGTACCATCCTACATTTGAGCTCTAATAAATAAAGACACATAGGGTATTCCTTGCTTTCATTTGGGCAGAACAAAATGCTTATGTATCCTTTTAGGCTTCCCCCTACTAAATTATCCCACACTCTTACACATAATCCAGAAGAAGGAAATTCCACAAAATCTCCAAATGCAGCTTCATCTGCCGCGCACTTAGTTCCACTAAACAGACAACTACTTGAACATTTGCTATGTAAAGCTTTGTGTTGGGTGCTTTGTAGTGTAATGAGACAAGGAAGATTGAGTACATGCAAGTTAGCTTACAGATTTAGTAGAGCACCCTCCTCTGGTCAGTCCACCTGCCACCCCCTGCTAAGTCCTTTTCTTCCTGGCCTACCCTGGTCTGTAGCCACCTACATTTGGTGTGGACCCAGATTCATTCAGTATGGTCGTTACACCATAATCTGCAGAACCTTATCCTTAATGTGTGGTAGGTGTTAGAAGCAGTAGAGATATGTCCTTAGCTCTGGACAGTATCTACCATGATTGGTGGAGAAGCCCATTGTAGGACTAATCACTTGTCATACTATTTCAGGGCAATTTTATTTTATTTTTTTCTTAAAAAAAAAATATATTTTTAGCCCGGCTGGCGTGGCTCAGTGGCTGAATGTCGCACTATGAATCCGGGTCAGGGCTCGATTCCCAGTCAGGGCATATTCAGGAAGCAGCGATCAATGATTCTTGCTCATCATTGATGCTTCTATCTTTCTCTCCCTCTCCCTTCCTCTCTGAAATCAATAAAAAATATAAAAACTCCTAAAAAATAAAAAATAAATGCTTTTATTGATTTTTTTTTTAGAGATGAAGGGAGAGGGAGAGAGATATAGAAACATCAGTGGGAGAGAATCAACATCAATTGGCTGCCTCCTGCATGCCCCCACCAGGGATCAAGCTCAAAACCCGGGATCAAGCCGGTAACCTCCTGGTGCATGGGTCAGTGTTCAACCACTGAGCCACACTGGCCGGACCAATTTTATTTTTCTAATAGAGTCCCATGTGGTCATAGTTCAAACGGGCAGAACCCAGATGGGAGGCATTCTTTAAACATTTTCCAATTTTGATTGCTTCCTTTTTCTACAGAATGTGTGTTTTTCCTTCCTGAGACTAAAAATGGTACAGTGTAGTAGAATAAGTAGTGTGGGCAGTATTTTTGCATGAAATTACTAAATCTACTTATTCAAATAATTTGTCTTCTCAAGTATTTTAAAAATATCAGAGATATTTATGATTATATTTAAGTACTTGGAGGACATTTGGAGATGTGTTTTTCTTAAGAATAGAATGGTGCTATGATTTCCTTGACTGTGTTTGATGATATTAAGAGTTCTTGGAAGTTTTTCCAAAAATCTTGCAATCTGAAAGTGGATGAAATGTTTGAAATTAATTTCAGCTGTAATTATATCTCTTGTGATGGTAGTCTCTTGCCTGCTTCATGTTATAAACAAATGTGAGGTACAACATTCTCATTATTAAAATACTTAAGAAACTCCATCTAAAAGAAAGATGGGGAGCTTATGTAACCTCTTTTTAAGTCTTGAATTTACTAGGGTCACGTTAGATTAATCTAAAGTTAGATTGTTATTTATCTACGCCTGATGTTATCATCTAGAAGGGAGGGGAAAGAAGTAAATAGTACCTTTTTACCCAATCCAGGTTTTGAATAAATTGAAAAAAACCTAAAGGTTTGGCAGATAGGGCATGATATTACCTTTATTATTGATAAAGGCTAAGGTAAAGGAAGCAATTTAGTATAAGAGCCAAATTGGCTTGCTTACTGAATTCCAAAATTAGGCAGACCTATGCCTTAGTCATAGTAGGATTGCCTTGGATTGGAGAAGGCATATGTGGTATACAAACCCTTCATCGATCCCACCTCCTACTCATATAAGGAAGCTCACTCATATAAGGAAAAAGAGCATGACTGGACTGTTTATTTTTCCCAAAATTTCCCACCAGATCAGTTGCTTCTCTTCCCAAAATAGAATCATCTCAGTGGCAAAGAAATGCCAGAGATGTTACAACTGGACCTCCATTCATGGAAGGAGACTTCAGAAGTGAGGTTAATAAACATTCTCCTCTAGCACTTGGCTCCTACTCCCATGCATGGTTTAGGAGAGTAGGCTGGTGTCAGGTTAGGAAACAGTAGCATAACTTGGCCGAGGAATAAACCTTTGTTTCGGGAAAGAGACTTTATAACAATTGGCCTCTTGGAAATTATAGTCAGAATCATGGGGATTGTCTGTCCTTTTGGAACATCTGTGCTTTTGCATTTTTTTCCTGGGCAATAAATGAAGGCCCACAACCTGGTTTTCTGCTGTCCGTTAGCATTTTAAAACATACCTGCCTCTCTGTTTCCTCTTTGTTAGTTTTCTTCACAGACTCCTTTCTTTCTCTCTCCCCCATCCTCCAACCTTAGTGTTTCCTATGTTTGTAGCCAACTTTTTTTTCACTTGACACTCACCTTGGCTGTCAGCCACTTACACAGTTTTAACTGTTTTGTATCCTGATGATTTCCAAATCTCTGTCTCCTACTCAGAGCTCTGTTCTGAGCTCCATTTTTATATATCCAACACTCTATTTTACAGTTCCACCAGGGCCATCTAAAACTAGACTTGCTTCTTTCACCATCCTCTCAACAACATCTCAGAACCGTTGCCTTTTATTCTGTGTTCAGTCTTTGTAAATGGTACCTCGGCCTATCCACTAGGTTAGGCCATAAACCTGGATGTCATCTCAGGCTCTTCCTTCTTTATTGCTTATCCCCTAGGTCAGGGGTCAGCAAGCTGTAGCTACTGGGTCAAATCTGACCAGAGACCTATGAGTTGAGATGAGCCAAGAATGGGTTTTGCATTTTTGAGTGGTTATTTAAAACAAGCATATATACTGTGTGTGTGTGTGTGTGTGTGTGTGTGTATTTTTTAATTTATATTTATTTATGACAGAGACCCTACATGGCCTGCAAAGCCTAAGTATTTACTCTCTGATCCTTTACAGAAAATGTTTGACTACCCCTCTTCTAGGTCAGCAAGTCCTATTCTCCCTCCAAAACATCACTTTTAATTGTTTCCTTCTCTCTGTCCCTACTGTTTCCCTAGATCTCGCATGCCCTGTTTTTCTTTGGATTAACACAGTAGCTTCCAGCTGTCTCCTTCAAACTATTATAAGATATCTTTATAAAACACAAATATAATAATCTCTTGTTTAAAATCCTGTAGTGTATTTTGCATTTTCTTCTCTATTTTCTGCCTGCAACAACTTCTTTACCCTTTAGGGATTCTGCTCAGTTGTCAACTTTCCATGCAGCTTACCTGACTCCTATGAAGTTATGCTCCCATTCAACCTTGCATTTCTTTTGTTGCACATTCCAAATTGCATTCTGAGCATTTTGCCATTCAGTCAGCCCTGTGCACACCTTGAGGGTAGGTTCCTGTTCATTTTATATCCTCTTTACCTAGCATCTGACATGTTGTAGGACTATAATAAATTAACAATTATAATGGGTGCTTTATGGAATAGTTTTTATTCTTAAGATATCAAAAATATTAGTAGTCTGAAGATATCATGAATCAGCTTACTAGGCAGAATTTATAGCTTCTAGATTTTTTATATAATCATGTTATATTCTGTTCATTTCTCTCTCTCTTTTTTTTTAAATATATTTTATTGATTTTTTTACAGAGAGGAAGGGAGAGGGATAGAGAGTTAGAAACATCGATGAGAGAGAAACATCGACCAGCTGCCTCCTGCACATCTCCTACTGGGAGTGTGCCCGCAACCAACGTACATGCCCTTGACCGGAATCGAACCCGGGACCTTTCAGTCCGCAGGCCAACGCTCCATCCACTGAGCCAAACCGGTTTCGGCTGTTCATTTCTCTTTCATAACTTTTTAAGTATTAATTTTTAAATGTTGAGACAATTGTAGACTCAACATGCAGCTGTAAGAAATAATACAGAGAGATCCCAGTTACCTTTCCCCAGTTTCCCCAGTGGTAACATTGCAAAACTGTACTACAAAATCACAACCATGATATTGACATTGATACAGTCAAGATACAGAACATTTCCATCACCACAAGATCCCTCCTGTTGCCCTTTTCCAGCCACGCCCACTCTCCCTCCCACAGCAACACTAGCCTGTTCTCCATTTCTGTAATTTTGTCATTTCAAACAAACTAGAAACAGCCACATAGTTGCAGAGAACAGACTGGTTGATGGTTGCCAGAGGGGAGGGAAGTTGGAGAACTGGGTGAAAAAGGTGAAGGAATTAAGAAGTACAAATTGGTGGTTACAAAATAGTCACGGGGGAGTAAAGTACAGTAATATATAGTCAATAATATTTTAATTATATGTATGGTGCCAGGTGTGTATTTGAAATATTGGGAGGATCACTTTGTAAAGTATATGAATGTCTAACCACTGTGCTATACCCCTGAAACTAATACAAAATAATATTGAATGTAAAATGTAAGTGAAAAATAAAAATTTAAAAACAATGTATGTGGATGGAATCAGAGTATGTAAACTTCTGGGATTGGACTTTTCTCATTCAACATAATTCTCTAGAGATTCATTCAGATTGTTCTGTGCATCAGTACTTTTTGTTGCTGATTTTTTATAATAAAATATAATCAGTTCTTTAATATATTACTGCAGTTTCTTTAAAGGCTTTACACATTTAGTGGTATTTAAAACTTTTTACTCCTAATTTAAAAAAAATGTATAGATTGATTTTTAGAGAGAGAGAGAAACATTGATTTGTTGTTCCACTTGTTTATGCATTGATTGATTGATTCTTATGTGCCCTGACCAGGGATCAAGCCCACAACCTTGAGATATATGGATAGTGCTCTAACCAATTGAGCTAACTGACTAGGACCTATACTCTCAAATTATTGAGACTCAAATAGCTTTTGTTTATGTGAATTATATTTATCATTACTTACCATATTAGAAATTAAAACTGAAGCATTTTAAAAATATTTTATCTAAAATTACAATAATAAATTATTATGTGTTATCATAAGTAACATATATTATCTATATCTATACTAATAAAAGGGTGCTAATTAGACCGGGAGGACTTCCGGACATCCTTCTGGACAAAGCCATGGTGGCGGGGCTGAGGCAGAGATGGTTAGGAGCGATCAGGCCAGGAGAGGAGGGCAATTGGGGGTGATCAGGCTGGCGGGGGTAGCAGTTGGGGGTGAGCAGGCCGGTGGGGGGGGGAAGTTCGGGTGAACAGGCCAATGGAGGGGGCAGTTGGGGGCAAGCAGGCTGGCAGGGAGGGCAGTTGGGGGCGATCAGGCAGGCAGGCAGGTGAGTGGTTAGGAGTCAGCTGTCCCGGATTGCAAGAGGGATGTCTGACTGCTGGTTTGTGGGATCGGGCCTAAACCAGCAGTCGGACATCCCCCAAGGGGTCCCAGGTTGGAGAGGGTGCAGGCCGGGCTGAGGGACCCCCCCCCCCGTGCACAAATTTCATGCACCAGGCCACTAGTATCCTATCTAATGATAGACAAACATGGTAATTGACCATACCTTTGCTACACCTCCCATTGGCTAATCAGCGTGATATGCAAATTAACCGCCAACAAAGATGGTGAGATCCCAAGCTGCCGCCCGCCCCAGCGGCGGCTGAATTGACAATTCAGTTTTACTTTGTATATTATCAAGAATTTGAGGTTTATTTCGAGAACTTTTTTTTAGTGTGGGAAAGGGAGTGAGAAACATTGATCGGTTGCCTCCATACGTGCCCCAATCAGGGACCAAACCTGTAACCCAGGTATGTGTTCTGACCAGAAATCAAACCTGCTACCCTTTGGCGTACGGGACAACGCTTCAACCAGCTGAGCCACACTGACCACGATGGGGAAAATATTTTTATTATCAGAATAACTAAAAATTTTGGAGGCAGGTCACTCTTGAATTGTGACTTAGTTTGTACCTTAGGTTGTACTACATCATTAGTTTCTAAACCTGAGTGAGCACAACTACCTGATAACTTTTGTTGTTTTGTTTTGTTTTTTAAAATATATTTTATTGATTTTTTACAGAGAGGAAGGGAGAGGGATAGAGAGTTAGAAGCATCGATGAGAGAGAAACATCGATCAGCTGCCTCCTGAACATCCCCCACTGGGGATGTGCCCGCAACTGAGGTACATGCCCTTGACCGGATTCGAACCTGGGACCCTTGAGTCCGCAGGCCAATGCTCTATCCACTGAGCCAAACCGGTCAGGGTACCTGATAACTTTTAAAAGTACAGATTTTTGGGCCCCAACAGAGTCTTTTAAAAAACTCCTCTAGAAATACCTAAAATTAGCCAGATTTGGGAATCACTAACACAGGTATGTATTTATAAGCTAAAAAAACTAATGGCTTTTAGGACTGCTACTGCACCTAGGGTGGGAGGTGGAGGCAGGCTAGAAGAGGTTAATGGGGGGGGGGGAAAGGGGGCATATGTAATACTTTCAATATAAAGATAAAAAAAAAAAAAGACTGCTACTGCAAAGATTAAATGTTCTCTGTGGCTCTCAGAGATAATGTTCACCCTCCTGGGCAACCAGTTTTGTCAGTAAAACCAGTCAGTTAGCCTCCAGGTTGGCAAGGCAGAACTAGAGCAGTGGTGTCCAATAGGATTTTGGTTCTTCCCAATCATGGGGTGTCCAGTTTATCTTATTTGCCACAGGTTTGGCTTTTAGAAGAGAGAGATGTGAAAGGAGTTGTGGGAAAGGTATGGAGGAAAATTGCTAGTAGAGTCAAAGAAATACTGTTCACCTTATTTCCCAGGAGGGGGATTACTTAGTGCTGATATCTCTTGCATAGCATCCAGTTGCTACCCATATTCACCACAGTACTAAGTATCCTTAACAGCTGTCTGGTATAATTAACCTTACCAAGGTAGTGGGGACACCGGGAAGTAGAGAGGGCTCTGTCCACTCCATTACTGCTGGCAAGAATTCTCTGGTTCTAGTCCTTTCATTACTTCTCGTTGGCTAAAAGGCAAGCTTGTTGCAGAGGAACATTCTATAAGCTGTGGAGATTAGAAATTTGTCAAGGAAGAAAAAAAATAACTTTTTTAAAAACTTTTTACCCCCCTCTTTTGAGGCCACAATGTCACCTTTAATAGTGATGGAGGCAGAGTATGGTATAAAAGCCAGGTGAGCCTGCAGCTGAACCCCCAGTCAGGCAGTGGTGCCCCCTCATCTCAGGCTACACTGGATCTGTGCAGGTTTCCCACAGCATGACACACGGCACAGTGGGGCAGGCTTGATCCCCCCAAAACAAGAGAGAAGGGTAGTAACATTTGAAATGAAGCACATTTTATTTGATAGGATAATACATAGCTTCTTTCCTGATTAGTTGTTAAGGATGCAAACTAGAATTTTATGAAACATTGAAATATTTATATTGGAAGCATATAATAAATATTGGTTCCATTTTAATATTCTGGATATCTTTTATTTATTTTTTTTTACCTTTTTAAATGGAAAAATTTCAAACATATACCAGAGTAGAGAGAATAGTATAGGGAATCTCCATGTACCCATCAGCAAATATCAACAGTTACCGACAAACACATGACCAATCTAGTTTCATCTAGGCTGGCACCAGTCCACACACCCCTCTCATTATTTAAAAAAATACCATCTTTTGACTGATCTATGCTGTATAGACAAATGAAGCTAAAGGCAGAATGCTGTTCTAAACAGTGTCAGAGGACCTCTTGACAAGGACAGTGAAGTGAGAGCGCATCATAAGAAGACTTGGGGGCGGGTGTTGTAGGCAGAGGGAACAGCAAGTGAGTTCTAGAGGGACAGGCTGGTGATTGGAAGACTAGTCAGCAGGCATGGGCCAGAGTGGAGTAAGTGAGGAAAGGCAGAGGGAGAAGAGCCAGACCATTCGAAGCCTCACAGGCCACGGTAAAGGTTTGGTTTTTATTCTGAGTGTGGGAGATATGGAACAAGGTATAGGCATGATCTGACTTACATTTTTTTTTTTTAAATATATTTTATTGATTTTTTACAGAGAGGAAAGGAGAGAGATAGAGAGTTAGAAACATCGATGAGAGAGAAACATCGATCAGCTGCCTCCTGCACATCTCCCACTGGGGATGTGCCCGCAACCCAGGTACATGCCCTTGACCGGAATCGAACCTGGGACCTTTCAGTCCGCAGGCCGACGCTCTATCCACTGAGCCAAACCGGTTTTGGCGTGACTTACATTTAAAAAGCATCACTCCGCTGTGTGGAATACAGTGCAGAGGCCAAGAGAAGACCCAGAGGGACTGCCCAGAAGTTGACTATAAAAATCCAGACCTGAGAGAAGGTGCCTTTGTAATTATCTTGAGTATTTACTTATTTTCTAGAAATGTCTCTAGAAATAAAAGCTTTGTGCAGTCAGGGATCTTATCTGTCTGTTCACTGCAGTTCCTGATACCTAGCACAGTGCCCAGCCTTCAGTAAATATTTATGAATGAATGAATGAGTAACCTGTAGGTACCCACATAATCATGGCATTCTGTGATCCAGTACATTCTAGATGTGGCCCGCTTACTTTGTTTGTCTCTGTGGGCTTCAGTATTTTCAGTGCGGGCTGTTCAATGAGGGGACCCAACTCGGAAAGTGGTCTCTTAAAGACTCTGCCAGCCTCACCATAAGTGATTATGTCCCTGTTCCTGGTTTCACTGAAATGGTAAAAAGAAAATTGCAAAAGAGTTGAGCATTTGCATGAAAAAAAAAAGGATTTGCATTTAAAAAACTATTTTGGCTACAGTCCTGAGTAGAATGGCTTGGAGGAGGCAAGAGGGTGAATTACATATTTGGAGGATGTGGAGGAGTCGGGGCAAGTCTAGGCAGGAGCTTACAGTGGCCTGGACTCCAGTGGTGACCACAGAGATAAGGGAGAATGCCAAAGAAGTGTCGGGCCTCTCAGAGTTGAGGCTAGAACCCAGACCTTATAATCCAGCACTTTTACTCTACTAATTCTCTTGATACTTTTTAAATGTCTTGAAGTCAGCTACTTTAGAAAAGTTGTAATGTATGCATATGTGTGATGTCAGTGCATTTAGTTAAAACAATGACAGGTTTTTTTAAAATGTTGTTTGTATGTGTGTCTTTGGACAAAGAAATAACTTGACTGGAAAACAGAAGAGGGAATGATATTTTTCCCGTTTTGTATCTTTGGATTTTGAACTGTGGGTGAATGTGTTATAAAAATAAATAATATACATGAATTTAACCTTAAGCTGGTCTGCTCTTAGGTTTCCTCTCTCATCCAGATGCAGCCACTCCAGTTTTACCCTGTGCACCATAGGCAGGTGTCTTTGTTTACTTTGGAAGTATATATGAGGCCAGTTGGTTTCTAGATAAAACTGGAGATTGACACAAAGTCAGGGGCCCCTTGTCTCTTTTTTTACCCTTTTTCTTATACACTTGTTCATTTTTTTTTCAAGGTGTACAACATGACGGTTTAATATATGTATTCCCTTGTCCTCTTAGGTTCTGTGGATGCTCTGTTATTGACTCTGCCCAGTCTATAGACCACCCTCTTGTTTCACCCTTCATTTGCTATATGGACCTTATTAAAATACTTACTTAATGAATAATTAATGCAGAGTTAGCTTCTTGTCATTTTTTTTTAATACCTGCCCTATTAGAGGTTTTAGAGGTGTCTTTGACAGGGAGGGGATATTTTTCATGAGGCACTTTGTTAGCTTCTTTCTAAAATAAAATTAATATATTCTTTTAATTAATAGAGGTGCATAGAAATGACTTGTCAGATTGTGATTGCCTAGGAATTTGCCAGTACTGTTTTACTCATTCAATCCTAGTCTATTTTCAAAATTTTCTTCTCTTCTTAGTGTCTCCTGTGCTTTTAGATTGTACATGGAAGCAACAACCCTAAAAATAACCTTTTGTATTTCATTTTCAAAAGCTGAAGGTCCACATACACTTTGCATGCCACCTGCGTGCTCTCTTCTGCTCTTCCCACTGGTTCTTTTAAGTTTTCCTTTTACTTGTTGGATATTACAGGTGTTCTGCCTACATTTATATTGTGTTATACTTTAAACTTTGTCATAGTTGTGTTTGAAAACTAGGTATGAAAAAGAAATTTTAAAGAAAATTGTCTCCTGAAGATATTTTGCTTTTATAAAAATGTAACTTATTGGTTTAGGATTTAATTTGTAGCTATGGAATACCAAAGCATAAAAGCAAAGGTAGACTTAAATGTTCAGTTACCCTACTCCCCCCAAAGAAAAGCAACCTTGAAATAATACATCGGTGAAACAATTTTAGAAATTGTTTTGTTAATACTTCTACTGTACTGTACTTAGACAAGATTCAGAGCTTCCCTTTGCTTTTTAAAAATGGGTATATAGTAGTTATTTCCTTCATAGTAACTTCCCTGAAGATCAGGAGGACCTTTTTTAGGGTATGCTATCTGAATGAGATATCTATCTACTGGGTTGCATACCTCCACTGGGTAGGGAATAGGCACCCGTAACAAGACCATGCTATCTGGAGTTCCATTTTAAGCCAGAGGCTGGATTCTGTGTTTATAGCCCCTGCTGTCCAACTGGATTTTTGTGCCTATTTATATAGATCATTATAAGTTTGAAGGGTAGGGATGGGGTCTGGTGAAGTGAAAATATAAACCTTTAAAGTCATGTGGTTGATGGGAGAACATACTGTCGATACATCTTATAAAGGGTTAATATCTAAAACTTAGAAAGAACTTAAAAATTGATTTTAGAGAGAGGAAGGGAGAGGAAGAGAAACATTGATGTGAGAGAGAAGCATCGATGGATTGCCTCTTGCACATGGCCTGACTAGGGATTGAACCCACAACCTGGGTATGTGCCCTGACTGGGAATTAAACCTGCAACCCTTTGACCCTTAGGTGCACTGGACAGCGCTCCAACCATTGAACCACACCAGCCAGGGAGATCAAGTTTTGATGTTATAAAATTTTAGCCTATTCATGGACAAGAACACATACAGGAAACTCCATTTACAAGTTAGGTATACCTTCAGAGAGTAGGAATTAAATAATTTGTCTTACGTTTCAATGTGCTTTGAAGGCTAAGAAGTGGAGGGCTGTATCTGGTGCCTGATTGCTGAACCTGATGTTATTCTTAGTTTTTATTGAGTTTCATATTTTTGTTTATCCATCCAGTATGTTATTTTAATTCTTTTTTTTTATTAAACAACTAAATTTCAGCCTGAATTAAACTTAAGTTTTATACTTCTACAACTTTTTCTCTCTACTTCTATACTTGCTGGAATTAAAATCCGTATATGAAGAGGAACTTATGTATAGCTCTAGACTTAATGTCCTGGTATAAGACAATAGCTGAGTTTAGTCTTCTGGAAATAAAAGAACACGTTTAAGCAACAGCTCATTAAAAATATGTCCGAACCTTACAAATGATTCCACCTATTTTGCAGAAGAGAAATAGTCCATCAGAGTTAGTGAATTGCCTAAAGCCACAAGTGGAGGTTATATGTGGGCATTATTGGGAAATCAGCAGTTCCCGTTGGGGACACATCCTTTGTTTCATTTAAGTATGAGGTGTTGGACCCCAACCACCCCTTTCCTGCTACCTCTGTTATTACAGCACAGAACCAAATGCCATCCTGAGTTTGAATTTGACCATGACATCTTTTGCTCTTTTCGTTTTGATCTAATCCCCACACCTGTGGAGACAGTGTTTACCTCAAGGAATTTTGTGATAATTAATTTAGGTTTAATTTTTAATTGACAAGGTCTCTAGAAAGAAAGAAACATTCCTTTTTACTTATTTCTTTTTCATTTGACTGATGTTTTGACCAAATTTAGAACTTAGTAGAATTTTTTTTTTCATTTTATAAAGTAAAGTCCAGTATATATTAATGTGAAGGTTGATACATGTATTACTCATCATGTGATACAGATTAACACTTATATACTTAATCAGTATAACATTTTATGCTAAGTGTGAAGCTGCTTAATGATCAAATGATTATTAATTTAGAACTCAACATTGTCAAATAGGAAAAGGTCATCAGGAATACTAAAATAATGTATTTGAAAAGTTTAGCCCAGTGGTTGGCAAACTCATTAGTCAACAGAGCCAAATATCAACAGTACAACGATTGAAATTTCTTTTGAGAGCCAAATTTTTTAAACTTAAACTATATAGGTAGGTACATTGTTATTAACTTAATTAGGGTACTCCTAAGGCTTAGGAAGAGCCACACTCAAGGGGCCAAAGAGCCGCATGTGGCTCTCGAGCCGCAGTTTGCCGACCACGGGTTTAGCCCTAGTTCAAATGTAATGTATATTAAAAGGTTTTTATAGTTTGATATGTGATAAAATGTTTTGCTTGTCTATCTTGGTCTTATATTAACTTAGATGTTCTGCAGTTTTTATCTTGCCTGACTGTTTTTTAGATAAGGTTATCTAGTTTATTTTGACAATAACTTAATTGTAAAATAACCTAACAGTGTTATTCCTGGTGTGCTTTAAATGACAGGTCTTAAAGGGCTGGTCTTTTGGAATCCAGGATCCATCCACCTTTTAACTTTTAGCTGTAATTCTTTTGACCTTTTTTTTTTTTTGACAGTTTCTTCTTATTGAGAGAGAAGAGCTCTATTTTGAATAACAGGATATGTTAAAGAATTATTTTCATAATACCATTTAGTTAAATTGGCCATATAAATGATCATGGAGCTTAAGTTCAGGGTCTAAAAGGAGGAACACTTTCGGCTCTAATGAGAGTAAAACACTGACAGTTCTGGTAATGAGTGTTAGTTAGCAAGCTAGTGGTGCACATAACTGGTATGTTTCCTGTGTTTTGTGTACTGGTGATTATATTTAGAACTGGAGAATGAACTGGAGTGTTTTATTAGCAGAAAGCTTCAGGTACACAAAAATTATAACTAATGTGGCCATTGAGGCTAATACTACATCCATCTTACTCAAATATTTTTTGTTTTGTTTTTACTTTGTGATAATTGAATTAATCAAAAGGCTGTGTATTTAATTATAAAATAAGCCACTTATTCACAGAAGAAAAATCTCTAGGTGCATGGAAGTGAAAATGTGTGAGAACGAATTAAATTTGTGGTCTCTGGCACATGGCCTTTCGGGAATATATTGAAGGGCTCCTCCTACTTTCTCCCCTTTTACTCTCAGCCTTCCCTCTTTTACCCTCAAAAAGTAGGATTTCTTTGTG
Source organism: Myotis lucifugus (assembly GCF_000147115.1). Lineage (NCBI taxonomy): Eukaryota > Metazoa > Chordata > Mammalia > Chiroptera > Vespertilionidae > Myotis > Myotis lucifugus. The sequence continues at coordinate 4,254,291 of NW_005871139.1, forward strand.
CCTTTGTGATCTCATAATTCCAATTCAGCTCCTGGAACATAAGTTTCTTTCTTGCTGTGTTTTAGGTATTTACAATGTTCAGTAAAGCTGAATAATTTTATAGCACTTTGCCAATAGGTGCCACCATCTTACACAGAGTATTCCAGCCATAGCTTTAAGACTTTGGTTCACATTAGAAGAATTCAATCTCATTTATCAGTGCTTTATATGGCTTAGTATATAAAAAGAGGCTTTTGGCAGGGATAGAATTGTTTTAGAAATATAAAATAAGAATGATAAGCAGAATTGAAGTTGTGAAAAAAACTGGGGGAGGGCCTTAGAGATAAAGTTTTGACTGTGTCTTGGATTGTGTCTGTTTTGCATGGTGGTAAAGCAGGTTAACAAAAGCAGTGTATATGGGTAGCTAGAGAACGATCATTGCTATGCATATCCAGTCTGGGACTGTTGAATCTTAGAGCTTTGACATGTGTCCAAAACCAGGAGGCTTTCAGAGTGTTGGCCTGGTTTGGATGATCCTAAAAAAGACAGTTTTCACTTGGAATGAAAGAGACTGAGGATTCAGTAACTAAGGAGTTTGGTAACCCAAGGTATTTAGATAAATCTGATTTGCATGTTTCTTTAAAATAGCTATCACTTGTCTCAATTTTATTTCTTTGAAACTTGGTTATTTTTACATTTTATGATAGAATAGGTAATATTTGCTTTAATGTAGTCAGATTTTTATATCAGATCAGTAAAAATATTCACTAACCTCTTAAAAATTAAGCGATTTTTTTTTGTTATATGGGTATTTAAAACTCACACATTTCTCCAGTCTTTTGTGAATCCTTCTACTAATTTGTCCTTTAGGCAAAACTAGCATGTTCATGCAGAGATAAGCTCTTTATAAGGGGGGATTCCACTATAGAAACTATTTGGTGCTTTGTTTTCACTCCTGTATCTTAGAGGATGTTCCCTATCAGCATATATAGCTTCATTATTTATTTTTTCTTTATTGATTAAGGTATTACATATGTGTCCTTATCCCCTCATTGCTCCCCCACTCATGCCCTCACCCCGCTGGTGTCTCTGTGTCCATTGGTTATGCTTATATGCATGCATACAAGTCCTGTGGTTGATCTCTCCCCCTTACCCCCACCCTCTCCTACCTTCCCTCTGAGGTTTGATGGTCTGATTGATGCTTCTCTGTCTATGGATCTGTTTTTGTTCATCAGTTTATGTTGTTCATTATATTTCACAAATGAGTGAGATCATGTGATATTTATCTTTCTCTGACTGACTTATTTCACTTAGCATAATGCTCTCCAGTTCCATCCATGCTCTTGCAAATGGTAAGAATTCCTTTTTTACTGCAGCGTAGTATTCCATTGTGTATATGTACCACAGTTTTTTAATCCACTCATCTGCTGATGGGCACATAGGCTGTTTCCAAATCTTAGCTATTGTAAATTGTGCTGCTATGAACATAGCGGTGCATATATGCTTTCTGATTGGTGTTTCTAGTTTTTTGGAATATATTCCTAGAAGTGGGATCACTGAGTCAAATGGGAGTTCCATTTTTAGTTTTTTGAGGAAACTCCATACTGTCTTCCACAGTGGCTGCTCCAGCCTGCATTCCCACCAGCAGTGCACGAGGGTTCCTTTTTCTCCGCATCTGTCGCCAGCACTTGTCACTTGTTGATTTGTTGATGATAGCCATTCTGACAGGTGTGAGATGGTACCACATTGTCGTTTTGATTTGCATCTCTTGGATGATTAGTGACTTTGAGCATGTTTTCAAAAGTCTCTTGGCCTTCTCTATGTCCTCTTTCTAAAAGTATCTATTTAAGTCAGTTGCCCATTTTTTTATTGGGTTGTTTATCTTTCTTTTGTTAAGTTGTATGAGTTCCCTGTAAATGTTGAAGATTAAACCCTTATCGGTGATAACATTAGCAAATATGTTCTCCCACGCAGTGGGCTTTCTTGTTGTTTTGTTGATGGGTTGTTGTTTTTTTGCTGTGCAGAAGCTTTTTATTTTGATGTAGTCCCACTTGTTTTATTTTCTCTTTAGTTTCCATTGCCCTAGGAACTATATCGGTGAAGATATTACTTCGGCATATGTCTGAGATTTTGCTGCCTGTGGATTCCTCTAGTATTTTTATGGTTTCCCATCTTACATTTAAGTCCTTTATCCATTTTGAGTTTATTTTTGTGTATGGTGTAAGTTGGTGGTCTAGTTTCATTTTTTTGCATGTATCTGTTCAATTTTCCCAACACCATTTATTAAAGAGACTCTCTTGACTCCATTGTATGTTCTTGCCTCCTTTGTCAGATATTAATTGAGCATAGTGATTTGGGTCGATTTCTGGGTTCTCTATTCCATTGGTCTATATGTTTGTTCTTGTGCCAGTACCAGGCAGTTTTGAGAACAGTGGCTTTGTAATACAGCTTGATATCTGGTATTGAGATCCCTCCTACTTTGTTCTTCTTTCTCAGGATTGCTGCAGCTATTCAGGGGTCTTTTTTTTTATTCCAGATGAATTTTTGGAGAGTTCGTTCTAGGTCTGTGAAATATGCCATTGGTATTTTAATGGGGAGTGCATTGAATCTATAGATTGCTTTGTGTAGTGTGGACATTTTAATGATGTTGATTCTACCAATCCATAAACACAGTATGTTCTTCCATCTGCGTATGTCTTCATCTATCTCTTTTTTCAGTGTCCTGTAGTTTTCCGAGTACAGGTCTTTTACCTCCTTAGTTAAGTTTATTCCTAGGTATTTTAATTTTTTTGGTGCAATGGTAAATGGGATTGTTTTTTAATCTTTCTTTCTGTAAGTTCACTGTTGGTGTATAAAAATGCCATAGATTTCTTGGTGTTAATTTTGTATCCTGCTATATTGCCAAATTCATTTATTAAGTCTAATAATTTTACTTCATTTTTTTGTAAAAAATAGATTCTAGAGAGAGAAAGGGAGACAGACAGAGAGAGAGAAACATCAATGTGAGATAGAAACATTGACCGGTTGCCTTCCACATGTGCCCAAACGGGGGATTGAACCTGCAACCCAGGTATGAGCCCTGACCGGAATTGAACCTGCAACATTTTGGTGTATGGGATGACGCTCCAAACACACCGGCCAGGGCAAGTTAGTTCATTTTTCTTAAGGGCTACATGGCGCATGTTGGAAATCCATCATATATAATTGACAATATAACTTCTTAAATCAATATAGAGATTATTTTAATATAAGCAAAAATGTGAAAATCTGGTATCTTGTTATATTGAAATGCTTGGATTCTTTGTCAGCATTATGGTATTGATATAAATGATTTTTCTGAATTTATCCATTGTGTTCATAGTTAGAGTTTGCAAACAACTGCTGATTCACTATTCTGATTTTTCTATAGAGGAATAGATTAAAAGTGAGATTGTTATCTTAATACAGCAGTAGTAGATAGTGCAGTGGCCTTTTGTGTATGGAGTGTTATTAAAAAATAAGTCACTGGCCCTAGCTGGTTTGGCTCAGTGGATAGAGCGTCGGCCTGCAGATCCCGGGTTCGATTCTGATCACATGCCTGGGTTACGGGCTTGATCCCCAGTAAGAGGACATGTAGAAGGCAGCCAATCATCATTGATGTTTCTATCTCTCTCTCCCTCTCCCTTCCTCTCTGAAATCAATAAAACTATATTTAAAAAAAATAACTCACAGGTGGTATTGGGATGTGTGATGTCTGATAGGCTGAGGGAGTTTAAGAAGAAGGGGTGTCAGAACTCACACTGGGAGCAGTGAGGGGGCTCTTGGACCTTTCCTGCGCAGCCCTGGACTTGGTCACAGATGACACGGAGTGGCGTGTGTGTAATGAATGCTGACTTCTGTTTAGCTGAAACAATAGGGTGCTTTAATAATTTTTAGAGCTTCTCTATTATAATTACCTTTTCAATCTTCTTTGTGCATATAAAGTATATGTTATATTACAGTGAATGCTCACATTTAAAGGAGAAGGTTGCAAACTGAGCAGTAAATCTCCTTTGATGGTTTTACTCATTGGCTTAGCTGGTTTCAGCCCATCAGAGTTTCCTTAGTCATATTTGGTAAGTATGTTTTTCTACCTCCCGTGGTCATGAAGTGAGCACACATGCAAAGTGTGGTTACACTGCGTTCTGTCAGGTTGGGTCCTAAGCATCCAGCCATGTGACTGGCTGATGTAAGATTCAGAAATAACTAGTAATTTCTAAATATGAGTTTCATTTATTTTGTTTTCTCCAATGTCATCAAGTCTTGCACACCTACCTATTTCTGCATTAATGAGTGAAGGACTTTTTCTTTTTTCTTTAAAGGAAGGACAAACTAGGAATCCTGATGATTTATAAAAACTGGGTAATCCACTTAATTAAGGCAATGATAATTCATGGTGTCTTGGGAACAGTGGCTGTAACCTGCATCACAAGATGTACTGTTTTTAACATAATTTTGTTAAGTAGTCTTAATCCTAGACTCACACCCTTTAGGAGAAACTTAACACAGCCTGCAGCCTGCCTTTCACACACACTGCCTTTCTCCTCCAACGTCCTTCCCGCATACTCCCCTCTGTAGAGACTTTGGGAACATACTAACTAGTATTAGTTCACCTGGTTTTTCAGCCGCTTTTCACATTGCTCTAAAATGTATTCTTGTACAATTCTAGATTCTTCATAAATACCACTGCTTTATGTCTCTGGTCATCTATAAATGGATAATTTTACAAGGTAGCCTGCTTTTCTTTTTCTAGTGAGAATAAAAATACCTCTTTTCACCCTGGCCAGTGTGGCCCAGTTGGTTGAATATCGTCTCAACACCGAGAGGTCACTGGTTCAATTCCTGGCCAGGGCACATGCCCAGGTTGTGGGCTCCATCCTCAGTAGCGGTCCTGGGGGAAGCAGCCAATCCATGTTTCTCTCTCATGGATGTTTCTCTTTCTCCCTCTTCCTTTCTATCTATCTAAAATCAATAAAAACATTTTAAAAATACCTCCTTTCCCTTTTTTATTCTTTACTTAAGATGCAGCTTTGATGATGATGATGATCACATCATCAAAAAGTTTTCAGATTTATTACTTTCCTTTGTACATATTCTATCTCTCTCTCTCTCTCTCTCTCTCTCTCTCTCTCTCTGTCTCTGGCGCGCGCGCGCACACACACACACACACGCACATGCACACACATGCCACTGTGAAGAAGTGAAGTTAGATATTCATATCTCTGTTTTACAGATGAGGACACTAACAGAGCTAGAAATGATTTGCTTAAAGTCACATAGCTTAGTTAGGAATGGAACCATATCACTAACTAGATCAGTGATGGCGAACCTATGACAGGAGTGTCAGAGGTGACAAGCGAACTCATTTTTTTGGTTGATTTTTCTTTGTTAAATGGCATTTAAATATATAAAATAAATACCAAAAACATAAATCTTTGTTTTACTATGGTTGCAAATATCAAAAAATTTCTATATGTGACACGGCACCAGAGTTAAGTTAGGGTTTTTTAAAGTGCTGACACGCCGAGCTCAAAAGGTTCGCCATCACTGAACTAGATCATTTTATTCCCAGACTAATGCTTTTTACACTGTACTATGATGTCTACCTTGTTTATTTCAAAAGTTGTTTTCTTAAACAATTCCTCTGCTAGCGGAATTCTTAGTAAATATCCTTCTGTTAGATATATATTATTCCAAAATAATTTTTTAAAAATATGTTTTTATTGATTTCAGAAAGAAGAAGGGGAAGGGAGAAGGGAAAAGAAATATCATTGATGAGAGAGAATTGTCCATTGGCTGCCTCCTGTATGCCCCCCACCAGGGATTGAGCCCGCAACCCAGGCATGTGTCCTGACTGGGAATCTAACCATGACCCCATGGGTTGATGCTCAACCACTGAACCACACCAGCCAGGCTCCAAGATAATTTTTTAACTGTTCCCACTTGTTGAACATTTAGATTTTTCAGTTTGTCACTATAAAAACAATATTGAGTGGACACATTCTTGTTTTCCTTTCGGGTAGATTCCTGGAAGATGTCTTGGGTCAAAACATATAAACATTTTAAAGATTCTTGAGCACTGCACAATTGTTTCCCCTGAGGGGATGTTCTGATTTCATTATTCCTTCATATTAACCTGCTATTCACATAACAGAAAGCTTGACAGGGTGTAATTATAGCCTTTGCCTACGGAGATTGGAGTCCGTGGTTGTTATTTATTAGTTTAACGGTTATCATCAACACCATTTCTATAAAAATTACCTGTTTTTTGTGATGGCAGTAGGAGATTTTGAGATTATGATCTTTTGTATTGTTTTGCTCTTTTCCTGATCATGTAATTTATGACAGCAGTTCTGTAAGGACATCCGTATTTACATTTACGTTCAACTGCTTCCATTTCCTGCAGCTCAACTGAACAGAAAAAAAATTGAAATATTAGGAACCATTGTTTTTAATTAGTAAGTCTCCTCAAATGGCTGGGAGATGGTGTCAGTTTATAGAACCAGAAAGAGGTATTTTATGATAGTTATAATTAGCACTTACTCACTTAGGGTAGGAGACCAGTAAATTCAAGAGTCACATATGTTTGAATTAAATACTCTCTGCCCCTCATTGTACATATGGCCAGGACAATTAATTTACACATCTTTGGGCCCTGACTGGGAACTGAACTGGCGATTCTTTGGCGCACGAGACACGCTCAACCAATTGAGCCACACCAGCCAGTGTATTATTCATCTTTTTTAACCCCCTCAAAAAATTATTTCCTAAAGATGAGTGTTTGGGGGAAGCCCGATGTTTGCTTCTAGTTTTAAAGCTTAAAACATGTGTAAATTTCTCAATTCATTGATTTGCATAGCTGATTCCTCTTCCCGGAAGAGTCCTACCAGAAGGCTATTCCCAAGATACCTGTATGGCTAACTTCTCCTTCAGGTTTTGCTCAACTCATTCTCAAATGCGTTCTGCTTAATTGCCTTATTTAATACTAGAGGCCCAGTGCATGAAAACTGTACACTGCTGGGTGGGGGGGTAGTCCTTCAGCCCAGCCTGCGCCCTCTCACAGTCCGGGACTCCTGGGGGGATGTCCGCCTGCTGGCTTAGGACCGCTTCCCCCAGAGATCAGGCCTAAGCCGACAGTCAGACATCCCTCTTGCAGTGCGGGCCTCTCGCAGTCCGGGACCCCTCGCTCCTTACCGCCTGCCTGTAGCAGAGGCGGGAGAGGCTGCCTCCACCGCCGATGCGCTCACCAGCTGTGAGCCCGGCTTCTGGCTGAGTAGTGCTCCCCTTGTAGGAGCACACTGACCACCAGGGGGCAGCTCTTCCGTTGAGCGAGACAGGTAGCAACCAGTCGTTCCGCCGTTCAGTCGACTTGCATATTAGGGTTTTATTATATAGGATTACAGTCTCCCTTCCCCATCTGAATTTCTCATACCCTGCTCTCTTTTTCCTGTAGTATTTTCCACCTCCTAACATTCTATATAATTTATCTATCTATTATGTTTATAGTTTACTAGAGGCCTGATGCACGAAATTCGTGCAGGGGGCTTGGCCCTCACAGCCCTGGCTTCGTCCAGAAGGTCGGAAGGTCGTTCAGCTGTCCGGTCTAATTAGCATATTATGCTTTTATTATTATAGATTGTCTCTTCCCTCAAATAGAAGCTCCACGAGGTAATCTTTGTTTTGGCACATCCCAAATACCTAGACCAATACGTGACTCCAATCAGCAGCCAACACTGGCTAAAGGAGGAATGTGTGGAACAGGCTGACCAGAGAGAGCCTTTTAATTTAAAGTACATTTGTTTTTTATATTTTATATAAAATATTTTATATATTTTGTGTTTATACATGTTAGCCAGTTCACTGAACACTTCTCTTGCTTTTGTAGGCTATTTTTAGTAAGCGGAATTGAACCCAAGCATCTGGTTCCAGATGACCATTGTACCACATTGCCTCACAGTAGGCTTTATTGTTGGCCTTTGTAATGTTTCTATGCATTCTTGCTTCATTTAAAAAAATTTTTTTATTGATTTCAGAGAGGAAGGGAGAGAGAGATAGAAATATCAATGATGAGAGAGAGTCATTGATTGGCTATCTCCTGCACGCCCCACAATGGGGTTCGAGCCCACAACCTGGGTATGTGCCCTGACCCAGAATCAAACCATGACCTCCTGACTCATAGGTCAACCACTGAGCAATGCCAGTTGGCCTTGCTTCATATTTAACCTGTTATTTTTATTCTAGTACTTAAATCTTACCCTGTCTCATGCCCAGTTTCTAAAGAACCCATGTCTGTTTGTTTATGATTTGGGAGTGGGACCATCTTTACCCATGTACTTCTCTGTTCCTATCTTGGTTTGCTACCGTCATCACTCCTATTATAGAAATCAACATTCTCATCCTGTGATCAGAGAGCAAAATTCTCTCATCCTTGTTATTAACCATTCAGGGCTGAATCACAAAGGAGCTCTTGGGAGTTCTAGAAAACCTCTTGTCAGCTTTGAGCAGGTTCATATATTTCAAACTTCATATATTAATTTATTGAACTAGTTTTCACCTATTTCCTCTTAGGAATCCACTAGTAGGAAGAAATGAGGCAGAAATATAGCAGGACTTTGCACACTCACAAATGTTATGGTAGTATCAAAGTTTGCATAATTTCATACATGTATCTCAGTAATGTAATTGGTATCTAAGTTAAAATTTAGCATTTAATTTAATATTTGCAAGAATTAATTTCTCAAGCAACTAGACAAGTGATGTCAATTTAAAGAGAAAAATAGGTAAGATCACATTTTTATAAGCTAGTAAAGATATTTTGCCTTTGATATATTTCCGAAAAGAGGACTACGTAGGGTAGGGGAACTGGGAAGAGAGATTATCACAGTACAAGAAATGGGCACTTATGCTTGACCATTGGTTGAGTGTCGACCTATGAACTAGGAGGTCATGGTTCTGTTCCTGTCAGGGCATAAGCCCAGGTTGGGGGCTTGATCTCTAGTGGGGGGCATACAGGAGGTAGCCAATTAATAATTCTCTCATCATTGATGTTTCAATCTCTCTCTCCCTCTACCTTCCTCTCTGAAATCAATAGAAATATATTTTTAAAAAGAAAAAAAGAAATGGGCACTTAGTTATGTCTCCATTTGACAATTGCCTAGTCTAATAAAAAGCAAGTGAAGTAGTTGGGAATAGGTTCTTTTCTTTTAAATATATTTTTATTGATTTCAGAGAGGGAGAGAGAGAAAAACATCAATGATGAGAATCATTGATCGGCTCCCTCCTGCATGCCCCCTAGTGGGGATCGAGCCTGCAACTCACGTATGGGCCATGACCGGAATCGAACCCTGACCTTCCGATTCATAGGTCCACACTCAACCACTGAGCCACACTGGCCAGGCAGAGAATTAAGTCTTTTTAAAAAGGCTCAAGTTGTTCAGTGCCATTTAGCCTGGAAAGAAGAGGGAGAGCTATGACTTGGTGTAGCATTTTAGTGATGAGGAAGATTATTGACTATCAGACTTTTAAGCTACTTGGTTGCCTCAGGCAATTGAGCCTGGTCCCCCCCCCCTTTTTTTTTTTTTGGATAGGACACAGTGGAGGTCTTTTCTCAGGAACTGCTCAAGGGTAAGTTCACAATGACAATAAAGCTGTGGACTGGTTCCAGGCCTTGGCTTGCTGAATTAGTACACTGGGGAAATGTTGACCTTGGCACTGATCAGAGCACCAAATTCTTTTCTTTGCATTGTTTTGCATCTCTTGCAAGCTCTTGCTGGATTGTGCTCTACCAGATAGTGATAGTACACTGAATATTCTGCTAAATACAGAATAGGCTTTTGAAAGAATTAACTGCAGACAAGGTAAGCAAAAATTATTTTTAGTACAAAAAGATTTACCCTGCCCTGACCGGTTTGGCTCAGTGGATAGAGCGTCGGCCTGTGGACTGAAGGGTCCCAGGTTCGATTCCGGTCAGGATCATGTACCTTGGTTGCGGGCACATCCCCAGTGGGGACTGTGCAAGAGGCAGCTGAATCAGTGTTTCTCTCTCATCAATGTTTCTAACTCTCTATCACCCTCCTCCCTTCCTCTCTGTAAAAAATCAATAAAATATATTTTAAAAAAAAGATTTACCCCATGAATCCTTTAAACAGCAAAGTCCCCTAATGCTCCTAAGTAGATTGATTATATACAGTGTTTGAGAAACAAATATATTAAATATAACAAGGAAATCTCTTGGCAGTGTGTAAACATACACCCAACCTCACTCCATTTCCATATGAACTAACATTATCAAATGGTATATATGTGTATTATATGCACAGTATATAATACAAGTAAATGGCATAGCAGTAGAGTTTATTATGGCTGGCCTTTACAAATGTTATCTTTTATTGATTGGTAACTGGATTATATTGTTGAGAGATAAAGTAACCTTTATGATATGAGTTCTTTTAAATTTTTATAAATTGCTTATGGTCTGGTAGTGGTCAGTTTTCATCAATGTTCACATATATTTTTTCATATATCATATAATTTATATACGTACACATGCGTGTGTGTATATCCTATATAATAAAGAGCTAATATGCAAATGGTCGCATGCCATCATGGAGTAATGGCTCAGACTCTTAAACACTGGGGAGAGAGGAATGAGGACCAGCCAGGCACAAGTCAGCTTGCGAGAGAGGAATGGGGATGCCCTGCGGTCCCGTGTGGCTGCGGCTAGCCCGGGCAAAGCCAGCCTGGGTCCTGGGTGCCTGTGGCCGGCCAGAGGGAGGGAAGCCCAGGTCCTGGGTGCCTGTGACTAGCTGGAGGAGGGAAACCTGGGTCCCAGGTGTGGGGCAAGGCAGATGTGATTAGGGGCGATCAGGCAGGCAAGCAGGCAAGCAGTTAGGAGCCAGTGGTCCCAGATTGCGAGAGGCAGTCGGACATCCCTCAAGGGTTCCCGGATTGGAGAGGGTGCAGTCCTGGCTGAGGGACCCCCCACCCCCCGCCCCTGTGCACGAATTTCATGCACCGGGCCTCTAGTGTGTGTGTGTGTGTGTGTGTGTGTGTGTGTGTGTGTGTGTGTAAATTAGAGTGCCACAAGAGATTGAGGTCCTACAGAAAATTGAGTGGCCCTTCTCAGTTCTCCCAAGTATGGTACATAGCTGGTATTACTTTAGATGCACAGGAGCTAAGGCATCCATTGTATGTAAAGAGTAGAAAGAAATAAACATAATAGCCCAGCTGGTTTGGCTTAGTGATTGAACGTTGACCTATGAACCGGACAGTCATGGTTTGATTCCCAGTCAGGGCACATGCCCAGGTTGCAGGCTCAATCCCCAGTAGAAGGCAGCCGATCAATGATTCTCTCTCATCATTGAGGTTTCTGTCTCTTTCCCCTCCCATCCTCTCCAAAATCAAATTTTAAAAAAGAAATAAGCATGATGAACTGCTAAAGATTTTTATAAATGACTAAATTTATATCCACATACTTATACCCATCATCAATACAGCCTGTTTCCAAGATAACAGTGTATTTTGAATAGCTGTGATTTTATTTATTAATTTTTAGATGAAGTAAGGTGCTTTTTAAAAATCTTCATTAATGTATAACTCACATGCCATACAACTTACTCATTTAAAGTATGCAAGTCAGTGTTTTTTAGTAAGTTCACAGTGTTGTGCAACCATCATTACAATCTAATTTTAGAACATTTTTATTACCCCCAAAAGAAACCCATTAAGCAGTCACTTCCTATCCTCCCCCACTCTCCCCTTTCCCACAAACAAACACTAAACTATTTTATGTCTCTATGGTTTTGCTTATTCTGGACATTTCATATAAATGCAATCATACAAAATGTGGTCTTTTGTATCTGGCTTCTTTCACTTAGCATAATGTTTTCATGGTTCATCCATGTTGTAGCATGTCATTCCTTTTCTTGCTGGATAATACTTCATTGTTTGGATATACCACATTTTCATTATCCATTCACCAGATGGACATTGGGGTTGTTTTTGGTTATGAGTATCGCGTCTATAAACATGCAAGTATAAATTTTTGTGTGAGTGAATGTTTTTATCCAAGAAAGTGTTCTTCAACATAGATATCACCCAGTACAAAAAGGCATACAACTCACATCAGAACTGTTTCATTTGTAATTTGTTCTGAGATTTATATATATTTAAATATTTTTATTGATTTCAGAGAGGAAGGGAGAGGGAGAGAAAGATAGAAACATCAATGATGAGAGAGAATTGTTGATCACAACTCACATGGAGACTGAGCCTGCAACCCAGGCATGTGCGCCAGCCAGAATCAAACCATGATCCCCTGATTCATAGGTTGACCCTCAACCACTGAGCCAACACCCTCCAGGCTTGTTCTGAGATTTAAATGGTTGGTGGTAGGGGCAGAATGGTTGAGAGGGGAACTAATACTTATTGAGTGTCCACCCTGGACCAAGCCCTTTGTTGGGAACTCTGCATACATCATCTCACTTAATTCTGTTAACAGTCCTGTGTGACAAGTACCGGTTTCCTCATTTTACAGATGGACAAACAAGGGCCCAAGAACTTTAAATAACTTGTCCAAAGAGTCATAGCTGATAAGTGATGAGCCAGGCTTACAATATAGATGCATCTGACTTCCGGAGCATCACACAGAAATGGAGGAATCAGAAAAGTTTAAACATAAGAAAAATTTTTTAATGAATAGTCTTACTTCTTTTACCAAATCAGGTCTTTCCAATGACTCACTTTTCTTTCTTTCCTTTACTTGACGGTATTTCTTTTCTACTACTGAAGAGACCGTTGCTCTATGCCTGTATATTCAGTAGTAAATCTTTTGGCTGAGTGAGGGTCTTTTGTCCAAGCACAGTCTTACATGAAGCCTGATTGAGTATAATCGGTAAAAGCAGAGTTGCTCTGGTTGAAGTTTAGAGAATTTCCTAGAATTACTAATGGTTCTGGTACAGCTTTTAGTCTGGAAACGAGGAAAAACATTTCTCACACAGCTTGCTTATTTCCAGACGGTAGTCCTTAAACAACTGGCAAATTAGTAATTGGAATTTGTATTCACATAATCTATTTTTAACTGATAGTTTGTTTAGATAATATTTTGATGGGGGACTCTTCACATATCAAATGGTTGCTGTTTAACTTCAAGAATAAAAATAAACACAAGTACAATATAGAAATGTCATTTTGATTGTGCTAAAACCTTTGATGGAATCAGCGTGTATCAGAAGTATTAACACTAGCACAATGTATTGATGAATCCAGTTCAAGGCTCATAATGTGTGTACTTAAGTGATCTTACATTAGTTTAAGAGTTGATTTGCAATATTCTGATTTCAAGTAAGTAAACCAGTACTTTGTAAGCATTCAGCCTAGATAAAAATCTCATGGACATAAGACTGGCTGTGAAAAAAATATTTATTAAGAGGTTTAATAGTAAAAAGTTTATAAGGGTGTATCTCACCTAGGTTACAGTTAAATTTGCTTTTAAAAGTTTTAGTGCCGTGGTTTGTGGTTCTGGTGGAGACATCAAGTAGCAACAATTGGTGCTACTGACTGGAAATCATCTCATTTACTAAGTATTTTTTGGATTATGGGTTTGACTGTATGTAACAGAGACCCCAAATAACAAGTACTTACACAAGACAGAAGGTTATTAATACGTCATGTTTAGTAGCCAGCACTAGTGTGGCAACTCCGCTCATGAGGTCATTGGGCTTTAGGCTCTTTCTATCCTGTGCCCTCACTGCCCTTGGATCTGGCCATCAGCCATGGTCCGAGATGGCTGATCACCACAGTCCCATGTCAGCCAGCAGGAAGGAGAAAAGGAAGGGGCATGCTCTTTCCCTTTAAGAGCAGGACCTGGAAGTTGCACATATTCTTTTTGTCCAGACCACATTGGCTACGCCTAGATATGAGGGGACTGGGAAATGTGGTCTTTACCCTGAGTGGCTGTTTTGTCCAGCTAAAAATTTTATTATGGAAGACAAAAGAAGAGATGATGGGGGACACTTGTTTCTCCTTAAAGCCCTTAGCACACAAACTGCTTATGCTTGGCTTTTATAATGATGTTTCCTCATCTTTCATGTTCTATTAAAACATTATAATTACATTCTTTAAAAAGCTTTATTCTGAAAAAACAGCATTACAAAAACACTTATTTCAAATGTAAAAGGGAATAGGAAATAATATTTTAAATTGACAAAGTATTTAAATCCAGGAATAATAATAATAATAAACTTACAATTCTAAGTATAAAGCTGAAACACCTAAACATAATTGAACATATCCAACATTTGGTTGTTTCTAGCTTTTCTTCTGGAATAATAGCTTTTTCTTATTACCACTACTATCATTAATATTCACATTTCCATATATAGTGACAGCATTCAAAGTTGGTTATTTTTTCTGTAATATTTTAGATATGTGGTGGGGTGGTGGTGTTTGGGGGATGAGTTTAGGGAAAGAATGGTGTATACTTGGTTTTTCATTATTACTGAGGATAAGTAGCAGTAGTGTTTTTTCCCTTTTCATTCCTAACTTTGTGATTAGTACATTGAGTGAAGTACAGGAAATATCTGTTCAAACTCTGAAGTATTATTCCTTGCATTGTTGTTTTTGCTATTTTAAGAAGGAATTTGCTGTTGTTGTTTTTTTTTTTTTTTCCTCCAAGTGAAACTACAGGAAAGAAGTAAATCTTTTGGTAATGATATTAGAGATTTAAATATCTCTATGGGAACAATAGGCACACACATTGTGGACAGAGCTAAACCATACTATGTCAGACAACCCAAAAGTTACAGCTCCTAAACAGAGGTGACTAGGTATTTATAAAATTAGAAGTCATTCATAAGAATCCTTAAGCAGTTCATCATATTTCTTTCTTTCACTCGCCTTTTTTTGTTTTGTTAATCCTTATCTGAGGATATTTTTTCCATTGTTTTTTAGGAGTAGAAGGGATGGGGGGAGGGAGAGAGAGAGAAAGAGAGAAACACTAATGTAAGAGAGATATATCTATGGCAGGAATCAAACCTGCAACCTAGATATGTGCCCTTGATCGGGAATCAAACCCGAGACCCGCGGCGGTGGGCCGATGCTCTAACCACTGAGAACACTGGCTAGGGCTCACCTTTTTTATCAGCTCTTGCACTACCCACACACCATGGTCACCTTTCTATTAATTACAAATCTCATTTTTATTCTTTTGTTCGTTTCCCCACCCTTGCTCAGGGAGCCTCTTTTCCTAAGAGTATCATTAATATTTAACATTTATTCTTTTGCTGAGACTGCATTGAGGGGCGTGGGTTGTTTTTATTTAATCTTTAAAAATAGTGACCACCAGTTATTTACTTTAAATTTGCCCCAGTAAAAGAGGAACCAGCCCCAGCAGCTGATGTCTTTTATGAATGTCTGACCCAGGGTGTGCCCTTTCGGGTTTAGGAACTCCCTTCTCCTCCCCACCACTGCCGCTGATGGTTTTATCCTCTCCCTCCCACTGCCTCTCCTGGTGATCCATACCCTCAACCACTCTTTCACAGACCTGATCCCCCCTCAACTTCCACTACCAGGTCCCCCAAAGCTGTTCCTTGCACCAGCAATAATCTCTTCTCTTATAGTCTCTGCCCCTCTCCCAGACCTTTAGGAGACAATGCCCAAGAAAATTTTAGTTTCTAGTGTTTCCTCTAAAACGTAAATCCATCTTCAGTCTTCTCTATTCTTTATCGCTTTCTCATGGATTTGGTTTTAATGGTTTTTTTCTTGGTCTTTAATAGGCTCAAGGTGAGAAAAGAAGAACAGGTAGGGAAAGGAGCAGAGAATTAGCCTAGCAGGAACCCTTTTGTGTCCTCCTGATCGCCCTTCCCCGATACCTCTCAGCTCTCGCTCCTTTTGGAATCCTGTCTTTTCTTCCTGACAGTGATGTGTTCTGTCATCCAAAGATGAATCCTGAATGTATTTCCTTAGAAACTTTATAAAGTTATAGAAATTAGGTTAATAGTAGTGCAAATCATTATTTAACAAGTATGTATTATTGCTTGCTTGATGGAATATTGATCAGTAAGTACTTGCTAGCCTGGATTCCATCCTCCATCCTCCTTTTCTGTTAACCCCCAGCTCTACGTTATGCACACCATCAGCCTTCTCCCAGGGACTGCTGGAGAAAATCACAACACCGGAAACTGGTGCCACCAAAATTGTTTTCCTATCTCCTTGGACCCTCTGCAGTGCCTGCCCGACAGACACACTCTACATTTCTTTAGTTAACTCCCTTTGCCGTTAGAGTAGCAGGTGTCATTTTTGAGCGCTTACTCTGTGCTAGGCACTGAGAACTTTGCATGTATTATCTCTTTAATTTTTATAACAAATGTAGACTCTGTCATCTCTGTTTCACAGTTGAGGACATTGAGGCTTAGAGAGGTTGGCTTTTTTAGAAACAACTGGCAGTGCTGGGGCTGCAGTCTGTATCCCATTCCCCTGGTGGCACTTGGTATCTCTACTAAAACCCTCTCCTCCAGCTCTCCAGTCCCTCAGCGAAGGGCTGCGGAGCAGCAGCTTTGGTAGTAAAGAGCCTGGTGTGAAGCTGGCTCTCCCACATGTGTCCTGTGCAGGTCACCGTCTTCCTGTGCTTCCCTTTCGCACCTGGAAACTGGGGCCAGTGAAAATATTTTGAAGATTAAATGAGTTAACACATGTGAATGCTTTAGATGAATGGTATCTGACATGAGATAAGAACTAAATGAGTGTTAAAGGGGAAAAACAGACAGAAAACACCTTTACTCTGACTCCTACGCAGAAAGAAATTTAGAGGTCGTCAAACCAGAGCCCTGCCCCCAGTACTCCCTCAGCATCAGTACTCATTTATCCATCCGCGTCTCCTTTCATAGAGAAAAAGCTATCAATAAAGTCCTACAGTGCTTCCAACCTTTTAGACATCTTGACAGATACTGAAAAAGATATTTGTTCAGTGCAATGGGATAAAAAGGCTGTTTGGTACTTGTGGTAACTGCCTC
This sequence comes from Myotis lucifugus, assembly GCF_000147115.1. Taxonomy (NCBI): domain Eukaryota; kingdom Metazoa; phylum Chordata; class Mammalia; order Chiroptera; family Vespertilionidae; genus Myotis; species Myotis lucifugus. Next base: position 4,271,297 of record NW_005871139.1, read on the forward strand.
AGAGTATCCAGCTCCTCTGAGCTCTGCCAGGCTGCCCCTAGGACTGAGGATAAACCTTCCCACACCCATAAAGAGCCCACAGAGCAAGGACACAAGGCTTCCCAGCATAGGTTGGGAAGCCCTGGAACCATCCCCATGAACCTATGCCCCCAGCTCTGGATCTTATTCCTTCTAATCTTTTCAGGAACTTCAGTCTTTAATATCAGTTACCTTCTTCCTTTGCTATTGTTAATGTTACTGTCCTACTTAAAGCCCTTGAATGGCTTTCCCTTTATTTATAATAGAATCCCAAATCCTTCAGATGGTCTCCAGGGCCCTACAGGATTGGGCTCCCGCCACCTCCCAGCCTCATCTCCACACCACTTGTCACACTGCCTTTCAGCTGCACTCCCACCCAGACCCATCCCACTCAAGGTCTTCTAAGGGGTCTGCTTAGCATATCACTGCAGGCCCCTTGTCCCCAGCTTTTGTTTCATTTTAAATTTTCTTGGGACTCAGCTTAAATATCACTTCCTCAGAGCCTTCCCCAGCTGCCCAGACTAGGTCATGTCCTGGCTTTGAACTCTGCCTTGCTCTGAGCAATGTGCCTGCTGAAATCTCTGTCAGAGCTCTCTCAGCCCCCTAGACAACTTCTGCTAGCCCTTATCAAACTTGTAATTAAGTCATTAATTATATCATTATTTTTAGATGTCTCTATGCTGGAAGAGCCTATATACTTAATGATGATGACTGTAAATTTCGGGACCATGTGATCTTCTGTCCTGTACTCTGAAGTAGTGCTTTGTAGGTAGAAAGTCCTTAGTATATGCTGGTTGAGTCAGTGTTTCAACCTTTATTTAGTAGCTATTTCTACTGTTATGCCCAGATTTCAGGATCCCCAAGAAACCAACAGGGAGCCAGCAGTCCGATGCAAAAGCATAAGAATCTGTATTTCAAGCTAGCTTGAACTCCCCATCCACCAGACTCACCGACACAACGGCAGGCCAAGTGGCTGAGAGACAGAACCCTGCGCCGAGATGGGTTTTATAGCGGGGGTTGGAGTAAGGGGAGGAGAAAGGACTGTGCTCTGCGATTGGCAGGCGCAAGTCGATGTCTTGTTCCTGGGTGTGGCTAGCAGAGTCTTAGACTTCCGGGAAGAAGCTCCTTGCCAAACACGTGGCCAAGGTAAGATGGAGGACGTAGCCCTTACCCTGGGGCAAGATGGCCCTTACCCTGGGGGAAGGTGGAGGGCCTAGCCCTCGCCCTTTCATCTACATAACATAAATTTGTCCATCTTTAAGAAAAAGGAAAATAAAAAAAGGCTTACTCTTGTTGACCCTATAAGCCTTCTGTCAATATTGCCCCATGTCTTGTTCAGTTTATAATAAACATATTGAAAGAAAAAATAATCTGCCCTGAGTAGTTCAGTTGGTTAGAGCGTTGTCCCCATACACCACCAAGGTTGAAGGTTTGATCCCTGGTCAAGGCACAAACAAGAATCAATCAATGAATGCATAAATAAGTAAAACAACAAACCAATGTCTGTCTCTCTCTCTCTCTCTCTCTCTCTCTCTCTCTCTCTCTCTCTCTCTCCATATATATATATATATATATATATATATATATATATATATATGTAAAATTTCTTCCTCCCCCTCTCCTTCTTCCCCTCCCTAAAAATCAATAAATAAAAAATTCAAAAAACTTGTTCTTAATTGGGCCACTGGTGATCTAGCTGTAAATTCAGCAGGCATTTTTCAATCTTTATTTTACATTTAATGACAGTGTACATTGTTAATCTCCTTTTCTCTTTCCCTTTCCCTCCGCTCTCATTTCCCCCTATTCCTTCCTGGTCTCCCGTTGTGTCCCTGTATTATCTCTTTTTCCTCTGCCCAACCTTTAAATGTCAGTTTTTTAAGGATTCCTTTTCTGGTCTTCTCTTCTCAGACAGTATTCCTTCTGATGATATCATGCACACCCAAGCCTTCAGCTACCACCTCCTACACTGATGGTGAAAATCTGTATATCTTTCGATTGCCTACTAGATATGTTCCCTTGGTTTTGACTTGCCACACATAACAGTGCCAGGCAAGTAGCATTCACTGAACATGAACCCAGAGCAGCCATAGAGCTCACTTGATCCTCATTCCTACAGATGAGGAAACTGAGGCTCAGAAAGGTGTAATGGTTTGCCTAAGACCAGAGGGCCAACTGGGAGCAAAACAGGGAGGAAAACATATCTCCCAACACCTAGGATCCAAGGCTATAATCTGTGCCAAACACATAAGATAATCTGTTTTCTGTCTCATCGGAAAGGCCCTTTCCACTCTCACCTAACCAAACTGCTTATTTTGTAATCCACATACTGTAGCTGTGACAGTGTTCTCCCTCCTGTGTTTTGCCCTGTGTGTCTTTGGTTTCCAGAGCAGTATGAATCAGCTACCAACAAAAATCTTCACCTGTTTAAAAGTTTTCACGTTACTTCTGCACTTGTAAGAGGCATACTTAGATTATTTATTCATGTTTATTGATTTGAGGGAGAGAAAGAGAAAGAAAAACATCGATTTGTTGCTCCACCTATTCATGCATTCACTGGTTGATTCTTGGATGTGCCCTGACCAGGGATCAAAACCACAACTCTGGCACATCTGGACGAAGCTCGAACCAACTTAGCTACTCGACTTGGGCCCATACTTAGATTTTTGACCAGTTGTTAATTTTATCTACACCACTGATAACGAAGCCTGACACATTCACTGCCTAATTTTTTTTACAAAGTATAAGAGAAAGTTTATTTACTAGTAGAAAGTTACAGAGTAGGAAAAGT
>NW_005871139.1:4274209-4281321 GCF_000147115.1 Myotis lucifugus
AGGGAGAGGCCTTATTGCCTAATTTAAAAAAATTATTCTGATGGATGTCAGAATAAAAGCAGATTTAATTAAACATACCTAACTGCTCTTACAAGAAACAGTTTTTTGGTTTTCTGAGGAAAATTAAAGATGAAAGTCAGGTAAAAGAAGGACCCATAAAAAAAATTACCTTTTTTTTCTGACTTTTTTTCCCTGGGAATTTTCCCCTGGACATTTTCAGTTTTAGCCCCTAAATTAAAATCACAAACAACATCCATAGTTAGATGCATGTAATCCTGTTATGTGCATAATGGCACTGTTTTATATGCATACATTTACATATATCCATTTTAACTCATTTCTAGTGTAGAAAGTTGTGCCTCCTCTTAGACTGTTAGCACCCAAAGGCACTAACACGACTAATGTTGGCTCTTATTGCTGAGGGTGTGGCACCATAATGTATCTTTAGAGTCACTTAATGCATTTTCTCTTTTAGTATATATATTTTTTATTGACTTCAGAGAGAAAGGAAGAGGGGGAGAGAGATAGAAAATCAGTGGTGAGAGGGAAACATTGATTGGTGGCCTCCTGCACGCCCCCCCCCCCCCCCCCCAAAAAAAAAAAAAAAAAACACACACTGGGGATAGAGCCTGCAACTCGGGCATGTGCCCTTGATCAGAATCAAACCCGGGACCCTTCAGACCACAGGCCGATGCTCTATTCACTGAGCAAAACCGGCTAGGGCCTCTTCTTTTTTTTAAATGAGAACCTACCAACTCAGAATTTTGAAAATAACACTTTTAAGAGTAAAGTTATTGTTAGGACTTAGGGTGGGGCTGGGGTGGTGTCAACTAAAACTAGTTGACTGTTGCTATGTGCCAGGGACTTTTGCATTTATTCCCTGATTCAAGACTCATAGAAGCGTTTAAGGTATGAGTTATTCCAGTTTTACCTATTATGAAACTAAGGCAGAGTTGTTCATAACTTGTCAAGGAGCCAGTAAATGGCAGACTCAGGGTCCAAACCGAGGTCTGCCTGAGGCCAGACCCTGTGCTTTTCCCACTGACTGAACTGATCCCAGGGACTCCTCCTGCTCTGTTTAAACACTCGGGTCATTTGTATAACAAATTTCTTATTTGCAGACAGTTTTTCTAATGGACAAGTGAACATACCTTTTGCATTAGATGGATTAATTTAGCCAGCTGCCTGATGATGTAGTCAGACTTAGAGTTCAGTTTCTCAGTGTGTTTCAAGTGTTTTACTCTGTTGCTTTTTATCTGTTTGAACTTGCTTGATGCCTTAGGTGAAATACCATCTGTAAGAAGTCATATATATATTTGACCTAGAAAACAGAACTGTGCAGCCAAAACTATTCTATGATTTGAGTTTTGGGAGAAAGCAATCTGGGCTTATTCTCAAGTTCTTGACGTGGAAAATGTCTAGTGGCTGTTTTAAATGAAGTGAGAGGACATCTACTGAGAATGGAGATTTGAATGTCCTAAAGTTAATTTCCTTGAAACTCTTTTGTAAGATTATTAGCAAGGTTGAGTTAAAAGAAGAGAAACTATAATTTTTATAAGCTGCCATTTGAAGACTTTTAGAATCACTGAATTTTTTCCAAAAGAAAAATTAGATAAAATAAAAATTATCATCATCTTTCAGCAGATTATTTTAATCGAGGTTTATTTCTGGATAAAGTATAAAATATTATATATTTTTATCCTCTTTTCAACGTAAGATTTGTCCTACTTCTGTGTAGAAAGAAACTATAGTTTCGAAAACAATTCAGATTTTTAATTCTTTGGCGTCCTCTTGGCCATTTTCAGTACAGATACGGAAAGAAAATATGGTAAGGCCCTAACCGGTTTGACTCAATGGATAAAGCGTCGGCCTGCGGACTCAAGAGTCCCAGGTTTGATTCCGGTCAAGGGCATGTACCTTGGTTGCAGGCACATACCCAGTAGGGAGTGTGCAGGAGGCAGCTGATCGATGTTTCTCTCTCATCGATGTTTCTAACTTTCTATCCCTCTCCCTTCCTGTCTGTAAGAAATCAATAAAATATATTTTTAAAAAAAAAGAAAATATGGTAAGGAAAAGGATAAATGCCAAATGCCCTGTCACTGGTTTGAGGGGTAAAGTCATTGTTTTGTGTGACTGTGAGCCTTTATTTTGTGGGCTTGTGAACCTTTATATATCACCTCTGGAAGGAGAATGTCTGGAGGATGGGTGGCTGGTACATGTTATTCATTGAATGGAATTATTGTTATAAGGAGAACATGATAAAATTTAATAAAAAAAATGTTCTCTGTCTTCTAGCCAGCATCCCCTGGATATGATCCAAATCCTCTGCCTTTTTCAGCTGTGATAAGATTGACCTCATTCACAGCTATATTTTTGGCTCTTATATCACTTATGTATGAATAGCCATAACCCTAATCTTATTCCCCATCTCTAGCCATAGCAAACATGTAGTACCTTCCTCGTCTAAGATTTACTTATAGAGAACAGGATAGGTTTATTAGATACAGGTATAGATTTAAGGTGATGACTCTAGAACTTCTTATTCTTAGTTTTATTTCTTTTTCTCATAATTTCTTCTTAAAGAAGATAGGCCACATTCTCTGCTAGCTGAATATTTATTTAGTAATGATGTATAATAACTTTTTGCTGACTTTTAAAACTGCCCTTGGACACAATGGCCACAATTGGCTGTCTCACTGAAAAGATGATTAAAAGAGAAACTCAGGATCCTGTTGGGGCGGGGGTGGGATTTTTAATGCCTTCTGGAAAGTCATGAAAAAGAATAAAGAAAGTCATCTCTATTTTGCAGTGAGTCATAAACATTGTTTATCCAATTGTGCTCATTTTATGAACAATAGGTTAGTTTTATACTTTCATTGCTTCTGATTTGGGGCCACCTACAAGTAAACAATGGACAAAGAACAATAAGAGAAGGCCAGAGACCCAGAGTCTAGTCTAGCAGGGTATCCGTAAACAAGACATTTACCTTGTCACATCTGTTTCTTCTGTAAAGGTAATTTTGTTTATTGAAGAGGATTTTTAGGTTAATCAAATGGATATCAGAATATTTTGAAAAGTCAGAATGATGGTGTCATATAGAGACATTTATTGAAGAGGAAAAAGGGATGTAAATTGATGACATAGGAGATAAATATCAGCCCTAAATTTCAAATGTCTGAGAGTCCAAATTGAGGCACAGAAGGTGGAGTCCTCCCATTTGGCTGGGCCTGCTGGAGCCACAGTAGGGTCAATGTCTTGTTCATTAGAGATTGAATTTACAGCGTGCTTATTTATCCTTCTCGCTCCAAGCATGCCACTCACTATCTCCCACGGAAATTGTGTCTTCACCCTCAGTGTCTGTCTCTCATTTCAGTCATCCATGAAGACTCAACCTAAGAGCAACTTCTATGAAGTCATCTCAATCTTTCTGAAGCCAGATTTGGAGTGCCTCTCTGAGTAGGGTACTGTTTAAGAGCCAAATCTGTCTGGGTTCAAATCCTGATCACAGCACTTAATAGGTCTGACTGTGGCAAGTAGCTTAAACTTCCTATGCTTCAGTAGCCTCATGTATAAAATGGGAATGATGATAATATCACCTTATAGGGCTCCTGTGAGGCCCTTGAAGCAGAGACTGATACATAGTTAAATCCTGGATGAGTGTTCACTTATTCTCATTAAACATTGTAATTATTTTTTATTGCCATTATTTCTTTTGTACTCCTATATGACTTTGTACTAATCTCCAGTATAGCACTTGTAGCTTTCATTGTAATTATTTGTTTAGAACGGGAGCTTCTTGGAGACATAGATACTGTTTTATTCATCTTGGCTTAACACCGCATGTCATTCATTCAGTACTCAAAACTATTTTTTCATGGGATCCCAAAAGTCCCCCCACCAGTTGCTGCCTCTGACTAGATAGGTGTGACTTTGAGGCAGGCTGGCAATGGCACGTACCTTTTTATTTCAATTGGAGCAGAAAGAGTTTATGGCTGGAGCTGTAATCCTTGCTCTCTCTGCCTGTCAAGTTTATGTAGACATAGAACCTGGTGACCCTCCAGAATTTCCCAAACCCTGTGTTTATGTAGCACCTAATTGTTCAGGGTGCTGCACAAGGTCATCTATGAAAATTATTTAGCATCACCCTACTTCTCTCTGGCGGATAAGAATCCTAAAGAAACTACCTAACATAGCCATACCTGTATAGAGCCAGCCAGCAGCAGAGGAAAACCAGTAAACCACTAAGTGATTGCGTCATTAGGAATTTATGTCATGTTTCTGATATTAGAGTGAAAGGCGAGACCCAAACAAAAATGTCACCCTCTCTGTAAGTAAAGCTTTTCTTTCCCTTTCCAGACAGAAATCCTGATGCTTGATTCTGGGTTCCACCCGCATTTGGTATGCATCTCTCCCGTGGTGTTACACGGAGTATTAGTAATGCTTTTTGGCCTTTCTCTCCTTTCTTTGCAACACAATTGCCGACCCCCTACCCCCACCTGGCCAGTAGGGTAGGCTTCTCTAGGCTTTCAGTAAAAGTTTGTTGATATTGGTGCTTCTGTGTCCAGACTCCCTACTAAGTCCTTTTAATCACACACACAAAAAAACTTTGCAAGGTAAATATTATTGCTCCCCATTTTACAGACACAGAAACGGAGACTTATCAAGAGGTCAAGTGAAACTTGTCTAGAGTCAGCCACGAAGTTGTAAGGCTGTGCTCCAGAGGTGGTTCTGTTGAGCTCAGGCTCAGAGGTTCTTCACAGCACCGTGCCACCTCATGGAGTAAATATACACTCAATGGCTGATTTGTAGGACTATTTCTCTTATCGCCGCCGACCTTTAAGAGGCTTGGGTGGGCTGGCGGGCTCACACCTCCTCTCAGCCCCTTCGTCAGTCTGCTTGAAGATGGTGTGTGGGCTCCTTGTGCCAGACGGCTTTCCTCACCCCCCCGTGGTGAGGAGAGAAGTTGGGAACATATTTCCTTTCTGTTCTGCCCCGCACATGTATCTTTCCATATGTCTGGTACTGTCTATTCGAGATTGTGGTAGTGCAGAAGCAACTACACAGTCTTAAATCGTCTCTCGGTGGCCTGGGTCAGTATCTACTTACCAGGCTCAGTGCCTCCACACCTGCCAGGCGCTGCAGACCCCTGGAAGTGGCTACTCTTGTAAGGGTACATGTGGGTGGAGAAATGTGTTACCCTAGTGAGAGGGGAAGGCTAATCCTTCCTTTATTTGTTTAGCTCTTGAAAAACTTGAACAACAGGTTTAGCTCCAATCAATGCTATTTTAGTGCAGATTTTATACTGGTATAGTTATGGTACTCTTTTTTGTTTTATGTGCCAGATGGCAAAAAAAAAAAAATTGTTCTGAGTAAGAATGTGTGTGGTTGACTTAGTGTCTGTGAGCTCCTGAGGTTCCGTGCTCTCCCTTGAGGCTGCATCACTGAAACAGCATCCCCTTCCCTTCTCTACCCTCCTCACTCCACACTACCCAGCACACTCCAGACATGATAGTTAGTGCAGCAGTTTCCAAACCTGCCTGACTTTTAAAACTCATTAGAAGGCATTTGTTGGAAATATAGGTATCTGGGCCTCAATCCAGAATCAGAGTCTTTATGGGTGGAGCCTGGGAATTTTTATTTTAAGAAGTGATTCTTAAAATTTGGGCAAGTTTTAAAAAAAGATTGGGGCAAGTTTAGAAAACATTGTTTTAGTGGTGAGAATGATAAGAGTACTGACTGCCCGGCCAGTGTGGCTCAGTAGTTGAGCATTGACCTATGAACCAGGAGGTCACAGTTTGATTCCTGGTCAGGGTACATGCCCGGGTTGTGGGTTTGATCCCCAGTGTGGGGCATGCAAGGGGCAGCTGATCAATGATTCTCTTTTATCATTTATGTTTCTCTCTCTCTCTCCCTCTCCCTTCCTCTCTGAAATCAATCTATATCTATCTATCTATCTATCTCCTATATAATAAAAGAGAAACATGTAAATTGACCGTCCCTCCGCTATGCTCACCAGCCAATCAGGTGTGAGTATGCAAATTAACCCGACAAAGCTGGCGGGTTAATTTGCATGCACAAGCACAGAGCGGGAGAGCGGGAGAGCCGGCGGAGAGTGGAGCGGCTTGGGGAAATTGGCTCCCCAAGCCGCCAGTCGGAGACCAGAGGGGGAGAGTTGGTGGCTTGGAGGACTTGGCAGAGTGTGAGGCCATAGGACAGAGACAGAGCATGAAGGGAAAACCAAGATCATGGGGAGCACCAGGAATTCTGGGAATAGTAGTTTTGGTGGCAGCCCCAGGACCAGAAGCGGAAGCCCAGAGCGCGGGGAGCACCAGGAATGGTGGGAATCGTAGTTCTGGTGGCAGATGGATCTCCTAGACACTAGAGCAGCGGTTCTCAACCTGTGGGTCACGACCCCGTTGGTGGTCGAACGACCCTTTCACATGGGCTGCCTAAGACCATCCTGCATATTAGATATTTACATTACGATTCATAACAGTAGCAACATTACAGTTATGAAGTAGCAACGAAAATAATTTTATGGTTGGGTCACAACATGAGGAACTGTATTTAAAGGGCCAGAAAGTTGAGAACCACTGCACTAGAGCAAAGTGAGCCTGGAGCAAGTTACTGTTGCGGTAGGGGATGGAGGGAAAGCAAAGGTGAGAGACGTAAGTGAAATCAGTGTCTAGGAAAAATTAAAGGGAAGATATCCTAAAACTTCCAGGAAATCTCCACCAGTGAAGCAAAGAGAAAAAAAGTGTGTCTATTATTCTGTGAGTAACAAACCAAACTGAGTTGGGGTCTCAGACAGTTAGCTCATATGATTGCAAAGACAGACAGGAACTCCTGGATTGGAGAGGGCTCCCCTGAAGGCTCCCAGATTGGAGAGGGTACAGATCGGGCTGAGGGACCTCCACAACCCCAGTGCACGAATGCCGTGCACCAGTTTTTAATATATATATATACTAGAGGCCCGGGGCATAAAAATTTGTGCACGGGGGGGGGGGTGGTGTCCCTCAGCCTGGTCTGTGCCCTCTCGCAGTCTGGGGCCCTCGGGGGATGACCACCTGCTGGTTTAGGCCCAATCCCCGGGGAGCTGGCAATCAGACATC
>NW_005871139.1:4281488-4286282 GCF_000147115.1 Myotis lucifugus
ATCCCTCTGGCAGCCTGGGAAGTCCTCGGGGGATGTCATTTGCAGTGGAGGAGCAGGCCTAAGCTGCAGTCTGACATCCTTAGCTCTGCTGAGGCGGTGGGAGAGGCTCCCACCACCACCGCTGTACTGGCAGCCATCAGCCTGGCTTGTGGCTGAGCAGAGCTCCCCCTGTGGGAGCGCACTGACCATCAGGGGGCAGCTCCTGCATTGAGCGTCTGCCCCCTGGTGGTCAGTGTGTGTCATAGTGACCAGTCATTCCCAGTCTTTCTGCTGTTAGGGTCAGTTTGCATATTACCCTTTTATTATATAGGATAGAGGCCTGGTGCATGGGTGGGGGCCGGCTGGTTTGCCCTTCAGGGTCGGGGGGTCCCCACTGGGGTGCCTGGCCAGCCTGGGTGAGGGGCTGATGGCTGTTTTCAGGCTGGCCACACCACCTTTAGGGTCGGGGGTCCCCACTGGGGTGCCTGGCCAGTCTGGGTGAAGGGCTGAGGGCCGTTTTCAGGCTGGCCAAGCCTCCCCAGCGACAGAAGCTCCCAGCCTCTCCTTTTTTTCTTTTTTTTTTTCTGGGATTTATTTACCTTCTATAATTGAAACTTTGTAGCCTGGAGTGGAGCTCAGAGCCGGCCAGGGTTTGGCTTCCTCCATCGCCAGGGGCAACCCAAGGCTCCAGCTCAGTGGCCACCGCCGGCTGAAAGCAGGTGTCTGGGGTTTATTTACCTTCTATAATTGAAACTTTGTTGCTTTGAGTGTAGCTTAGAGCCCGCCGCGGCAGGCGGGGAACCTTGGCTTCCTCCATCACTGGAGCAAGCAAGCCTCCTGCTCGTTCCAGCTCCGTGGCTGCCGGCCGCCATCTTTGTTGGCAGTTAATTTGCATATCTTGCTGATTAGCCAATGGGAGGCGTAGTGAAGGTATGGTCAATTACCATGTTTGTCTATTATTAGGTAAGATTATATATATATGGTTAAGTGTCCATCCAACTGGTAGCTATGATGTGCACTGACCACCAGAGGGCAGACGCTCAACACAGGAGCTGCCATGACGCGCACTGACCATTTAAAAATAAATGGCACCACGTCCCTGGCGCCGACAAACCAACACTTGGCTTCTCCCAAGTGGGACACAGGCTCCGCCACCACCCCGCAGCAACACCCCACCAAATCACAGCCAAAGCTGCCAAGACCCCATGGTGCAAAATGCAGCCCACAGCCCAGGCCAGCCCAGAAACAGTGGCTGTAGGCACCGGGTAATGACGTCACATAGCAACACCAGCTTCCTCTCCCTAGCAACTAGCCTCCTTGCAGTTTCTTCAGCCCAGGAACCCAACTTGCCAGGTGGAAACATTTTACAGTTTAACCAAATGTTTGTGAAGTGTTTTCCTGTGCCTCATCTCGTTTGATCCTCACAGAAGTCCTGGAGTAGGTAGATAGGAGACTCAGTAGAATCCTATTTTCTTCTCATTAGCAAGATGTGAATAGTGATATTAAAATATTTTTTATAATTAATTACCTTTCAGTGTGCACGAAATCCGTGCACCAGGCCACTAGTAAATAAATATATATATATATATATGTATGTATATGTGTATATATTTATATCTACACTAATAAAAGACAAAGATGCTAATTGACCGTAACTTTGCTACGCCCACCAGCCAATCAGAAGAATATGCAAATTAACCCAACAAAGATGGCTGTTAAATTATTTGCATACTGCAGGCGGGGCGGGACAGCGCGAGCCGCCATCCGGGCCTCCCGTGTGTGACCCAGGGCGGCGGGGTGGGACAGTGTGAGCTGCCACCCACCCCGCCGCCATCGGGCCTCCCGTGGATAAGCCAGCAGGTGGTTATCCCCTGAGGGGTCCCAGACTTTGAGAGGGCACAGGCTGGGCTGAGGGACCCCCCTCCCCCAGTGCACAAATTTTTGTGCACCGGGCCTCTAGTTTATATATAATTATATATAAAAGCACCTACTATAGCTGGGCAGTGGCTGAAATGTTGAATAACAAATCAGTTATGTTGAATAACGGAGTTCCTCTTCTGTCTGGTCTTGTTCTCTGGCTGAAGGAACATCGATATCAGGTGGAGTTCCTTCAGCTTTTAGTGCCCAATGATTTGTGTTCTATTTCTCTCTTCAGGCAGGCCAAGTGTTGCTTTTCTGGCCACTTTTGAGGTCTAGCTGTCAAGTTTTAGTATACTTTTGGTTCACTGAATTTGTCTTCCTGAGCCTTTCAGCTCCTTTCTTCCATTTCCAGTTTTCCACCCAAGTACACGTCTCTTTGATTTCTTGTTCTCTCACTGCCTCCATTTTATTAATTCATTCAGTTCCTCATTCAACAAGTATCTATTGTGCCAGGCTGTGGGCAGGCTACAGAGACGAACAAGACACATCCCTGCCCTCGAGTGCACAGTCTGGTAGGGACACAGATGTGTAAATAAATGATTAAAATACCAGTGCTAGGAGGAGATTAAAAATGGCGGCAGAGTAAGTGGATGCCGCATGGACATTCTCCCAGGAACAAGCTGGAATTACAAGTAAAATACATAAAATACCAGTGCTGTGCTAAGTGTATATTAAAAGTGTGCAGAGTTGTGGGGTCACCAGGAAGAAGTGACTATCACGAGGTGGCAGGCATCACTGAGGAGGTGACTTTTGAGCAGGGCCTTGTGGTCAAAGAAAAGGGGGAGGGCATTTTTAAGTTAGTATATTGCTCATCATCATAGTCCTCACGTTCTCATTGCAGTTTATCTTCTTCCAGGTCTCCTTAATGTCTTTGCTCGTTTATGGATTTAATGGCGCTAATTAGTAGGGCTAAATTAGACTCTTGATTCACTTTTTCAAAACCTGAGATGGTTGATTAATGTCCAACCGTTTGTCCCACATCATTTATTGACAGTGAATGATTGAGACTCTAGAGAAGCACTGAAGAAAGCCTTTAAAAGCATTTCACTTTATCAGATGTGTTCTGAGCCAGCAGAAGAGGTCTTTGTTTCCTCCAAGGAGGGAGGGAGTGAGAGGGAGGGAAATTGTGAGAGAGGGAGGGAGGGAGGGAGGAGGGGGTGGAGGGAGGGAAGCTTATGAGTGGGGAATGGGACAAAAGAATGCTTCTTTGTTTCTTTTGCAATAAATGACATGATTTCCTGTTTTTAAGAATGTTTCTTTGGTATGCTCCCACACCTCTTGTTAGTTGTGTATATTGTTGGAGGATTTTATCCATTGTGGTTCTAATATCAAGCCTTGGACAAGGTATATAGTCTGTAAATATTTGTTGGATGACTAATGGAATAAATAAATGAATAATGGTGCTGTACCAACATATTTCAGTGAGGTGCTTGTTTTATTTCCTGCATTATTCTTGGAAATTCCTCCCTACAAAACTAGTAGGTCAAAGCAGTAACAGCCAATTTAAAATATCTTAATGAACACGTGGATGTAGTTTGCTAATTTGACAGGGTTTGGTGTTTTTCCTTTTTGTTTTGTTTTGTTTCTAAATGCATTGTGGTCCTGACCAATGTGGCTCAGGAAATATTCTTAGATTGATTTTTGTGTACCTGTGGGAATGTTATCGTTGTGTAAATTCCTAAAAGGGTAGTTGCTGAGTCAAAATTTTGATAGAAATTGCCAAATTGCACCTAAGAGATTTTATCAGTTTATTTTTCAATTATATTCTGATGATCCCAAGGCTATATCTCTTTCCTGAGTTCTAGATCCATCTATCCAACTGTTAATTGGACATCTCCTCTTGTGTGTCTCATAGGCTTTTTCTAACCTCAGCTCTCATTTACTTTGATCCAGCAAACGTGGCACTTCTTGCTGTTATTTCTCTATCAAAGAATATCACCATCTGCCTGGTTGCTCAAGCCAGAAATTATCTTCTCCACCTATATCCAACCAGTCATCAAATCCTATTCAGTCTTTCTCCCTGATGTCTCTTGTAATCCATTCACTTTTCATCCCTCTACCACTGTGTTTAATTTAAACTATTACCAAGTTGTCCAGATCACTGTAGTAGCTTTGGGGCAACTACTCTCTCTGGCTTCTACTCATGGTCCCATTCTCTTCAGAAAGTGTGAGCTTGCCGCACTTGGAATCTTTGAGTGTTACTCCCCTGAGTAGCCCATCAGTGAGTCCTGCCACCTGTCCACCATCTACTCCACCATTCAGAGACTGAGGCCAACAGCAGCTAACATTCATCACTCTTGATTTCAAATCTGTGTCCATCAAAATATGCACACACATACACCCCACACACAGAAACTGACTAATGGGCCAATGCTGCCCTGGACAGGTAGCTCAGTTGGTTAGAGTGTCATCCTCGCATGCCAAAGTTGTGGGTTTGTCCCCGCATCAGAGCACAATCAAGAGTCAACCAATGAATGCATAAATAAGTGGAACAACAACTTGATGTTTCTCTCTCCCCCATCTCTTTAAAATCAATTAAAAAATGGGTACATGTTGTAAATTTGAATATATAAATTACTTTTTATACTAAATTTTGAATTTTGCCCTAGCCAGTTTGGCTCAGTGGCTAGAGTGTTGGCCTGTGGACTGAAGGGTCCTGGGTTCAATTCTGGTCAAGGGCATATGCTTGGGTCACAGGCTCGATCCCTGGTAGTGGGGGTGTGCAGGAGGCAGACAATCAATGATTCTCTCTCATCATTGATGTTTCTATCACTCTCTCCTTCTCCCTTCCTCTCTAAAATCAATAAAAATATATTAAAAACATTTTTTTCTTTCAGGTAGGGTTTTCTCTGACTAAAAAAAAAATTATTTTCTTTTGGAAAACAATGCAGCATT
>NW_005871139.1:4286429-4316017 GCF_000147115.1 Myotis lucifugus
GTGAAAAAGACATACATTTATATCAGTAATACAGACAGACCAGTGAACCGAAGGGAGAGGACGTGGGGGTTCCAGCTCCAGGTTCTCACACAAGTACTAGGGTGTAAAAGGGCCTTTCAAATATCCCATCCCAGTGCCTGAACCACGACTTCTCCCCTTAACCAGACTTTTGATTTTATGTGGGTCTGTATAGCAATATAATTGAATGCCTCCCAAATCAATTGCATTCATTTGGTCAAACTAAAAATTGCAGCATTCCATTTTGGTATATATTAAATACCAAGGAAACGAGGGGTACCTAGGAACTCAGGAACATCTGACATGGTACGCAGCATATTGCTATGCTAGATTAGTGTAAGGACAAGCCCTACAATTTTCCACAAGAAGTCAACTCCAAGTCTGTGGAAAATCACACATAGCAAAATTTTTCCCTGGCAAAGAACTATACGTTTTTTCCCTACTCTCCGTGTGGTAATTCTGTAGTTCTCTGTAATTAATTTTATTTTTACAGTGAACAAGCACAGTGTAAGAATAATGCATAACGTATTTCTGTTTCTTGCTATTTTAGGGGACATCACACAGAAGGGATACGAAAAGAAAAGATCAAAACTCCTGTCTCCTTACATCCCACAGACACAAGGTAGGCAATGAGAAGTGGTTTAAACCTTTTCAGTATTTTTACACCAAAAAAATGCTGTTTTACAGGAGATCTGTCTTTTGTTGGTTCCTGTTTTTCCCTCTCTTCCTCACCAGAGGAGAGAAGAAAACGGAAGGAAAGAAAGGAGGAAATGAATCCTAACTGGGCATCTGCTGTGTGCTAGGCACTTTTAAAATACCCAAGGTCATCAAATCATTTACACAAAGCTTGGGTGATAGTGTATCTGTGCATAGCTGATATGATTCAAAGGCAGAAAATTCCAGGTCATGGAAAAACTGCAGCTTACTTATGCCTGGACACAGACTGTGATGGAGAGCAAGGGGAGCAAAAGTAAGAAGGAATGACAGATTCAGTATTGCAAGGCAACTCAAGTACTGGAGTACCTGAGGATTTTGGGGTAAGAACCCTAAATTAACTTTTAAATTAATTTAAAGCCTGACTTATTTTTCTGCAAAGAGACTGCCATGTTCTTTACTATTATTTTTTAAAATCCTCGCCTGAGGATGTTTTTTGTTTTGTTGTGTTTATTTTGAGAGAGAGAGGAGGGGGGGAGAAAGAGAGAGAGAGAGATAGAGAGAGAGAAAGAAAGAAAGGAACATCAATTGGTTGCCTTCCGTATGCACCCCAATCAGGGATCGAACCTGCAACCTAGGTATGTGCCCTGACTGGGAATTGAACCCAAAGCCTTTTTAGTATATGGGTTGATGCTCCAACTAACTGAGCCACCCGGCCAGGCTTGGCACATTCTTTATATATCAGAAAAGTTCTGAGTCACTTTTGTGCTTAATTCCAGAGGGGCTGCTTCCAGGCAAGGCTCTCTGTCTCTGAGTTGTCATATTTTTAAAGTCACTCAGATTTCAGGATTTACTTCGATAGCTTATTGCTGCTTTAATTATATTTACTTTAAGGATTTTTTTTCTAATTCCCCTCTTGCAAGCCTGTTCTTTGTGGAGCTAATTGCTTTTAATTTCTGGATTACAAATACCTTGAGAGCTTTGTATACCCCACAGTTCTAATATCGAGCCTTGTGCAGGATATATAGTCTGTAAATATTTGTTGAATGAATAATGGAATATGTAAATGAATAATGGTGATACACCAATATATTGTATTGGTCCTTGTTTTGTTTCTTGCATTATTCTTGGAAATTCCTCTCTACAAAAACCACTGGTCAATGCAGTGACAGCCAGTTTAAAATATTTTAATGAACAGATGTATATAGAAATGAACTCAGCCCTAGCCAGTTTGGCTCAGTGGATAAAAACATCAGCCTGCGGACTGAAAGGTCCTGGTTTCAATTCCGGTCAAGGGCACATGCCTGGGTTGCAGGCTGGATCCCCAGTAGGGGGCATGCAGGAGCAGCCGATCAGTGATTCTCTCTCATCATTGATGTTTCTATCTCTCTTTCCCTCTGCCTTCCTCTCTGAAATCAATAAAAATATTTTTTTTAAAAAAAGGAATGAATTCAGAGGGAAGAATTTTTGCCCCATGCAAAGCCAGATCACAAATAGGAGGTTGCTTAGTGAGTATGGATGTGACAGATCAAATGTTTAATTGCTGTAGGCCGGGAGAATGTGACTAGCCGTCTCACAGTAGGAATGGTCTTACAGATCACCTCATGGGGGAAATAGAACCCATTGATGGTATTCCTTCAGTTTTCTGTTACCAACCGTCCCACTTGCCACATCTGTGTTCATCCTGTTTACCTTCTTCCTTCTGGCTTAAAAAGGTAATGTGTCCCTCTTATCCAAGGATAGTTCTTCCACCTGTGCAGTAAGTCTCATCCCCTAACCCCCTTTCAGAAACCTTATACTATCATTCAGTGACAACAAGGAGAGGGCAGTGGGAATGGGCCACTCTGGTGTTGGCAATAAGGGGTACAGGATCTGTAGGAATTTAAAAAGCGATAATAAAACCAACAAAAAATTGGCCAGCTTTTTATTGTCACCATGCAGAGCAGTTCTAAACACTGTTGGCAATAAAGTGCTCCTTCTGCCGAGGCAGACAGCTGCACAGCCCGTGTCTCTACACCAGCGGTCACCAACCTTTCGGACCTCACGGAGGTCCGTGGACCACCAGTTGGTGACCGCTTGCTCTAAAGCAGTGGTTCTCAACCTTCCTAATGCTGCGACCCTTTAATACAGTTCCTCATGTTGTGGCGACCCCCAATTTCATTGTTACAAATTGAACATAATTAAAGCATAGTGATTAATCACAAAAACAATATGTAATTATATATGTGTTTTCTGATGGTCTTAGGCGACCCCTGTGAAAGGGTCGTTCAACCCCCAAAGGGGTCGTGACCCACAGGTTGAGAACCGCTGCTCTAAAGTATGCTATCGCTGTCACTCCCCATCTCTCTTGTACAGTCACTCTGTCTCTCAGTCAGATTCTTCCCCTTAGCAGTTCATCATGCTTATTCCTGTTCTATTAAAAAAAAAATCTTCCCTTGTCAATATCTTCCAGCTCCACCCTCTCTCTCCTGTTGATGATCAAACTGCTCAGAACTGTCTGTACTTACATCTCTCTTTTCTCAACTCTTGCTTACTTCTCAGCTCATTCCAATCCTTTCCGGAGCTATGGTAAGTAGTATCTCAGTAGTCTTTGCCACTCTACCTCTTGAAACACTTGTTTTGAAACACTTTTCCTGCTGTTCCTTGTCATCTTGGGGGGCTCATTCTGCTCTGTTAAATGTTGGAACTCTCAAGGCAAGGTCCCAAGCCCTATTGCTGTCTCACTCTATATCAGTGGTTCTCAAATCTTAGCCTGCATCAGGATCACCAGAGGGCTTGTTAATAACATTGTGGGACCCCATTCTCAGGGTTTCTGATTCACTAGGTCCAGGATGGGCCCAAGAACTGGCATTTCTGCCAAGTTCCCAGGTGGTGCCCTAGGTTCCTGGTCCAGGGACCACATTTGAGAACCAGTGCTCTTTTTGCCTAGGGTATTTCAGCCATACTTGTGCTTTAATTATCATTTCAGTACAGGTAACTCCCATAGGTATCTTCAACCCAGATCTCTCCTGAGCTCCTGATCCTAGATCCAATTGCATACTTAACATCTCCATTTATATATCTTAAAGGAACCTCTGTTTCAACATATCCAAACATAGCCATTAAATTTATAACTTACACACACCACGCCTACCACTAGCACCAGCTCCTCCTGCGTGTATACAGTACATCATACAAAACTAACAAAAGACATCCAACCTGCTTCACTGCTTCTCTCCTAGTTTCCTCCTGAATAAATGGAGCTCACATCCATAAACCTGGCAAGTTAGAGACTTCAAAGTCATCCTCAGCATCTCCTCCAGGCCCCATCTCTTGTCTGTCACTACGTTCTATCAGTTTTCTGTTTCTTCATGAGCCAGTTTTGCTAAATTTAAAGTTTATTGTTTCTGTTATCCACATTATTCTCTTTATTTTTAAAACTGTTGCTTTGTTTATATTGTTAACTTGTTTGTCTTTTCTGTTGATCAGTTTTCCCAGAAGCTCAAAGAACAAGCTTTTCATTTTTGTTGATTTTTTTAGCATGTCTTTATTTTTTTATTTATAATTTTCTGCTCATATATATATATTTCCTTTCTTACATTCTAACATTGTTATGAACTTTTTAAAAATTTCCTGAACCCTGACTGGTTTGGCTCAGTGGATAGAGCGTCGGTCTGCGGACTAAAGGGTCCCAGGTTCGATTCCGGTCAAGGGCATGTGCCTTGGTTGCGGGCACATCCCCAGTGGGGGGTGTGCGGGAGGCAGCTGATCGATGTTTCTCTCTCATCGATGTTTCTAACTCTCTATCCCTCTCCCTCCCTCTCTGTAAAAAATCAGTAAAATATATTTGTAAAAAAATTTCCTGAATTGGATGCTTAGATTTGCTGTCTTTTTTCCTAAGATATCTGTGGGGGTTTTTTGTTGTTGTTGTTGTTTGTTTGTTTTTTATAATCCTCACCCGAGGGTATTTTTTACATTAATTTCTAAAGAGAGTGGAAGAGAAGGAGGAGTTGGGGGAGACAGAGAGAGAGAGAGAGAGAGAGAGAGAGAGAGAGAGAGAGAGAGAAACATCAACATGAGAGAGACACAGACACATCGTTTGGTTGCCTCCGGTACACGCCCCTGCCAGGGCTGGGGAACCTGCAATCGAGGTATGTGCCCTTTACTGGGAATCGAACCTAAGACCTTTTGGTCAGAGGGCTGATGCTCTAACCACTTAGAAAATTGTCCAGGGCAGATAACACTTTCTTAATTTCACTGTGGTCAGAGATCAAGTCTTCGTTATTTGTTAAGACAGGCCTAGTATTTGGTAAATTTCTATAACGCATCTATTTGTGTTTTATTTGTTGAGTGGATGGTTTTGGTCCATTAATTCAAACTATTTAATCATGTGGTTCAGATCTTTTCTATTCTTACTAACTTTTTGATTGTTTGCTCTATCAGTTCTGATAGAAGTGTGTTGAAAACTTGTACCATGACTGGGTTTGTTAGTTTTCCCTATAGCTCTGTGAAGTTTTGCTTTATAGGTTTTAAAACTATGTTACTAGGTACACACAAATTAAGAATTATGTCTTTTTTGTGTATTATTACTTTGATCATGAGTAGCTGTCTTTGTCCCTGTAATGTTTCTATTTTAAGGCTTTTTTAAAAAAATCTAAACTGTCTAGAGATATTAGACATCTTAGTTCTTCTCCCAAGGAACGTAAGGGCTTTAAAATGCTTTTATGTTGACTCCCATCACTGCCCATCTTTCATTTTAGTGCCACCTCGTTTATATGCTTCTTCAGTTATCAGTTATTGTTGTTGTTTTATGTTGTTAACGGTAGTTAATATTGTTTCTTTATTCATTGTTCATTTGTATATCACTTCTTCCTCTCAGTTCAGTTTCCTTCTTCCTAAATGACTCTTTCTTAGTGGTAAATTCTCTCAATTCATGTTTATTATTTTCTTTGCCCACTTTTCTTCTTGAACCTATTCATGTCTTTCCCCAAAAGGGTCAGTTGTGGGCTGGTGGATAATCTATATTCCATAGGTTCTCTAGTAAAAAAAATAGATTACTCCTTGGGTTATTTATCCCGTATATCTTTGTAGACTTTGAAGAAGGTATTTAGCTTGATTTTTTTTTAATGGCATTGGAATGAAAAATTTAAACTTACTGAATTATATTAATATCTGAGATAGAATTAAATGAAACTCATTTTACTGCTATTGGTAGGAGTTTCCTACTCCTTACGTATAGAGGGATTCAGCCTCTTAAAAACTCTTTCCATTACCTTGTTAGATTTCATCCACTCCACTTGCAAGATGCTTCATTGTGAGCGTGGCTACTTGAGTGTAGTGTATAAAAGTAACATTCTCCACTAATCTCTTTTGAAACAAAAAATTAATACTGCCTGCTGCTCTGTATTATTAGAACAATTATGTACATGCTTATCAAAAAATTTAGTGAATAGTTTTCTTTATGAAATTGATTTGGAGTTGAGTTATCTTGGGTTGCATATTTACATATATTTTAGATTTCTCAAATGTTACATAAATCTTTAAGACTTCAGAAAATAATTAAGAATGTAACAGGGAGAATGGGAAAATATGGAAGAGAACACAAGATTTGAAGAAAATACTTAGAAACTAGTGGAAGTCAAGTGAGGACAATTTTGGTTAATAATGAGCATAATGTAATTAATTCACTAGTATCACAGGGATTAGATTCTAAAGTCACTGTATGACAAAAATATGATGTCAAAATTATCCTTGAAAATCACTTAAATCTCCCAACTTTGGAACTGATTGTTGTTTCTTTAGTTAAACAAAACCCAAACTTTATCTGTAAGGGTCATGCTATATGAAAAATTCATATCTTGATAAAGGTTAAAATCATTATCAGGGCCTCAAGATGCTGTCACTGTGAGAGGCCTAGGAGAAATGAAAGTATGGTCGGTTCACATCTCTTCATTCTGAGCCATATGTTCTTTGAAAAGAAGAGCCCATAGAACATCTTTCAGTAGTTGGAAGCTCTAGAGCCTCGATATAAAGCTTCCCCCATGTCCGAATTAGCATACTTGTAGGGAAAGAAGCCAGAAATTAACTCTCTTTTGGCATGCCTTAAAGAATTGCATTTTCAAACCACAAATACTTAAATCCTCTGTAAATTAGTCACTCCTGGCTACTCTTGGACTTTTAGGAAAATGGAAAGTTTTATGTTAGGGAGCAACTCTCTTGGGCTGATTCTGTGGTCTAATCTTTAAGATACTACTTTGAATACAAGTAACTAACTAGCTTTAATAGAATCTTAAGATCTTTAAAGTCAGGAATATTTTTAAAGATTATTTTTATTATCATTATTTTTATTCTTCATGTTCCCAGTTTCTAGCATTGATACCTGGCATATAGTAAATGTTCTATAAATGTTTTTGGAACTGAACAGGAAGAACGTTTAGAATTTCCAGTATCTCCTTTAATAAACATCTCTTTTAGAAGATGAAAGTGTCAGGTAATGAAAGAAGCAGATTACAGATTGGCAGCTTGTTTCCATCCTCAATTAACCTTTCAGTTTAGATCTACTAAACTTCAAGACTGTGCACAGTATGTTGATTCTCATCTGAGATTTAACATTTCTCTTTATTTAATTTTTATTTTTAAATCAAATTAATGCATTTATTTTAAATAATCAAATGGTAATAGGAGGTTTGTAACAACAAAAACAAGCAGTGTCCTCTTTTTCCCCAGAGATTCCTTCTTTCAACTCTTCTGTTTCTTCTGGCATTTACTCTGTGTTTCTAAGTAACATTTTACCATCTCTCTTGACTTTTTTCAATTTGAGGCAGGATCTATTAATTTCTTCTTTAAAAAAATTAGAATTTTTCAATCTTACATATTCCTTCCTCAGCCACACAGACACCACGCACTCCCTTTTTCCTTTTCCCCTGTCCTTCACATCTGATTGTACTCGTTGTGGGCTGTATGTTCAATATATTGCTTTTTTGTTGCTAAATCAACATTCAGTGTTTATTATTATGATTATTATATGATATATTATGATTATGTAAAGATTGTTCACAGCTAAGTCACTTGGTTTACTAGGATTACATTTCCTTTCTTTCTTGCACAATTAATCTATCAGTTTCATTATTATTTTTGTAGAGACGATGCTTGGTGCTGTCTCTCTCCCTATATTTATCTGAACTGATTGTTTTCTTGTCCTGCTGCAGGCCTTCATTATCATTCTAGTGGCATTTTGGGAAGGAGTGAGGACAGATAGAAGTGCTCATTTTTAATCAGAATTCTTTATCCTAACTCTAGTACCCCGGTGCACAAATTCGTGCACATTGAAAGGAAATTAATTAGAAGAAATATTTTAATATCGCTCTTCGCCCTTTCTCTATAATAAAAGTGTCAACCAAATTCATGATCGACAATGACAGATCAAAACACACACATGCGATTGGTGCCAGTGAGAGATTTATATGTATTGCGCATGTGTGAGTCAACTTAGCCTTTTATAGATATAGCATAAACTTGCTTAATTAGACCTGCTTTCTGATTTAGCTAAACTTTTTCCAGCCCAGTGAAGCACTGCAACTTCTCTTTCAGGTAATTGTCAGCAATACAGCAGTAAATATCAACACAAAGCAGATTATTATTGTAGATCACACAGGGAGAATAAAGGGTAAAATATTTAACTGCAGCAGTGTTTTGTTTTTTTAAATATATTTTTATTGATTTCAGACAGGAAGGGAGAAGGAGAGAGAGATAGAAACATCAATGATGAGAATCATTGATCAGCTGCCTCCTGCACACCCCCTACAGGGGATCGAGCCTGCATCCCAGGCATGTGCCTTGGCCAGAAGTGAACCCGGGACCCTTCAGTCCACAGGCCAACATTCTATCCACTGAGCCAAACCGGCTAGGGCTGCAGCAGTGTTTTCACTATATTCTGCGCAGTGAGAAAACCTGAAGTCATTTTCAAGGTCCACCATTTCTTACTTCTTTTTAGTTGGGTCAAGTTTCTAAGCTTTCTAGATCTGCATTTTCCGGCTAATGAAAAGAAAATAGAATTCCACTGAGTCTCCTATCTACCTACTCCAGGACTTCTGTGAGGATCAAATGAGATGAGGCACGGGAAAACACTTCACAGACATTTGGTTAAAGTGTAAAATGTTTGCACCTGGCTATAAAGCAAGTTGTGTTCCTGGGCTGAAGAAACTGCAAGGAGGCTAGTCGCTAGGGAGAGGAAGTTGGGTGTTGCTACCTGACATCATTACCCAGACGGACACTTGGCATATTAGCCTTTTATATAGATAGATAGATGGCCTGTAGCTAAGGAGCGGAAGCCAGGCATTGCTACTTGACGTCATTACTCAGCACCCACAGCCACCGTTTCCGGGCTGGGCTGGGCTATGGTCTGCATTTTGTGCCATGGGGTGTCGGCTGCAATTTGGTGGGCTGTCACTTGGGGTGGTAGCAGGGCCTGTGTCCCACTTGGTGGAAACCGAGTGTTCTTTGTGGGCTTCTGTAAATGGCCAATTCATGTCATGGCAGCGCCTGTGTTGGGCATCTGCCCCCTGGTGGTCAGTGTGTGTCATAGTGACCAATCAGACAGTCGGACACTTAGCATATTAGACTTTTATGTATATAGATTTCTATTTAAAGAATCGGTGCAAAAATAATTTCTATCAGTCTAAAAGATCGCTGTAGTGTACATACATAAATATGCTCCCTGAAGTTTTCTTTAAGGAAGGGGTTTCAGAAACTGATTTTGGACAACAGGCATTGTAATTGTTAAAAATTCAGATCTGCCCTGGCCAGTGTGGCTCAGTTGGTTGGGCATCCTCCCATGCACCCAAAGGTTGCTGGTTTGATTCCCACTCAAGGCACATACCCAGGTTACAGGTTCAGTTCCCAGTAGGGGGCATGCAGGAGGTTGTTCTCTCATTGATGTTTCTTTCTCTCTTTCTCTCTTAAAGTCAATAAAGATATTTTTAAATTTTCAGATTTTATGCAATTTTCTTATGAATTGTATCACAGCAGATTAAAATTTATACATTTTCATTCTTTTGTTTGGTTCAAATAGAGAACAAAATTCAAATCCTTTAATATTTTTAAGCATAGTTCTACTCATTTACATGATTAGCATGAATGAAATCATTGTAATTTCTCCCAACTGAGTAATAAAGAATAATTAGCATAGATCAGCCACATGAACATTTTGTCAAATATGAAGATAAAATTGAATATACATTTTTCCAATTTTATAATGGAGAAATAGAAATTAAAATTCTACATTGGTTAATTTACATTTATTTTCTTACAAGTTGTACTTGTTATAAGGAATATCTATAGTTATATCTATAAATTAACTATCTTGACATATATTCATATTTCAAATATAAATGTAAACATAATAAAAATTAATTATAAAGAAAAAAATCTCAAAGATCTTAGTAGCTCATTTGGCTGTTCACCAGCAAGCTGATCATATTGTCTCCACAACAGCTGATTAAGGTGTTGAAGCTGGGAGGCCTCCCTCCTCAGGATGGGTCTGAGCAGAGCTCTGCTCAGCTCTGTTTTGCAACTCTCCTGCTGTTTAAATTGCCCTTGAGGTTCAACAGTGGCATCTCCTGTAGGACTCCACAGCTTTTGCTTTAGGACAGTACTGCAGCTTCTGGTTTTGATGACATTGTTCTAAACATTCCATCTGTCTTTGTGTATTTGAGATTGTGACCTTTGTGTGTTTGATTTTCTTCCTTTGACTGTGTCCTGCTGTCTTTCACTTCATTTAGTTGTATGTGTCTCCTGCTTCAAAATAGGACCACACCTGTTATTGGCTCCTTGGCCCAGGTTTCCACATTATTTTAACCCCAGACCTTTACCTATTGCCCTTTTAGGGATGAGACATCCCACATTCAGAATGTGGTTATGCATTAACATTGTCTAGCTTGTCCTGGTAAGAAGTTTTGGTGACCCAAAGGTTTTTCCCACACTGGGATTACTGTTGTGATTGCTGCTTATTTTGCTAGAGGGTATTTGCTCACCGGTATTCCCGTATATATGCACGTATGCTACTTTTGTTAGTTGTTCCACACCCCTTTCATCATATTCTTCTATGTTCAGTCCTACCTTTGAGATTGTGCAAGTGGTATATGACCAACTTACAATGAAACAAAAGAAAACCCCATGTTTTATCCTCTCTCTCTAAAGTCTCTGGTAACTCATCTCAAGGATAGAGGCCTCTTGATGACTTCATCTAATTGTATGAAATCTTTGAGAGGCACATTTTTTGCATAAAGCTTGTATGGCAGAGATACCCAAATAAGCAGCCTTTCAGCTTTACATTCACCATACCCTTTAAATCGTTATCTCTTCATTTTTGTCTTTGTTTTTTCTAGTTACCCACTATCATTGGTGGAAATGAGGAGACAGACAAGATCTTAATTACTTATTTTAACCAAAATACTGGGTGCTGGCAATGCATAAGACCTAGCCAGAGCCAATTACTGCCAGAGATACAAGATGAGTTAAGACCAGCCTCTGACCTCAAGTTATTTATACTATAGTGGGAGAGATAGCACAAGGTATACAAATCGAGACTATAAAAGATAAAGTCAAATAAGTACTTAAGACAGTTCTAAACAAAGTACAGTGGAAATTCAAAGGGACATGAACCTAAAACCAGCTACTGAAATCTGGAACAGCATTTTGGAATGCTATAGAACATTTCCAACCACATAAATATTTAGTAGGCCTCTTTGTGTGTGGAGGAGTGGAGGGTGGGATGTATTGTCTTTTATCTCATTTTTATTTAAAAGTTCCTTCCCAAGTGAGGATCATAATGGAAAGAATATGGAATTGTTTATTCCAGCTCTGCTCTCCATTTGCTAGGTTTCGATAGTGTCATCGTCACTGTGAAGTGGAGCATACATTGTAATCAGATCTGTCCCCAGATGCCTTCAGCAGGAAGTCTGCAATCTTCCTCTTGGGGCTTCTCTTTCCTCCTGAGTTGTCCAAGAACGGCTTGGGATACAGGTAGTACAAAAGGAATGGTGGGCAGTTGCCACACCCAGAAGGGAAGAGCCTCATAGTCTGCTGCTGCGTCCTGGTGCCTCATGGGGTGCTGTGAAAACTGCTCCTGACTTGTGAACAGTAATGCCGACCCACTGCTAAGCCTGCTTCCGAGTTAGCCATTCTGGTGGAGGAGCCCTCTGTGCTCGGCTGGGCCAAGGTGCCATCTTGTATTCTCAGGGCAGAGCTCTTGGTATGGTGCTCCTTTAGCCCCAGGCACAACATTTTCCTGTTACTAAATGGCCCAGGAAGCTGTGGATCAGGATCTGTTCAGATGCTGGCCACTTCACAGACCCAGAACTCCCAGCATCCTTCTCCCAGAATCCACCCCTAGGAATCAGGCTGATGGCCCTTTTTCCAGATGCGAAATGCAAACACTGTCATTCTCTCCTGCAGGCAATGAGTGAGGTTAATCTCCCGTCCTTCTGAGGAATGCTCTCTGTGACTCAGAGGTGCTTTAGCTCCCAGGGGAGATTCCCTGAGTGATTCAAGGTATCCTCATCCACCCTTTTTGGGATGGAGTGGACTGGAGACTCTCGTTCTAATGATTCAAGGTGATTATTGACACATTCTCACTAGAGAAAAACAGATTAATCTGTGGTGGGTGTCCTGCTTCCTTACTGGTATCTATTAGATGGTGTTATTGTGAAGATAAAAGGAGATGGTGTCATGAAAGTTAAAAGAGCCATAGAAATGTATTGTCTTTGTTACTCTGTCATTTCCTGTTTAAGTCCCTTCAAAGGCCGAGCCTCTGGCTTAGGACCAGTGACCTGACCTCCCTTTTCTTCTCCAGCCTCATTCTGTATCATTTTACATCTTTCAGGGCAGTCTTTCTTAGACTTGTCAAGATTTTTCTTCCTCACTGGACTTCTACAAATACTAGATACCATGCTTTTGTATGAGGTGGCTTTTACCTGTCTCTGCCTAGCTAAAGCCTACATCAATGTCTCTTTTTAATGGATCTTCTCTGAAGCTCTAATACAAATTAAATTCCCCATTACGTGGCCCCAGAGAGCCTTGTTCTTTTTCCTTTTCTGCACATATCACTTATAAAAGATGTGTGTGAATTGGTGATCGGTTATTAATATATTTCTTCTCTGGACACTAGCACCAAGACCAATGAGTGAGTCTGCTCTGTTCACTCCTAAAAAGTGGAATGTTTTTTTACTTGATTCTCAAAGCACATCCTGCTTGACTGTATTACTCTCACAGGTGAGAATATCTGTGAAATCATCAGCAGAGGTGAAAGATGAAAAGCTGAGGCTTGCTTTCTTCCATCTTCCTGAATGGAAAGTTTTGCATAGTTTTATACTACTAAATAGCAGCTTCTTTTTTTAGGTTATCATTGTTATTGTATTCAAACAATAGAATCATAGAAGAGTCTGATGTCCACATAAATTATCTACATGTTGATCATGGAGAAAGAAGGCTTTGTGTTGTAAAAGAAGTTAAAATTTGCGGGTTTCCTTAAACTTACTGTTAAACCTCGTAACGGCATCACTATTTAAACAAAATGGTGACCCCTAGTGGATATTCTGCATAACGGTCTGAAAGATCAGGCACCCCCAAACTAAAGCTGTCACTGTATGAAAATTAGTAAGTAATCTTTTTCTTTGGATCTCAAGTATGTTTCACACTAGAATTTAGCAGTTTTGAAGAATGCTTGATTTAAGTTTGCAGCTGTCATTCTAGCATTTAACTGTATTTGATGCCTTTTAAAATTACTTTGATTTTATATATAACTTTAAACAAAACAATAAAAACTAAAAAGTGTGAGTGCTCACCATAACCTAATTCCTATTTAGGAACTTTTTGTCCCATCTGATCGTTATAATTGTATATGAATACAGGGGTTGGCAAAAGTAGGTTTACAGTTATGAGTACACAAAACAGTTTATTCTTGTTTAATTATTTATTAATTATGTTATTTTCCAGACAAATAAACCTACTTTTGCGCCCCCCCCCCGTAGTTTTAACATACACAGTTGTAATCATATTATGTACACATTTTGTATTCTTTTATGGCTTGACTAGAGGCTGGGTGTATGAAATTTATGCACAGTTGCAGTCCCCAGGCCTGGCTGGCCATCAAAGCGCGAGCATCTGTCGTGGAAGGGCAGGTCCCAGCTGACCTCTGGGCCCTGGACAGCACCTGGGCCCCCCGACCCCTCACGCCCCCCTTCGCCTGAGTCACAGCACCCGAGTCCCCACAGGGAGATGCAGTGGTGCTGTACGGAAGCAGGTGGGCATCACGCTCTCTCCCCGCCGACCTCACAGACTGGTTCCTGCGCGAACCCACGGGGAGCCCAAGCCCAACCAGCCCCTGTGGTCCCGGCAGCTGCGGCCCAGCTCACCTGAAAGAGGCCGCACGGGTGCAGGGTGGGCTTCTCATGGGCTTCCCTGGCACACGAGCCCTGGCGTCCCAGGGGAGGGTAGCAGGGGGAGTGAGAGCAAGCTCGGGAGGACACCCCACATTCTCACTGCACCTCTGTCCCCATCACCCCTGCCCCCAGGTAGCCTGCGAGAGGTCGCAGCATGTCAAAGATGCCCGCCATGTTCCGCGCTGCCCCCTGGTGGTCAGTGCACGTCATAGCGAGCGGTCGAACAACCACCGAGGGGACAATTCATATTAGGGTTTTCTTATATAGGATGTTTCATTTAGACCTTTTCATGAGTCTTCATAGTCAACATATTTTTCATGGTATATACTGTCTTGTTATGTTGATATATTGTTAATTCTATCTTTGCTTTTGTCATCTTACTGTGGTAGTGAAACTGTACATACCTTATTCTAAGTAGAGAAATCCCTATTTCTGGGGCCCAGGTAATTCCTGAGGTCTGGTTGGAGTGTGACATCCTGGCCAGGGAATGATTCATCTTTAAGCAGCATCTTGCCTGCCCAGCTGACGCTGGACATGCTGGTAGATAACACCCTGCTGTGCTCCTGTGTTTCCAGACCCCTCACTCCTCTCTTTGATGAGGCCCCAGCTACATTGTTTCCTGCCCCCTTCCACAACAAACTGTTGTCCTGGCGAGTAAGCTAAGGTGGGAATAAGCCTTCCAAAATTATTTTAACCCAGCCACAACGTAATTTCCCCCCTCCGACCTCCGAATATGCATTGATTTGCCAATGCTTTTGGGGAAATGAAAAGGAGACAGTTGATTTTAGATGATAGGAAAAGGATATCCTGCTTATAGTGTCATAATTTATTTAGGAAGCTGAAGACTGAATATTACTTTAATTTATGGTAAGAATCTGCTCAATGTGGTGTGACCTTCAAATTAAGAAAAACCAATATCATTTTTTATTTTCTTCTTTACTCTTAACTATTATTTTGATGTTCTAAAGAGAGCGTGTATTATTTTTATAATCCAAACAGAGAACTTTTCTAAGTTGTAAAAATCCAATAAAGCCTATGGAAAAATCTATACCATCCAAAATAATTGCTATTAACATTTTCCTATATTTGCTTCCAGTTTTTTCATTGCATAATAAAATATATTTGTAACTCATATTTTAAAAAGTAAACTCAAATACATGGGAATAAAAGTTTATAGAATTCATATATCAATTGGAGAGTAATTATTCACATTCAAAAAAGATTAACAGAGTTTCATTATTAAGTGTCTCTGTTATACTTAAAGTGACTCAATTACTAGGAATTCATTTTACCCTTTTCTCCTTTTACTTCTCTTTTCGATAGGCTCTCTTGAAGTAGATGTATCACACATTTTAATGAAGATTATTGTGTCAGGAATCCATGTTTTTTGTGACAATATGATTTGGGCACCTGAGGAATGGTCACTGAACAAATTTGTCAGCCACTTATTGAAACTGCAAATCAACTTTTTTGTTTTATTTCTGGCAAGCTACAGGAAATGTTTGTCATGATTTTAGACCAAAAAGAAACCTGGTCTGCTTGGATGACGAGGTCCCTGAGGGAGCTGAGATAAACATTGCAGAGCATCGTTCTGATGTTGCCTGGTGAAGAGCTTGTTGTGTTGTGAGGCTTTTTTTTTTTTTTTGGTGCCAGTTCAGTAGATCTCTTAGCTAAGTATCATCTGACTCTGATTCTCAGTTCTCATTAGTTGTCTGTATTTGTGTTTTATTTCCTTGTGGTTTGGTCTATGACAATCTCTAGATAATCTCAGTGGAGATGTTCATTCTCTCTAATTTTTCCTCAAACAAAAGTATTAACTCCCAGTTCCCCTGTCAACCCCCCCCCCATCATTTCTTTGTTTCAATTTTTATTCTTTAGCTGACATTATCTTCTTTATCCTAATTAATTGCATTGCAAAATGCTAAGTAAAAGCCTACGTGAGAGTGCTATGGTAAAAATACATGAACCGTTTTGTCCATCTTCTGTGAAATGCAAATCCATATTTATTCCTTTCATACTCTGGATTACTAATGCCTAATTTGGAAGTACCATATTTCTTAGCAGGGTGGTTTGATCAATCCTAGCAAATCTGCTTATTTAATTAAAAAAATTATCAGCGATAAGTACTTTAGCTATATATTCAGTATGGCCCCCAAAAAGTAATACAAAGCTAGTCTTTTAAACCTGATGCTCTGTTTAAGTCAAACCATTTTCTCTGTGCATATTTGCAAGCAAGGTACCTCGTGTGTGCTAATGTGATTTCCTTCCTGTGTCATCTGACCATGTAGATAAAAATAGCCCCTTCCTCTTTGTTGTCCTCTATTTAAAGTTAATTGGAATATGTTTTTTAACTTTCTTATTAAATTTATTGGGATGCCGTTTGTTAATGAAATTATATAGGTTTCAGGTGTACAATTCTATAATACGATACCTGCATATTGCATTGTGTGTTCACTACCCCAAATCAAGTCTCCTATCACCATTCATCCCCCCCATATCCTCTTCTAAGTTCCTCAACTCCAATTGGAATATGCTTTAAATAATTTCTCTAATGAATGGCCGAAAGTTTTTAGAGGGGCTTTTTGCAGAATCTTTCACATGAAGGCAGGTGATTAAAAAAACACAAATGCTTGTCTAGCTGCTGACTGTAAATCCTGAAGCATTTAGATACTTGCAGACTAAATTATTAATTCTCATTGCTTTCCTCTAAAGTCTTGGGAGAATTTTCACAACCTTTTTTTAAAATATATTTTTATTGATTTCAGAGAGGAAGGGAGAAGGAGAGATAGAAACATCAATGATGAGAGAGAATCATTGATCGGTTGCCTCCGTCCCCCCCCCCCCCCCCCCCCCGGAGATCAAGCCCGCAACCCCGGCATGTGCCCTTGCCCGGAATCAAACTCAGGCTGACACTCTATCCACTGAGCCAAACCGGCTAGAGCATCACAACCTTTTTGTAACCTTTTCTGATGGAGACCAGTGGAGTGAGACAGACCTGGTTTTAAATCTTGGCTCTGTCATTCTCTAGCTCTGTGACTTTGGATAAAATGATACATGTCTCTGCTTCTTTTTCTATAGTGAGTTGATAGTGCTGACTTTATAGGATTGTTGTGAGGAAAAAGACAAAATGTGAAAACTTTTTATATGTGCTTCTATATGCACAGTGCCTAGCACAAAGCAAACACTTAAATGTTAGCTTTTATTGTTATAGCCTGGTAGTGGCAAGCTTTTTCTGTAATGAGCCAGATAGTAAATATTTTAGGCTTTGAGGACCATGTGGTCTCTGCCACAGCTAACCAACTCTGCCTTTACAGTGTCAAAGCATCCATAGGCAGTGTGTAAACAGATGAGCGTAGCTGTGTTCCGATAAAACTATTTATAAAAATAGACATGGGCTATAGTTTGCTGACTTCTATTCTAGAGTAATAAAACTAACAAATGAAACAAGATATGAAATATTAAGAATTCAGTATAACTCTTCTGTGAAGTAGATTATCAAGAGAATTTAGACTGATTTAAAACTTCAATTTGCAACCTCAGACAGTACCTTTCAAAATCTCAGTGTTAAAACATGTTCTGCTTGGTTAACATATTTTATAATAAAAATCTCAGCTACCAGGAACCATAAAAAATAAAACATTTCTAGATTCATAACAGCACTTTTGTGGAGAACTTCCTAAAATATACTCTTTTGCCTTCTTAAAAACCATGTATAAAAAAATAATCAAACTTAAAAAAAATAATGACCTTTGCATTATATCTTCTGATTTTGGTCAGGCCTCAGTTGGTGATTTTTGTGCTCCACATGGTGCCAGTTTGGGTCACTAAGTGCTTTCACCTGGTGTGCACAGGTTGGTCTGGAAGGTCCAAGATGGCTTCACTCACATCTGGTGCCTTGGCGGGGGCAGATGGGAGCCTGGGCTCAGCTGAAACTGTCAGCTAGACCTCTTACACACGGCCTCTCAAGCATGCTAATAATTTTTTTTTAATGATATGACATGCCTAGCCGGGATGGCTCAGTGGTTGAGCGTCAGCCTATGAACCAGGAGGTCACGGTTCAGTTCCCTGTCAGGGCATATGCCCGGGTTGCGGACTCTATCCCCAGGAGGTGGCGTGCAGGAGGCAGCCGATAATGGTATGACATTATGAGTCCCAGTTCCCATAGTACCGTAGTACCCTCAGCCTTCACTGAGGTCTGTGGGGCTGCTGCTTGTACTCCCTAGACCACTGTGCAAGCAGATTCTCAGCTGTAGTCTGGAGCAATGCAATTTCTGGATTGGTGACATCTTATTGTAGTGGACACCTAATTTGCTATGTGTAAGCTGCCTTGCTAGGCACAACTAAGTGCTATTAAAGAAACTTAAAATATGCCGTATAAAAGAAGGAAATCCTGCAGTGTGTGACCAAATGGTTGAACCTGGAGGATATGGTGCTGAGTAGAAAAGCCAGTCACAGAAGGACAAATACTATATGATTCCACTTATATGAGGAATCTAAAATAGAAGCAGAGAGTAGAATGTTGATTGCCAGGGGCCAGGGAGAGGGGGAAACGGTGAGTTATTACTGTAATGGTCAAAAGTTTTAGTTATATAAGATGAATGTTCTAGAGAACTGCTATGCAACATTGTGCATATAGTTAACAATACTGTATTGTGCACTTAAAAATTATTAAAAGGGTAGCTCTGACCATGTACTCAGTGGTTAGAGCATTGGCCCACACACAGAAAGGTCTTGGGTTTGATTCCTGGTCAAGGGCCCATACCTTGGTTACAGGTTCGATCCTTGGGGGCCCTGGTTGGGGTGCCTGCAGGAGGCAACCAATTGATATGTCATTCTCACATAGATGTCTGTCTGTCTATCTGTCTCCCCCCAATACACACACATCTTCCCTCCCTTCCAGTCTCTAAAAAGCAATCGAAAAATTATCCTCAGGGTGAGGATTAACCAAAAAAAAAATTATTAAAAGGGGAGATTTCATGTTAAATGTTCTTACTTTATTTAAAAAACTAGAGGCCCGGTGCATGAAATTTGTGCACGGTGGGTGGGTCTTTCAGCCCGGCCTTCACCCTCTCCCAATCCGGGACCCCTCAGGTAGGGTCCCTAAGTCTGGCCAGCGATCAGTGCCTATCAGGGCTTTCCTTCCCCCGGCTGCCAGCAGCGGGCCCCGCTACTGCTAGCCATCTGTGCGGCGCTACCCATCCCCCCCCCCCTTGGCCACTGGTCGCTTCCCTCTGCAGGCGACAGGTGTGGGGTGCAATCGCTTGGCTGGCCTGGACCTCCTTCTGCGGGGCGATCACTGGCCGGCCCTGCACACCCGCCACAGCATCGCTGGCCCGTGGCCTGGGCCTCCCTCTGTGGGGTGATCGATCACGGGGCTCCCATATCTATCGCCCTGTAGAGGGAGGCCCGCCCACCCGCCGCAGCACCACCAGCCGGGTAGCCTAGGCCTCCACCTGTGGACACCGGCCAGGTGGTCTGGGCCTCCCTCTGCGGGGCTATCGTGGGGTAGATTATGACTTTGGAGTTAATACCATTTTTAAAAAAGGCACTAAAAAGAGAACTTAAGGTGTTTTTCTTCTGCTTATTTTACCTGCTTTTTTCTCCCTTCCCCATATTCACTTGTTTTTTGTTTTTGTTCATCCTCACTTGAGGATATTTTTTTCATTGATTTTTATTTTTTTAATATATATATTTATTGATTTCAGAGAGGAAGGGAGAGGGAGAGAGAGCTAGAAACATCAATGATGAGAGAGAATCATTGATCGGCTGCCTCCTGCACTCCCCCTACTGGGGATCGAGCCCACAACCCAGGCATGTGCCCTTGACTGGAATTGAACTCGGGACCCTTCAGTCTACAGGCCAATGCTGTATCCACTGAGCCAAACCAGCTAGGGCTCCATTGATTTTTAGAGAGAGAAACATTGGTTGATTGCCTCCCCCATGCACCCCAACCGGGACCAGGGATCGAGCCTGCAACCAAGGTTTGTGCCCTTGACTGGAATCAAACCAGCAAACCTTCAGAGCCAAACTGGCTAGAGCTCTTCCCCATATTCTTGATGAGACAGTAAATGTTGAGAGGGCAGAATAAGGGAACAGACCACGGACTGGAAAGGACCACTTCAGGGGCGACTCCAGTTGGAAGAGGGCCTACTAAGTATGACTTGAATCTATGTTTGCATAATAAGCACCCTGCTTTTGCTTAAATGATCTGTTTATTTGGAGTAACTTATGTTTGGGGAGGTTAAGGCTCTGCAAGCTGTTCTTTGTACTATATGTAGGATTAGGGGTCTTATACCTGCTCCACCAGTTCTTGCAGTCTCTGGGATGTCTTACTCATTTTGTATAGATTTTGCTATTTCTTTCCTATCACCTATTCACAGTTATGGCTCTAAGATGATTATTTTTTCACCTGAATGTCTATCATTTTTTGGTATGAACATTATAGCTCTCTCACCCTTTACTATAGATGGGGTAATAATACCTACCTCAGAGTGTTGTAGGAAGAATGTGAAGTGCTAAGAAAATGTTAGCTATTATTTTATCGGATAACCATCTTCCAAACTTCCTTTTTTAGAAACTGATTCAGCAGCACAGAAAGAACATAGAAACCAGACACCTGCTCCATCTGCAGCTCAAACTTCCGCTCCTTCCAAGTACCACCGATCTCGATCTGGGGGAGCCAGGGATGAACGATATCGATCAGGTGAGAAGGAACTGGAAGTTATCAGTGGCATAGTTTTTACTGACTTAGTAGGAACCGTGTATCCTGAGAGCTTCTAACGTTTGTTCTCTTTCCTTGAAGTACCAACAGGTCTATATTGATTCATTTATCAGTCATTTATTGAGTGCCTATTATGTGCCAGGTATTGTAGATACTCAATATTTACTGGGGATACAGCGGCAAATAACATGTTTCTGTGCTCCAGGGCAGACGGGGAGCCAGACAAGTACAAAGGCAATGCAGATAAATAACTAAGAAAGCAGAGGGCCAGAGTCACACAGGGTGGTATGTAGGGAGAGCTCAGTGGACTCTTTTGGAAGAGGCAGGTCCTTCTGCATTTGCCAAAGCTGTTAATTAACTGATGGACCTGGAACAAAAACACAATACAATTTCAAATTAGTAAACTCTTAAATTTTATTTCTTCTGACCTAAAAAGTACCCATTGGAAGGGAAAGGGGACATGCTGTGGCTGGCAGTGGGAGCATGCTCTGCCATCCCATGTCCAGGACCGATGAGCAGAGAAACACATCAGAGATCCTCATGGGGATGTGGGTGCAGCGAGCCCGTCCCATCCCCTTCTCCTTGCTGCCCGTTATAGTCTCTGCAGCACATTTATTGTGCCAGGAGACGAGCTGGAATACAAACTTACTTTCCCTAGATTTTTGACTCACTTGTGCCAGCCAAAGTTACCTTAACCTTTTTTTAAATTGAAAAACAGGGTGTTCGTTGCCTCCTCTCAGAAACTGCTTCAGAGAAAATGAGGTAAAGGATGTGGATGCAGAGCTCCGTCAGCCGTTTTGTGAGCTGATTTTATTAGAAATATATTTTCACACACTGGAAGGAAGGGTGGAGAAGTATTCAATTAAAAAAAACAGAGGCTGCATGCCACACCAGAATTTTCCTTTGTACCTAACCTGCCGTAAGCGAACAGGGGAGGCTTTCTCAGAGAACAAGGCATCTAACTGAGTCAGGGCAGAAAGACAAAAGTTGCCCAGGTAAAAGGGAAAGAGCATGAGAAATTACCTGAAAACAATTCTTTATGGCTGCAACTTAGAATGCAAGGCCCCAGAAGGAGGTGGGAGATGAGGCTAGCAAGATTACCAGGGACCAAACCTGAAGGAATCTTGAACAGCATTGAAGGATTTTCAGCAGGGCAGTACATAATCAGAGTTGTATTTGTTCTAGTTACAGGGGTGGGCAAACTTTTTGACTCCAGGGCCACAATGGGTTCTTAAACTGGACCGGAGGGCCGGAACAAAAGCATGGATGGAGTGTTTGTGTGAACTAATATAAATTCAAAGTAAACATCATTACATAAAAGGGTACGGTCTTTTTTTTTTTTTTTTTTTGTTTTATTCATTTCAAACGGGCCGGATTCGGCCCGCGGGCCGTAGTTTGCCCACGGCTGAGAGTAGCTCG
Organism: Myotis lucifugus; assembly: GCF_000147115.1. NCBI lineage: Eukaryota > Metazoa > Chordata > Mammalia > Chiroptera > Vespertilionidae > Myotis > Myotis lucifugus. The sequence goes on from NW_005871139.1 coordinate 4,308,660, forward strand.
TTCCAGCTGTAGACAGTATGCTCTGCCACTACTGTGTCCCAGTGCCTGGCACAGTGCCTAACATATATGAGTTAAAAGGGTAACTTAGAGAAAGGAAGGAATGAAGGTAGCTATTAGTTAAGAATGGATTTGTGGGAGGTAATGCTGGATGTAGAAGAGTATTATGTCCTAACTGGTATCTTCAGTGGTTAAGTGTCGGCCTGCACACCAAAGGATTGCAGGTTCTATCCCTGGGGCCCCAGATGGGGCAATCAATTGATGTGTCATTCTCACATGGATGTCTGTCTGTCTGTCTGTCTCCCCCTACCCCCCTTCCTTCCACTCTCCAAAAATCAGTAGAAAATACATCCTTGGGTGAGGATTAAAAAAAATAGAAAAGTATATCAGAAGTTCCTATTTGTTGCCAAGACATAAGTCTGATTTCCCAGGAACCCAGTGTTGCCTTTTGAGGCTGGGACCAGGTTCAGTAGCCGTGTCAAGAGGTTTTTAGCCTTTGCAACTCTCACCCTGGCCTTCTCTAGGAGTGTTTTGTCTTTGTTTTATTGTTTGTTTTTATAGGATATAATAAAAGGGTTAGTAAAGAACCAGAAGATGATTCTCTACATCCAATGTCCAAGCTGAGGACATATGGTAAAAGGCTTTAGTGAACTCATTCCATAGTGTAAAAATTTGACCTTCACCTAGCAAAACCCAACTGTGATCTCTAGCCCCTGTTCTTTATTTTTAATTTATTCTTTTTATTTTATTTTTTCTATCACCATTTATCTCCTCCCCCAACCCCCATTCTTTTATACCTTTTTTTTCACACTTACCCCAAATATCAAAAAGTATAGTTTGCGAATCAGATGCTGGTTAGCAGACTGTTCAGTGTCTTGCTTAGGTACAGGGATATTGAAGAGGATTTAATAGGTTTTGAATAATTGTCTCGCTGGACTTCTTTTTTTAGGGTAGATGTGAAATGTAGACCAAGAGGAGGTAAAGTAGGGAAGAAAGGGTTATTTAATTGTCTCGCTGGACTTCTTTTTTTAGGGTAGATGTGAAATGTAGACCAAGAGGAGGTAAAGTAGGGAAGAAAGGGTTATTTAAAAACCCTGAAGATATTGAAAGCTGTGAGAGGACTGCAATTGCAATGCTGTCATGAAGGGAACAGAAAAGAGAAAGTATGCAAGCATGGATTTTGGTGAAAATCACATTTTTTTTTCAATATATTAGAAATTGTTCAACTAAGTAGCAAAGGAAAGCTCAGTACATTCTGAGAATTGTGGCTTCCATGAATAATAAGAAACCAACAGTAATAGCACAAGTAGAGCAAATTAAGTTACAGAATTTGATGGGAATTCAACTTCAATTCTTTGCCACCCTTTTCATGCGAAGGGTTACATTTACAAGTCACATGCAAAAATAGCTTAAGAACATAAAATATGTGTAGTGATAATCACAGGAATACAGAGTAAAGTGATGAGTACACAAAAAGGATTTAATATTGATGTCAGTAAGTTCAACAGGAAAATTATCATATTCTTCTTCTTCTTCTTCTTCTTCTTCTTTATAAGAGAAAGTTTATTTAGAAAGTCACAGAGGTAGTAGAAGAGAGCCATAGAAGAAATGGGCTCAGGAAACAGATTATAGCAAAAGAAGGATACATACCTGAGGGACGAAAGAGGGACTGAAAAATTCTCTCTTATTTGGTGGTGGCTTTATTACGACATTTCAACCAATCATGAAATAGACAGTGTTTCATGTTTCAGACTTGGTGTAAAGAGCTTATATTTATGCAGAGTTTAGATCATCTAATCTGATTCTTCTTTCTGTGCTTAGCCAACGTCTGTGTGACATTTCAAATATACTTATTCAGTACCTCTTTTTCCTGCAAATCAAGGCATGATACACCTTTCTACACACGTTTCGGTCACAAGTGTAGAAAAATACACAATTAATGGAAAGTGATCTGATTGTCATTCTTTTCTTTTTTTATTTAATTGATTTTTATAGAGAAAGGGAGAGTGAGGAAGAGAGGGGGGGGAGAGAGAGAAAGAAACATCTATTTTGTTGTTCCACTTGTTTATATATTCACTAGAGGCCCAGCGCATGAAATTCATGCATGGGTAGGTTCCCTAGGCCTGGCCTGTGATCAGGGCCGATCAGGGCCTTCCGGCTGCCGGCCGGGGCCTTCCTTTGTTCCGCACCACCCCCTGGTGGCCAGTGCACGTCATAGCGAGTGATCGATCTCCTGGTCGAACTTCCGCAGGGACAATTTGCATATTAGACTTTTATATAGAGAGATAGTTAGTTTGGTTACTTCTTATATGTGCCCTAACTGGAGATCAAACCCACAACCTTGGGGTATCCAGAGGACGCTCTAACCAACTGAGCTATCCAGCGAGGGCCTAATTGTCATTATCTTAAGTCCTTTAATGTTAATCTTTTGGGCAGTTAGCCACCTCATACAAAACAAAAGCCAAAAGGACTTTAAAGGAGTATTAGTATCACCTTATTCAGCTCAAACATTAGCGCTGGAAAATGATACCTAGCTCTCATGTGCTTCTGGCAGAGACGTCCAAAAGGTAACTGTGTCTGGGGACTGAACTTCGGAAGTGATTTCTTTATCAAAGATCAAGATGAATTGTGTGCTGGTGAATGAGTCAAATCCAGTTAACAGGGAGCAGTCTGTTCTTATCAAAAAGAGGCTTTGCTGATACAGTAACTGTGAACATCTCCTTTTCACATGCATTTATGAGCCTGGGTTTATCATGTTAGAAAATAGTTGGGTGTTTTTATTTGTTCTATGGTCTGATGCTGTGAATCCTTGTGGCAGAGAAAGATTATTCAAGTGGGCCTTTAAAAGCTTGTTTAATGTGAATAATTCCCTAGTTTTTGCAAGTTTGCTAGCACATGTTTCATATTTTATGCAAAAATAAACTTTTGGAAAGGTATATTTAATTGTTTAGTGTGAACATTTGATTTGCTGTTGTTCTCTTATTGAGAAAGTGCTTTTTCTGAGTGTAAGCAGTTAATCATTTATTTTCCAAGACAGCTAAGAGAAACATATTTCATCTAATATAAAAAGGATGCTTTTTATATTTAAACATAACTAAAATCAGGTTGTGTTTTATATAAAATGGCATCATAGATTCAATTAAATATGCCAATCTTGATTCAACTAAGTAAACCTCAGGGACACTGAAACAGTATAATAAATATAAATACAATAGAAAATATTTCACTTCAGAGCTAAGAGTAAGTTAATATTGTGGTCTTAAAGTGATAGTGCAACAGTTTGGAAATATCTTTTACACTTTCAATCTTCATACACTTTGACCCAGAAATTTCACTTCTAGGAATTTATTTTAAACATATACATATGTGCACAAAGATAAAAATGTGTATTTATGTATGTATGTGTGTTGTAGCTTTGCTTGTAGTAATATAATGATTGAATAAATTATAGTAGTACTCATATACAATGGAATTCTATGAAAGCTGATTTTAAAATTCTGTGAAGGCTCACCAAAAAATGAGGTAGATATGGAGAGATGTACAAAATATATTATAAAGTAACAAGTGCAAGATATTATGTACAATATGACCCAATTTTGTGAATAGTAATAATAATACTTTCATATATTAGTACGTACAAAGACACAGAAACTTGGAAAAATATGTACCCCAAACTATTGAGGTGCTATTATTTCTTTTTTTTAAATATATTTTATTGATTTTTTTACAGAGAGGAAGGGAGAGGGATAGAGAGTTAGAAACATCGATGAGAGAGAAACATCGATCAGCTGCCTCCTGCACACCCCCTACCGGGGATGCACCCACAACCAAGGTACATGCCCTTGACTGGAATCGAACCTGGGACCCTTCAGTCCGCAGGCTGACGCTCTATCCACTGAGCCAAACCGGTTAGGGTGAGGTGCTATAATTTCTAGGAAGTGGTGGTTCTAGGGAAATTTTTCACTTCAGCATTATATGTGTTTAGATCTTTTTTCAATATATATATTTTTCCAGTTTTCTTATTGTGGTAAAATACAAAATACATGTAACATAAAATGTATGTATATTAATTTTAAACAAAAAATGGCAAAAGATATTTTTAAAGTATGGATAAATGATTTAAAACCTTAAATCAATTATTGTTCTTATTGATTCTTACTCTAAGTATAGATTCTTCTGATTTAATGCTGGGAGTTAAATGCAATAGTAACTCCCTCTGTCATCCTAATTGAGAACTTTTGCTTATCTCTGTCCAAATCTGGTCTCTGACCTGGTGACATTTACTACGGTGGCTGCCACTGGTACACCGAGACCATTTTATTTCTATTTTAACATACTTTCTCATACTGAGGAAGGTAATTGTATTCAGTTCAGCAAGTATTTATTATAGACTTCCTATGAGTTGAGCTAGAGAAACACAGATGAAAACACAGCAATCCTTTTACAAGTTACAGAGGCAGCATGGAAGAGGGGATGACCAGGGAAGGAACCTGGGCACTGGGTACTGTCAAGGGTAAAGTCTGAGCCATTTTGAAGGATGAATAGCCATTTGCTATATAGATATCACAGGCTAAAAAAAACAAAACCACAATTTATAAAAATGGGGGAATGTGAAATGCAAAATTAACATTTCACTACGCCTCCCCATCAACACCGAATTGTGCCAAAATTAACGTGGTATCCTAATGTTACAGAGCTTAATAGTGGTCCTCCGTCTTAATGTTAAAGTGGTTGGTACCTCAGAATTTGGTAAAAATGGCGTGACTTTGTTGGCTTGCAGGTAACTCCTTGAAGTGAACTTTTCTACTTACTGACCTAACCTACCCACACATCTGCCTTTTAGTGTGTGTGTGTGTGTGTGTGTGTGTGTGTGTGTGTATATATATATATATATATATATATCTGTCTGTCTATCTAAAATAATATCCTAGAAAAAATAAAGAAAAAGAAAAAAGTGGGGAAAAATGAGTAAAATAATGTCTTAACAGGCAAGAGTGCTTGGTGTCTGTTCTGCCCTTGGCCCTTACAGCCCAGCTGTGCCACGTATGCACCATGTCTTAAACCCTTCATAAAAACAAGCCAAGAATAGAAGCAGCTACTATAGAACTGTAAAATAACATTTTCCACTTACCTTTTTAAGAAAGATGAAAAAATGGTCTGCTGCTATCTATAGATGTGAGAAAATGGACATTCTCCTATCCTGTTGGTAGAAGTGTTATTTATCAATAATGACATTAGGCATTTGGGGGTATGTTTGTTACCCATTTGTGCTTCTTCTATAAACTACCTGTTCGTTCCCTAAGCCTATTTTTTTTTAATTGGGGTTTATTTTTTCTAATTTATTTGCAAGAACCTTTTTTTTTTTTAACTTAAGGATATTAACATTCAATTTCCTTACTAGTTATAATGGTCTGTTCAGATTTTCTATTTTTTCATGATTCAATTTTTATATGTGGTATGTTTGTAGGAATTTATCACTTTCTTTTTTTTTAATGTTTTTATTGATTTTTAGATAGAAAGGAAGGGAGAGGGAGAGAGAAATAGAAACATCGATGAGAGAGACACATTGATTGGCTGCCTCTGGCACACCCTAGACCTCTTGGATCCACTGAGTCACACCAGCCGGCTATCAACTTCTTTTAGGTTATCCAATCAGGCATAAAATTATTCATGGTAATCTCTTCTATTTCTGTGGCATTGGTTGTGTTTGTTTGTTTGTTTGTTTGTTTGTTTTTCTTTCTCTTTTTTTCCCTTTGGTTTATTTTTTCTCTTTCATTTCTGGTTTTAGTTATTCGAGTATTTTCTCTTTTTTTCCCCCTGTAAATCTAGTTTAAGGTTTGTCAGTTTTGTTGCTCTTTTAAAAAAAAACAACCACAACTTTTATTTTCATTGATTTCCCCCCCCCCCCAACTTTTAAAATTCTCTATTTTGTTTATTTCTGCTCTAATCCTTGTTATTTCCTCATTTGGCTTACTTTAGTTTTAGTTTGTTCTTTTTTTTTAGTTCCTTCAGGTGTAAAGTTAGATTGTTGACTTGAGATCTTAAAATAAAAAACAAATCACTATAAAAACAATGTCAGAAGACAAATGACAAACTAAAAGAAAATATTTCTAACATACATCAGAGATAAAGAGGTACTATACCTTACATATTAAGAACTCTTAAAAATTAAGGAAAAATAAACTCAGAAACCCAATGGAAAAATGGTCATGTGACATGAGCATTCATTTCACTTACAGACAAACAAATAAACAAAAAAAACCCACATTAAATAGCCCTTAAATACTCTGTAAAGATGTTTAATCTCACTAATGATAAAAGAAGTACAAATTGAAAGTATACTGAGATACCATTTCTCAACTACCAAACTGGCAACAACAGAAAAGCTAGACAACACATTCTGAAAATGAGGCTATGGGTAAACAGACACTCCTATACATTACTGGTAGTAAGGCACTATGATAAAACTCTTCTGGAGGGGAATTTGGCAAGATGTAACAAAATTAAAAATATATTCACTTTTTGATTTAGGAGTCTCACTTGTAGGAACTTACCATGAAGATATACTCTCATCAGTATAAAAATATAATTGCATGAGGCTCTTTGTTGCATCATTATTTATAACTAAAGGCCCAGCTCACGAAATTTGTGCACTCGGGGCCGGGGGGAGCGGGTCCCTCAGCCCAGCCTACAACCCTCTCGCAGTCCAGGAGCCCTCGGGGGGTGTCCGATTGACAGCTTAGACCCGCTCCCCCCAATGTCAGTCACAAGTAGTGGGTTTCCATGTATTCACATCTCTGGCTATGAATTGGGGTTTTCATGAGCCCCTCCTCAGGTTTGATAATTTGCTATATCGGCTTACAGAAAGAACCCAGGGAAATACTGTGATCAGTTCATTATGAAGGCTACAAATGATCAGCCACATAAAAAAGGCAAATAGGGTGAGGTCCAAAGGGTCCCAAACCAGGGAGTTTCTGTCCCTGTGGTGTTTGGGATGCACCATCCTGCTGTCCTGTGGATGTGTTCACTAACCAGGAAGCTCTCCAGACCCTCTTGTTTAGGGTTTCTGTGGAAGTTCCATTACGTGGGCATACTTATTAAATGATTAGTCATTTAATCCCTAGCCCCTCTCCCATCCCTGGAGGATGGAGGGTAAGGTTGAAGGTTCCCAACTTCTTTTTAAAAAAATATGTTGTTATTTTTAGAGAAAGAGGAAGGGAGTAGGATAGAGAGATAGAAATACTGATGAGAAAGAAACATCATCAATCAGCTGCCTCCTACATGCCTCCTACTGGGGATCAAGGCCACAACCTGGGCATGTGCCCTGATCAGGCTTTGAACCGTGACCTCTTTGTTCCTGG
>NW_005871139.1:4316451-4331902 GCF_000147115.1 Myotis lucifugus
CGACTGGTGCCAGTGAGAGCTTTATATGTATTCTCGCTTGTGCGAGTCAACTTAGCTTTATATATATAGCATAAACTTACTTAATTAGACCTGCTTTCTGATTTAGCTAAACTTTTTCCAACCCAGTGAAGCACCGCAACTTCTTTTTCAGGTAATTGTCAGCAACACAGCAGTAAATATCACACAAAGCAGATTATTATTGTGGATCACACAGGGAGAACAAAGGGTAAAATATTTCACTGCAGCAGTGTTTGACTATATTCTGTGCAGTAAGAAGACCTGAAGTCATTTTCAAGGTCCACCATTTCTTACTTCTTTTTAGTAGGGTCAAGTTTCTAAGCTTTCTACATCTTCGTTTTCTGGCTAATGAAAAGAAAATAGGATTCCACTGAGTCTCCTCTCTACCTACTCCAGGACTTCTATGAGGATCAAATGAGACGAGGCACAGGAAAACGCTTCACAGACATTTGGTTACAGTGTAAAGTGTTTGCACCTGGCTATAAAGCAAGCCATGTTCCTGGGCTGACGAAACTGCAAGGAGGCTAGTCATCACTAGGGAGAGGAAGCCAGGCGTTGCTACTTGATGCCATTCCCCAGATGAAGGGAAGGACACTTAGCATATTAGCCTTTTATATAGATAGATAGGATAGCAGTTTCAGAGCTACTTTTTGTATATTGTAGGACTGAGTGAACAAGTGAAATATATAGAGGATATTGTGAACCAGGTTTCTTACTGTTAGAGCAGTGGTTCTCAACCTATGGGTCACGACCCCTTTGGTGGTTGAACGACCCTTTCACAGGGGTCGCCTAAGACCATCCTGCATATCAGATATTTACATTATGATTCATAACAGTAGCAACAGTTATGAAATAGCAGCGAAAATAATTTTATGGTTGGGTCACAACATGAGGAACTGTATTTAAAGGGCCAGAAGGTTGAGAACCACTGTGTTAGAGAATGGAGTTACAAATGGGATGGAGGAAGATTAGAATGAATTCTGTGGTGTTAAATTGGAATTGGAGGTATTAATATGAACTCATGGTTTTTAATATAGATGAAACAGATGTAGATATATGTGTGAATATTTATGTTTATATTTATACTAGAGGCCCGGTGCACAAAAATTTGTGCACTTGGGGGGGAAGGGGGGGTCCCTCAGCCCGGCCTGTGCCCTCTCACAGTCTGGGACCTCTCGGGAGATAACGACCTGCTGGCTTAGGCCTGCTCCCAGGTGGCAGAGGGCAGGCCCAATCCCTAGGTGCAGCCCCTGGTCGGACTCAGAGCAGGGCCGATTGGGGAGTTGGGGCGCCGCCCCCTGTCATGCACAGAGCAGGGCGGATCAGGAGGTTACGATGCCACCCTCAGTCACGCTCAGGGTAGGGCCGATTGGGGGGTTGGGGCACCGCCCCCTGTCACACTCAAGGCAGGGTCGATGGGGAGGTTGCGGTGCCACCCCCGTCACGCACAGGGCAGGGCCAATCAGGGGGTTGGGGCACTGCCCCCTGTCACGCACAGAGCAGGGTCGATCAGGGGGTTGGGGAGCTCCCCCCTGTCACGCACAGAGCAGGGCCCATCAGGGGGTTGGGGAGCTCCCTCCTGTCACGCACAGAGCAGGGCCCATCAGGGGGTTGAGGAGCTCCCCCCTGTCACTCACAGAGTAGGGCCGATAGGGGAGTTGGGGCACCACCCCCTGTCACACACAGAGCAGGGCGGATCAGGGGGTTGGGGCCGCCACTGTCACACTCAGGGCAGGGCCGATTGGGAGGTTATGGCTCTACCCCCTCACACACAGAGCAGGGCCCGTGGGGGGGGGGGGGGGTTGGTGTGCCGCACCCTGTCACACACAGAGCAGGGCTGATCAGGGGGTTGGGGCGCTGCACCCTGTCACACACAGAGCCGCAGGGCGATCAAGGGGTTGGGGAGCTCCCCCCTATCAGGCACAGAGCAGGGCTGATCAGGGGGTTGGGGCGCCTTCCCCTGTCACGAACAGAGCAGGGCGGATAGGGAGGTTGTGGCTCCGCCCCCTGTCACACACAGAGCCGCAGGGCGATCAGGTGGTGTGGGTGCTGCCCCCTGTCACACTACTCCAGGGGCCAGGAGGCCTCGCGGCTCCGCTGATCCCGGTGCTGGGAGGCATATTACCCTTTTACTATATAGAATAGAGGCCTGGTGCACGGGTGGGGGCCGGCTGGTTTGCCCTGAAGGGTGTCCTGGATCAGGGTGGGGGTCCCGCTTGGGTGCCTGGCCAGCCTGGGTGAGGGGCTGATGGCTGTTTGCAGCTGGTCACACCCCCTTCAGGGTGGGGGTCCCCACTGGGGTGCCTGGCCAGTCTGGGTAAGGGGCTGAGGGCCGTTTTCAGGCTGGCAGGTGACTGAAGCTCCCAACCGCTCCTTTTTTTCTTTTTTTTTTATTCTGGGCCAGCTTTAGCTCTGAGGCTTGGGTCCAGCTCTGAGGCCTCAGCTGCTGAAAGCAGGTGTCTGGTTTGTTTGGGTTCTATAATCGAAACACTGTTTCAACTCCAGCTCTGAGATCCCGGCTGGCTGAAAGCAGGTTTCTGGGGTTTTGTTTAGCTTCTATATTTGTAACAATGTTTCAAACTGCAAGCTCAGAGGCCGGCAGCGGCAGGCGGGGAACGTTGGCTTCCTCCGTCACTGAAGCAAGCAAGCCTCCTGTTGGCTTCAAGCTGCCTGGCTGCCGGCCACCATCTTGGTTGGCAGTTAATTTGCATATCGCCCTGATTAGCCAATGGGAAGGGTAGCGGAGGTATGGCTAATTACCATGTTTCTCTTTTATTAGATAGGGTTACTTTATTTTTGGAAGGGCTTAGAAGAAAGATACCCCAATAGCACAGAGCACTTCCAATAGTAAGATCTTGGTTCTAAGTACCATTCTCCACTAAGAAGAGCCAAGGCTCCTTGGAGAAGTGTGTAATTTTAGTGCTGGAGCAGGGAACGGACCATATGAGCCTGAAGCATCTTGTACCAGAAAATAAAGAATTGTTCAAAATGGTAGGGATATGTCAAAAGGACATAAGAGTTGGTTTGAAGGGGCTCCTGTTGGGCAAATCTGGGATAATATTAGCACAGCATCAAAATAAGTAGCAATAGTAACAGAATAGTCATGGAATAAAATGAGAGTCAATAGGTCCATATTGATATACAGTCATGCACTGCTTAAACGGCAGGGATATGTTCTGAGAAACATTGTTAGGCAATTTTATCATCGTACGAACATCAGAGTACAGTTACACAAACCTAGATGGTATAGCCTACTGCACACCTAGGCTATATGTTATATCCTATCGCTCCTAGGCTTCAAGCCTGAACAGCATGTTTACTGTACAAAAAAACATGAGATTAAATGAAAGCACAAGAGAAAACAATACAATCAAGATACACAGTAAACACAAAATGTTTGAGACTGTGCCTGGGTAACACAGCATATTATTTTACAACAAACTTTTTTTTATAAGAAAGAGTACAATCGCCGAGGCCGGTTTGGCTCAGTGGATAGAGCGTCGGCCTGCGGACTGAAGGGTCCCAGGTTCGATTCCGGTCAGGGGCATGTATGTGCCTGGGTTGCGGGCACATCCCCAGTGGGGGATGTGCAGGAGGCAGCTGATCGATGTTTCTCTCTCATCAATGTTTCTAACTCTCTGTCTCTCTCCCTTCCTCTCTGTGAAAAATCAATAAAATATATTTTAAAAAAAAGAAAGAGTACAATCTAAAATAACAATATACTAAATACATATTAATAATAACATAGTTATTTGTTACCATTATCCGATATTATGTATTATACATGATTGTATGTGCTATGCTTTTATTCATTTGGTAGGGCAGTAGGTTTGTTTACACCAGCATTACCACAAACATGTGAGTAATGTGCTGCGCTACAATTCTAGGCAACAGGAATTTTTCATCTCCATTATAATATTTCTTAGAATACCAGCTAGTAAATACAGAAGGGATGATGGAGTTATAAAACCACCATTTTATAATCATTATAGAAATAATTGATTCATCCAAGAATCATCAGTGGATGCTAAAACTAGTGGGTGAAAGTTTAATGAAGTATATAACACTTATATAGTCTCAAAAGTATTCACCCACAAATGAATTAAAGGGAAGAATAGTGACTTTACAGTGAATTAACTTAGCAGACACCATCTTAATCAAGTGACCAAAGTTACTATCACCAGTAGTAAGGCAGATGCATCCTAACATCATGTTTCAAGAAGACACCTTACTTCTGTGGTCTTCCTGCCAAAGTACACAGTCTGAATAATTACGAAGAAGTATTAACAAAAACAAAATTAAGGAACATTCTGCAATATAACTAATCTATACAAAAATGTCAAGGTAATGAGAGACAAAGGTTGAGAAACTATTCCCGGTTATAAAGAGACATGACAACTAAATGTGTGATTCTGTATTCGGTCCCAGATCAGGGAAAAAGGCAAAAAAACTATAGAGGACATTATTGGGACAATTGGCTAACTTGGAATATAGGTTGTGGTTTAGATAATAGTTTGTATAAATTTTTAATTTCTGGATTTTAATCAATATACTGTAGCTATGTAAGAGAAAAATCCTGTATACCTCAGCAATTGTTGGACTTAATCTTAAGGAAATAGGATTGAACATGTGTGATAAAGTGAAAATACTAACTTATTCTTGCAGTGAATAGTTGCTATGAATAGTAGCAAAAATTGGAAATAAGGTTGCTTAAACAAATTATGGCACATCATACAGTGAAATACCATGCAGCCCTTAAAATTATTGTAGTTCTATATTTACCCAGAAAGATGTTTCTAGTTAAATTAGTGAGACTTTTTGTTGTTGTTGTTGTTGAATGAAACAGGACAACTCAGGCTACCTTAAATATCTAGGGTAGATCATAGAAACAAAGGAACAAATGAGAAATCTCTAGAAAGGGAGAGAGAGCTCTGGGGAGCTCAACCTTGAACTTCAAGGACTTTTCTCCTTTCGAAGGCAGTGTCATTGAAGTGACTCAACTCTAGGACCTGCAGTTTCTTGATGCAGAGTTTACCCCATGCCCCAAAGGAGCTGCTTGTTCCAGCCTTATAAGGGGTGCATTTATATATTACAGACAGGCCTTTAAGGATGGTTTGCATGGGGATTGGGCCCATTGCTCGAGGAGAACTAGGGAGTCACTTCATTTGTTACCTACCTCAGTAGGATTGTGTAAGAGGAAAAAAAAAAGCAGAATCCAAAATACTGTGTACAGTATGGTCTGATTTTGTAGAAATGTAAAGTGAGTTTGGGAGTAGGAGTAGAGAATCAAGAGTTCTGTCTAGTTATGTTAATTTTAAGATTCCAATTAGACATTCAAGTGGAGAGCTGAATTCTTTTGTGGCCAAAGTGACGAACAAGTAACATCAGCCCTTATATTTTAACACAAATGATAAATAAAAATCACCTAAACATCCCCTTTTCTACCGTTGAGGCAGTGATAGGTCAGCCCACAGAAGTAAAATACTTTAAGAGCCAGGAGCTGATAAATGCAAATGTTTACTCTTTCAGATATTCACACAGAAGCCGTTCAGGCCGCACTGGCAAAGCATAAAGAACAGAAAATGGCTTTGCCCATGCCAACCAAAAGGCGGTCCACGTTTGTCCAGTCTCCTGCGGATGCCTGCACGCCTCCTGGTAAGTTTGTCAGAATCTTTCCCTCTGACAGTTGCTACTTTGATGTTCCTGAAATAAGTTCTAGTCTTTCTTTCTGAGGTAGGAGCCAGAACTCTCTCCTCCTCATCAGAGGTGTATGAGAGGACACACTGCTGGGGGCTTGTTTTGGTTGTTGCATTGTAAACAGCACACAAAAAGAGGCCTTAAGAGTAAAGCTATTAAAAAAATTTTTTTTCTCCTTCGGAATTTCTGGCATATTATTGCTGTACCCCCAAAATCATGTCATAAATATATACAGGCTAAAACTTAATCTAACACAGCTCTGCTGTGGTTAAATAGCTATTTTCATGGACATTCAAAATATGACCAATAGTCCTGTATTTCTTTAACAAATTTATACTCCTGATTCAGGTACTTTGTCTCCGTTACAGTCATAGGAGTAAGTAGACTTGGGGCAACATGTGTGTCTTTAAAGATGATGGGAGAGCAGTCAGGTAAAGTTGTAATAGGTCTGAAAACGTGTGTGTGTGTGAGTGTGAGTGTGTGGGTGTGTGTGAGAGAGAGAATATATTGTGTATACATTTACATATTTTTAAGAAACACTTTCTATAATAGGGTCATGAGATCAGTGGGAAACAGTGTCTTCATCCCGTTCCTATTTCCCAGACAACTCTTACTCCCCCTAAAGTAAATGTAAGAGTTACTCTTACTCCCTCTAAAGTAAATGTAAGAGTTACTCTTACTCCCCCTAAAGTAAATGTAAGAGTTACTCTTACTCCCCCTAAAGTAAATGTAAGAGTTACTCTTACTCCCCCTAAAGTAAATTGGAGGCGCAGCTGGAACGACTTGAAGTTTTCTTGTCTGTTCAGAATCTTTAAGTTTTTAAAAACTTAAGAAACGCCCTAACCGGTTTGGCTCAGTGGATAGAGCGTCGGCCTGCGGACTGAAGGGTCCCAGGTTCGATTCCGGTCAAGGGCATGTGCCTTGGTTGCTGGCACATCCCCAGTAGGGGGTGTGCAGGAGGCAGCTGGTCGATGTTTCTCTCTCATCGATGTTTCTGACTCTCTATCCCTCTCCCTTCCCCTCTCTAAAAAATCAATAAAATATATTTAAATAAATAAATAAATAAATAAATAAAAACTTAAAAAACTTTTTTTAGATGTCCCCACCAAAATCTCTGTATAGGCCTCTGAGGCTACAGATGGTAAATCTATTTTATTTTTATCCTTTTCTTTATTATTATTTTATATTTTTATTAATTTCGGAGAGGGAGGGAGAGATAGAAACATAAGTGATGAGAGAGAATCATTGACTGGCTGCCTCCTGCATCGAGGTGGCAACCTGGGCATATGCCCTGACGAGGAATCAAACTGTGATCTCCTGGTTCATAGGTCAGCACTCAACCACTGAGCCACACTGGCCAGCCAGTAAATCTATTTTAGAACCTCAATGTAGTTAGTGTCTGTGTCCCTGAAATCTTTAGGTAAAAGATTTCCCAGTGTTGTTTTGATCTAAACTACTTACTGTGTCTCTTGGGGAGATTCCCAGGAAGGTTACTTTGTTGTGGTTGATTTTGATTCACACCTGTCAAGTTGAGCTGCTCACACTTGATCCTAATCTCTGGTCCATGTTCATATTAATAAGTTTTCTCCTAGGTTTTGGCTAACTTCTCAGAGCATTTGGGTATGCTGTGGGCTCATTAATTGTGTGTGCTTTTTTTTTCTTTACATCTGTGGTGTCAATATGTTTGAAAGAGAAATAGCTTTGTGGCTTCAAGTGTTTCTCAAAACGAAATTCAGGATACCTCTAGCCGAGCATCACAATAAGACATTTTGTGTCTATAGTGGTGCATACTTCCAACCCACTCCTTCAAAATCTTGGATGGTTTCCCTCCCGCATTCATACGGCAGTTGGGTTCTCAGGCACAAAGGGGGCTCTCAGTTGTGGCTGTTCCTTGTTGGCAGATTGTGCTACAGCGCAGCTGAGGGTTCAGTTGTAGTAAATGGCAAAGGGTAGAGAGCAATGTGGACTCAGTTCTTAGAAACAATCCTCTCCAGAACTGTATTAAAGAAATGCAGTTTCAGGGTAAATAGTCTGCTCTCATGGCCCTGGGTTAAATGTGAGAGTGCAGCAAAGGATCTTGCGAATGCTTAAAAGAAATGGAAACCTTTTTTATCCCCTTTTACAAAAGTCACTGCCTGAGGGGAATTTACCAACCCGGGAAACAAATCTCGGCTGTTTGTGGCTGAATGAGACCATAGTCCTTTGGAATTCGTGTATTTCTAAACCCGAATGTTCCACTCCGTCTACAGCCTTAAGGATGTGCTTTACGTTCTTGATCACCTTACATGTTTTTGTTTTTAAAGTTCCTGCACCTGGAACTTAGTTGATCCTATGTACTCAAGTAATCTATAGCAGGTAATCATTACAACACAGTATCATATGCTGCACTAAACATTCATAAAATGTTACTTCATGCTTTTTAACATTAAAAAGAATAGTACCCTATACATTTTTCCATGAAAAAATTACATGGAGTTTATTCCTGCCTAATGAATCAGTCCTAATGGGAACAAAAGCATATTTCAGGAAACAGTGTCCATTCACCTTACATGTTTTAATAATTGCATGATTGTAAAGATTCAGTCCTCTCTCCTAAGACCTTTAAAAGGTTTCCTATTCATTTATCTCCTCTTCTGGGGATCGCTGAAAATAACATATACAAATCTTTATGTGCTCTTAGGGACATTGTTACAGGAACCCCAATGTTTCTCCTTGAGTCCACCTGCCTGCAAGCATTGGCCCCCAAAAATGCATGAGCAGGAGCTTTCAGTACAGAAAGAAAAATAGTTTGTTGTTGTTGTTTTTATTGATGTCAGAGAGGGAGAGAGAGAGAAATATCAATGATGAGAGAGAATCATTGATCAGCTGATGTCAGAGAGGAAGGGAGAGGGAGAAAGAGAGAGAGAAACATCAGTGATGAGAGAGAATCATTGATCGGCTGCCTCCTGCACGCCCCACACTGGGGATCGAGCCTGCAACCCTGGGCATGTGCCCTGACCGGGAATCAAACCGTGACCTCCTGGTTCATAGGTCGACGCTCAACCACTGAGCCAAGCTGGGCAGGCGAAATAAAAATAGTTTAATATTGAATTGACCAGTCCAAATCTGGAGAGCTAATTCTAAAGATCTGATAGCATGTAGTTTACAGATTATATCGGGCAAAATCACAAAACACCATGGATTTAGGGGTTGGGGAACTGATTGGTCAGAGGTGAGGTAAGGGTAATGAATCATTTCTTCAGGTCTTGAGGACAGTTCCAAGGTTTCGGTCTCATGGGAAAGTAACCAGGGGCCTTTCTATATTAAGGCTCAGGAACTAAAACATAACTTGGGTCAAGATGTTATCATTAGCCTAGCAGAGGTCCAGACCATGTGACCATGGTCCAGCTACTGTCTCCTGATACCTTGAGTGGTGGTGAGGTTGCTGATTAGAGGGAAAGGCTAGGTCTGAGAGAGAGAGAGAGAGAGAGAGAGAGAGAGAGAGAGAGAGAGAGAGAGAGAGAATATGAATTTCCAGAGCTAGAATTTAAAACTAAATGTAATGAAAATCATAAGGACCCTTGGTTTCAACATCAATGTTTTCAAATAGAAGATGAATTCTCCCCTCCATAGTGATTTCTCCCAGTTCCCACATGGAGCTAGATCTTGATGCTCTCAGTTTACAATTACGCACATGCCTAGCACAAATACTGTGAGGGAACGTGGGAAGACCTGTGTCATAAGGCGTCTGTTAGCACCTTTCAGTTTAGAGGATGGAATTTGCTGTTCCCAAGTTAGGGTTCAGAATCCATTCTCTCCAAGCTTCTGAGCCAGTTAGAGACTCAGCTGTCTCCTATTCCTGTTGCAGTTTAAAGCTCTATCACTGTCTTCCAGACTAACCCAGGGATGGCAGGTAGATTTTATCTTGCACATCTACTCTGGTATCCCTTGAAACAGTGGTAGTTAGAAGAATATCGAGTGTTCACTCAAGGATGGGGAGGAAGAAGAGAATTGACATTAAATATTGCTGGTTAAAGGCTATATTAAAAACACACAGGTTCTGGGCAGCTATAAAAAATGAACTTGCTTTGACTTTTTTCTAGAAAAGTTGTGCCACTCCTGAAGGGGAAAATTAATCTCAAATTTCATCGTATTTTAGTCGCATTTTTCTTTTTGCATTGAGAGGTCACACTACACATCACTCAGGTCAAGAATGTTTGAGCGGTCAGGGCCCTCACTCTGATGTGCTGTCCAGTGCGAACCTAGTTGTGGGATACCTGCTTGAGTGCATTAGCCAGTCAGCTTGTTTGAGGGGCCCCTCAGCACATAAAATTAGAATTACCGACTTGATGACAATTTAGAGCTAGGTGGGAGAGGGATTTAATAAAAAGGATTTAAGGAGAAAATATGGTAAATAGTTGGAATGGGAAATAATTTGCCTTTCATTTATAAATCATTCTCAAATAGTAAAGTGTCAGTCAACCTAAAATTTACTGATTGATATGTACACTGAATTCTATCTTGTGGACTGGAAAATTTAAATTCTCCAAGTTGGTAGCACCCCATGGTTCTTTCAGTGCCTGTGTCCTTTTAGACTGCTTGAATTACTGCCATCCAGTTCCCTTTATGTGCTGAAATCATTTACCAATGTCATGAGACAATTACCTCAGCTCTTTCTTTGTGGAGGTTCTTTGTGTAAAACTATTACTCATTCATACGAATAAACACAATATAAAAACCGCAGTATATGTTTTTCCCCTCTAAGCTTTTTCTGCACCCAGGTGGACTTACCCTACACTGCACTGAGGGTACCAGGATGGTCAAATAAATCACAACATGACCCCAAAACACAGTAAGCTATTTCAACTGGCTTGGGTAGAAACTAAGCTTCAATTTAGAGGTCTAGTCTCACATAGGGCCCTGCTTGAAAGTGACTGTAGCAGTGATTCAGACAAGGAGAATTTTACCGCTATGCTTCTCTGACGGGTGGACAGACTGGAATATTGTTATACTTTTAACATGCTTTAACAATGCTTTATGGAATTACAGTATGTTATGGTGCATAAAAGACTTCCATGTACTTGTGGCTGTCCTGCCCCTTCGCTCCTCATGAGAATCTATGAGGCAGGAAGGGCAGATTTCTTTAGAGACGAGGAAACAAGCAGGTTCAGTCACTTACCTCAGGTCAAACAGCAATTAAGCCTCAGACTTTGTTTTGATGTACTCCAGTGTGAACCTAGTTCTTGACTTTGTTTTTCACTCTACTAATGCCTCATGCTTGGGAAATCTTTCTTTACTTAATAGATATTCATGTGTGCATGGTACTGGGATGGGGATTATTCTAAACAAATTGAATAACTATTGCCTTCTGAGAACATATAGCCCAAAATACACATCAGTCAGTTAATTTGAACTTAAAAGAGATAACCTGTCAGAATTACCAACTTGGGAAGCTTTTTTCTAAATATTTTAATTTTGTTCAAAACCACATGATAAACAGAGCAGGCAAATCAGACCTCTATAAATATGCTCTAATAAATTTGGATCATTTTAATAGCATACTTTCATTATTCGTAAGGGTTACCAGCAACAGTTCACAATTACTTGGGAAGCTAGTAAAACTCAATATTCTTTAACCCAAAGCACAATAAAAACCCACTCTAACAGATGGAATTCATTGATTTCAATAGCTAATTGTAAAATTTAAGGTTTGCCAATAAAAGTAATTTCATAGTTACCATTTATTGTGTACCCTTTGTATACTAGTGAAAGGGCTAAAGTACTTAACTTTTTTTTTTCATTTTCAGTTCTCTTGATGATCCTCTATCCCATTTTACAGATGAGAAAACAGGTTTAGAGGTTCTATAAATTGCCTAACTTCTGTTTCTAGCTGTGTAATCAATTAGATAACCTGAAAACTCCTAGAAATTGGGGGAAGAAAACATACCTTTAGAAGTGCTAGATAAAATAAAACCAGCTTCTTTTTAAATAACATACAGGAGCAAGAGAGAGAAAGATCACCGAAAATCAGAAGGGTGAGATGGGGCACACTTGGCTCCCCTGGGGAGAGGGGAGGCAGTAAAGTAGGGATCTAAGTTTTAGTTACCATAAGGGGTAGAAAAGATAAAACCTTGGACCTATATAAGGTTGGAGGCTTATATCTCCACCAGAAGAATGAGTTTGAAAAAGCTAAACTGCCAGCAAAAGAAGATGTTGTCATGAAAGCTTGACTTGTACCTGGCCTTGGGATGATAGAGGCAGGCGCCTTCCCTAAGTACTTGTGGTCAGTGGGTACAGGATTTAAGTTTCACCGTTGTATCTGCTGAGAACTAACGTAAAGGCTGGTCATAACCCTCTGGAACACACGCCACCTCGGCCTAGGAGCTTGGGATTCCCACAGCTACAGACCCACTGACTGTGAGCAAACCATCCCAAAATAGAAACACTCACCGTGAGAGAGAATTCATAGAACAACAAACAGAAGAATTAAGACCCCTAAGAACAGAGCACACCCACGCCTCCCCCACCCACTTCTTCCCCCACAGGCATGCATCCCCTAAACCAGGGGTCCTCAAACTTTTTAAACAAGGGGCCAGTTCACTGTCCCTCAGACCGTTGGAGGGCCGGACTATAGTTTAAAAAAAAACTATGAACAAATTCCTGTGCACACTGCACATATCTTATTTTGAAGTAAAAAAATAAAATGGGAACAAATACAATATTTGTATTTGCATGTGGCCTGCGGGCCGTAGTTTGAGGACTAACTCTAAGGGACCTCATAAGGTTTTGTAATCAGGTCAGCAATGAGTGGTAGCAGTTCATCCCAGGCAAACCCCTGAACCTGTCCCCAAGGGCCCCTTTTCTCTGACTCCTTAGTGAGCCAAAGCAGCCCAGCCTAGGCTCATTGTTCCAGCTCTTCCTTGTTTCACTGTCCTCAGCTGTAATAAACGTCCTCTAAAATTCACCCCCACTCATGTTGTGAACTTTTTCCTGCACGAAGTCAAGAACCTACACACTATGGCTGGCCCTCCTCAGGGCCAGTTGTAACAGTTAGTCATTGCCGGTCCTGGCATCCCCATCCATCAGGTTTTGCTGCTTTTCTGGGCCTGGAGCTGAAATAAAACTAAGGCCTAGATATTATCTCTAAGGAGGAAAGGTCAGGGGGTCTCCACCACATGATTAGGGGAGGAAAGGCCACCCTGCAGGCCAGGGCTGTGCCAGTTTTGCCCGTTGCTAAGCACCTGGGGCTTTCTGCCCTGGTGATCTTCTGTCTCTGGCTGTAAATTGCTAGGTCAGTTTGTTCAGCTATCTGTCTCAGGATCCCCATTCCACTTGCCAAGGAATTTTCCTGGTTTCTTCTATCCTGCCTCAGGGAGAGGCCATATGGAGGTGAACCAAAGCACCCCAGCCTGCAGCCAGCACCAAGGCCCCAGATAGGGGAGGCCGTGCTGTGTACTCCAGCAGCCACTCAGCACCCTAGCAACTTAGCACAGGAAACAGATGAGCCATACCCACCGGAGCAAAACTGAGCAATAAATGACTGAAAACGGTTTTTAAGCCTCTGAGTTGGGGGGTAGTTTGTATACACAGCAAAGACAACTTTAAGAGACACAAAGCACAAAGTGATTAGATTATGCTAATTACTGGTATTGTTGAGTTCTAAAAGCCCATGGCCTCCACCTCCACTTCCCCTGAGCCCAGATGTGAGGCTCCTTCTACTCCAGCAGGTCTGGGACCAAAAAAAAAAAAAAAAGACCCCTAAGAACAGCTCTTAGTGGCAGAGCTGAGACTGAAGTCCAGATCAGTCAGACTTTTAAAGCCCATTCTCAACCACTTGGCATATTGCCTCTCCTTCTACCATATTGTCAGTAAATATTCTGGTAATTTTGGAGCTCTAACAATTGCATGTTTTGATCTAACTTTCAAATAGGCAGTAAGTGGGGTGGGGGGGAAATCTTTCTCTCACCCACTATTATTTGTAATATTGATTAGTTTTATAAACTTTTTTTCATAGATGTGGAGAAATATCTAGAAAAATGACCCTGGAGTAATTATTTATAGTGAGTGCACCTTCTCTCAGAAGTATCCCAGTTTGGATTTTAATGGTCAGGCACCTCATGGACCTCTTGCTAATTAATTAGGCTCTTGGTAGTGATTTTCAGTCCCAGCCAGCTCTCTGTGCACAGAGACAGATTATTGTGGGATGTGAAAATCCCTTGGGTAGTTCTGAAAGTCTCCCTAACACTTGTGTGGTGAATCAGCATGCACCCACTTTGGGTTTGGTGCTCGATTAAGTTGCTCAGGATTGTTGCCCATGGTAGTTTCAGATTGGCCTGCTTCCAGAACTAACCTTTTCATCTTCTCTTCCGTATATATTTTTACTCCTAGACTGTCTCCTCTTGGGTTTCTAAAAATGTTTCCCTAAACTTTAAACTTTTTCCTTGCCTACAGAGAAACTTTCTTTGCCTCAGGTTGTGTAGACTGACTTCCAGATTGCCATTCTCTCACCAAGGTGTCAGTTTTACCACAATTTTTAAAATTAGTTTTTATAGCTTTACTGAATTATAATAGACGTAAACGGCACATAGTTAAAGTATCTTTCTGACCCAGAAACACATGAAGTCATCACCACGATTAAGATAAACAAGCCCCCCAAGTTTCCTCATGATCCCTTTGTAATCCCCTCTCCCCATCCTTGTGAGGTAACCGCTGATCTGTGTTCTATCACTACATTAGTCTGCATTTTCTAGAATTTTATATAAAGAGAATCATACAGTTGTACTTCTTTATGAGGATTTGGGGGAAAGGTTTGACTTCTTTTACTCTGTGTAATTATTTTGAGATTCATTCACTTTGTGTGTATCAGTACTGTAGTTTATTCCTTTTTGCTGTTGATTAGTATCCCATCATATACATACACCACAATTTATTCATTCAGTTGTTGATGGATATTTGGGTTGTTTCCTTTTTTAAACAATTTTTTTATTGATTTCAGAGAAGGGATAGGGAGAGAGAGAGAGAGAAACATCAATGATGAGAGAAAATCATTGATTGACTGCTGCCTGCACACCCCACACAGGGCATTGAATCCACAACCTGGGGACATTTCCTGACTAGGAATCAAACTGTGACCTCCTGGTTCACAGGTCAATGCTCAACCACTGAGCCATGCCAGATGGACTGTTTCCTATTTTTAGTTATCTACACTAATAAAAGACAAACATGCAAATTGACCGTACCTTCGCTGCACCTTAAGCCACACCCACCAGCCAATCAGAGCGACTATATGCAAATTAACCCAACCAAGATGGCGGCCGGCAGCCACGGAGCTGGAGCAAGCAGGAGGCTTGGTTGCCCCAATGATGGAGGAAGCCAAGCTTCCCGCCTGCCGCGGCCCGGCTCTGAGCTCCACTCAAAGCAACAAAGTTTCAATTATAGAAGGTAAATAAACCCCAGAATAAAAAAAGAAAAGAAAAAAAGGAGAGGCTGGGAGCTTCTGTCATGGGGGGGGGGGGGGGTTGGCCAGCCTGAAAATGGCCCTCAGCCCCTCACCCAGACTGGCCAGGGACCCCAGTGGGGACCCCCCACCCTAAAGGGGGGCTGGCCCGGCTGAAAACAGCCATTAGCCCCTCACCCAGGGTGGGCAAAACTCCATGGGGTGAGGGTCCCCACTGGGGGGGGGGGGGTTTAACAGGCTGCGAAAAAAAATTAACCCCTTACCCCAGTGGGCAGGGCCCCCAGTGGGGGCCCCCCCCCC
>NW_005871139.1:4332002-4406015 GCF_000147115.1 Myotis lucifugus
GGGCCGTAGTTTGAGGACCCCTGCGCCTAAACTCTAAGCGCGATTGTGGATAAGGTTTGTAATCAGGTCAGCAATGAGTGGTAGCAGTTCATCCCGGGCAAACCCCTGAACCTGTCCCCAAGGCCCCTTTTCTCTGACTCCTTAGTGAGCCAAAGCAGCCCAGCCTAGGCGCATTGTTCCAGCTCTTCCTTGTTTCACTGTCCTCAGCTATAATAAACGTCCTCTAAAATTCACCTGGACTCATGTTGTGAACTTTTTCCTGCACGAAGTCAAGAACCTACACACTATGGCTGGCCCTCCTCAGGGCCAGTTGTAACAGTTAGTCATTGCCGGTCCTGGCATCCCCATCCATCAGGTTTTGCTGCTTTTCTGGGCCTGGAGCTGAAATAAAACTAAGGCCTAGATATTATCTCTAAGGAGGAAAGGTCAGGGGGTCTCCACCGCATGATTAGGGGAGGAAAGGCCACCCTGCAGGCCAGGGCTGTGCCAGTTTTGCCCGTTGCTAAGCACCTGGGGCTTTCTGCCCTGGTGATCTTCTGTCTCTGGCTGTAAATTGCTAGGTCAGTTTATTCAGCTATCTGTCTCAGGATCCCCATTCCACTTGCCAAGGAATTTTCCTGGTTTCTTCTATCCTGCCTCAGGGAGAGGCCATATGGAGGTGAACCAAAGCACCCCAGCCTGCAGCCAGCACCAAGGCCCCAGATAGGGGAGGCCGTGCTGTGTACTCCAGCAGCCACTCAGCACCCTAGCAACTTAGCACAGGAAACAGATGAGCCATACCCACCGGAGCAAAACTGAGCAATAAATGACTGAAAACGGTTTTTAAGCCTCTGAGTTGGGGGGTAGTTTGTATACACAGCAAAGACAACTTTAAGAGACACAAAGCACAAAGTGATTAGATTATGCTAATTACTGGTATTGTTGAGTTCTAAAAGCCCATGGCCTCCACCTCCACTTCCCCTGAGCCCAGATGTGAGGCTCCTTCTACTCCAGCAGGTCTGGGACAAAAAAAAAAGACCCCTAAGAACAGCTCTTAGTGGCAGAGCTGAGACTGAAGTCCAGATCAGTCAGACTTCTAAAGCCCATTCTAAACCACTTGGCATATTGCCTCTCCTTCTACCATATTGTCAGTAAATATTCTGGTAATTTTGGAGCTCTAACAATTGCATGTTTTGATCTAACTTTCAAATAGGCAGTAAGTAGGGAACGGGCCTAAGCCAGCAGGTGGACATCCTCCGAGGGGTCCCAGACTGCAAGAGGGTATAGGCCCGGCTGAGGGACGCCCCCCCCAGTGCACAAATTTTTGTGCACCGGGCCTCTAGTTACAAATAAAATTCCTATGAATATCTATGTACAAGTCCTTGTATAGGTTTGCTTTCATCTCTCAGGATGGAGTGGATATGGTGGGTGTTTAAATTCAATTTATAAATTAAATTTATTAATTAATAAACACTTTTAGATATAATAAATATAGGGAAGTCATTTCCACACATGGCTAAAGACTGAAAGTGCTACAGTAGTTAAGAACAGTTAGTAAACCCATTGGCTTTTCTTTCCTTAGAATGTTAGTTTCCTAATTGGTTATAAATGGAGGTTAGACTTCTGGTGATCAGTATTAAATGATGCTGTGTTAAGCCCTAACCAGTTTGGCTCAGTGGATAGAGCGTCGGTTTGCGGACTGAAGGGTCTCAGGTTCGATTCCAGTCAAGTGCATGTACCTGGGTTGCGGGCTCATCCCCAGTGGGGAGTGTGCAGGAGGCAGCTGATCGATGTTTCTCTCTCATCGATGTTTCTAACTCTATATCCCTCTCCCTTCCTCTCTGTAAAAAATCACTAAAATATATATATTTTTAAAAATGATGCTGTGTTAAAATCATATCAGTTATAAACTGAAGGGCAAACTATGTTTTCAAAGTTGTCTTGTGTTGTGTAGATGTACTCATCATATACAAGAGCTTAGGTAAGGGACTTTAGTTATAACAGATAAACATTTATGAGTTCATGTTCAACCAGAGCAGAATCAATGGGGAAATGATAGCTTTATTTCTATTAACATTCATTTAATCTTCCCTGAATTTCTATTAATTCATTGCAATTTTCTGGGTGACAGGATTGTTGATCGACTGAACAGTGGAACGACCGGTCGCTGTGACACACACAGACCACCAAGGGGCAGATGCTCAATGTAGGAGCTGCCCCCTGGTGGTCAGTGTGCTCCCACAGTGGGAGTGCTGCTCAGCTAGAAACCGGGTTCATGGCTGGCGAGCGCAGCCTCTCCCGCCTCCGCGGCAGTGCTAAGGATGTCTGACTGCCAGCTTAGGCCCGCTCCCTAAGCCATCAGTCGGACATTCCCCAAGGGCTCTCGGACAGCGAGAGGGTGCAGGCCGGGCTGAGGGCCTCTCCCCCCCCAAAGTGCATGAATTTCATGCACCAGGCCTCTAGTATAAATATATTTTAATTGGCTTTTAGAGAGAGTGGGAGGGTGAGGGAGAGGGAGAGAGAAACATCAATCAGCTGCCTCCTGCATGCCCCCTACTGGGGATTAAGCCCCAAACCCTGAGCATGTGCCCTGACCAGGAATCAAACCAACAAGCTTTTGGTGCAAGGATGATGCTCAACCAACTGAGCAACACCATCCAGGGAAACATAAATATTTAAGGGAGCTCGTTTTTATTTTTAAAAAGATACAGTCTCAGAGAAGTGCTTACATTTTGTGTGAGGTAACATAGGGTGGGTTATTCTGGGAGGAAAAGGAGACCTAATGCTTATTTTCCACCTGCTATTGTGCTGTCACTGCTGGGGCTGCTTTCTGGGTGTGGACTCATTTCATTGGCCTACCACTGCAGTTCGCATAAAAGCCAGTTTTCTTAGCACATCTTACACTGCCCTTAGCAACCCAGTGCTGTTCACTTGTCCACCCTCATCTTTCTTCACTACCGATTTTGCATCCTGTGCTTCAGCAGGTCTCATTTCTTTCAGATCTTCAAAGATTGTTTTCTGTCCCTTCCCAGCTTTCCCTCTACCCGGCACTTCTTTCTCCCCAACCTTATGCTTCTCATAACTAATTGCTCATCTTTTTATATCGATCAAACTAGTGAAGTGCTTAGTAGTATTTATTGAATGGCTGAACGGCCAGGCTTCTCACATGGGTAATTTTACCCACATGTCACAAAGCTAGTAAGGGGTGGACCCCAGAGATCCCATGGAAGACCGACACCAGAGCCATGTTTTCCCCACTAAACTATGCCAAGCCGCCCACAGTCGTGGTCACTAAACACTCTGAGGAGGACTGCAGGCCAATGAGGAAATTGAATTGAAACAATATACCTAATTACATAATTGATTCAATATAGAAACATAAGCCAGTTTTCCATAAACTTAATCATGAAAATACTGCCTTTACTAGCTTTTGAAAATTGGGTTATTCTAATTTTAGACTTACACAGATTAAAATAAATGATTTAATGAAGATAGCCTCAGTATCTAGTGAAGTTTATGGGATCCAGAGATATATTATCTATACCCTAAAAATACTTTATTCTAAGGGTCAGGTTCACCTGTCCCAGCCCCCAACCCCCTTTTCTTTAGCATATTTGCAAAGATAGAAATCTGTCTCCCAAGGTACAGCTGAAATGTTAGAATAATTTCTGGAAGTTATGCAAAATGCTATTGACAGATGCTATTACGTTTCTTTATATTTTCCTTTAATCCTCCTTTTGCATTATAGATCTCTTTGCCCTTTAAAGAACCTCGTTGTTTATCCCTTTGAGGTCTGGTCACTGTCTACCTCTCCAGCCTCACCTGGTGCCCCTTATCTCCTCAAAGTCTTTGCTCCATTTACATAGAAGTCCTTGAAATCCCAACTGGATTGGTGCCCCTGGAGTGAAACCCTTTGTTTACCCTATTTCTTAGCATCCGTTGTATTCCTGTGGAACAGTCTGGGGTTGTGTGTCTCTCCTGTGCTAGACTGTAAGCCTTTTTTAGGGCCCTTCCTGTCTCATAAGAACTCGTACATCTCAGGATCCCCGGAACCTGATATAGTTCCTGGCATGTATAGTGATTATGAAAAAAAAACACACACCACAAAACAAAACAGTCTTGGGCCTCATATCTCCTTCAATATGAGGTAATAATTTGGAGGTAGTCCAGAGCAGAAAGCAAGGATAAACTTTCTCTCTTGCTCTGGAGTTGCAGAATTTGACTTCTAGATTAAATTAGCCTTTTGTGGTTCATATTTCCATTGTCGGTACTTGCAGTGTTATCTCTTTAGTTCTTTGAGCCAAAATAGAACATGGACCTACAGTTTCACCTGATTTATAGGAAAGAATTCAACAGGACTAATCACATAACATTTAATTTTTTAAAAAATGAATGAAATTCAATCCACAGGCCATAAATTATAACCTCTAAAATCATTTAAAGGGTTTGTCTCACATCAGACCAAATGCCCCTCAATTTGTGTGCCTCGTCAGCTTGGAGCCCTGGAACAAATCCCTGACTTCTGCTGCCCTTGGCTATCCTATATTTGGTTAATTTTTTTTTTCTTTTCAATATGCTTTTCTAATTTAGGCCTTATTTTTCTGAAGTCAGGGCCAGGCTAAATACAGACATCAGTGAATTTCTCACAGTTCTTCTCTGAGAATTAAGGAGAGAAATACAGATTAATGCCCTCTCCTGTCATGTTTGGAAAGCTTACCTGTGCCAAGTGACCAGCTGTCTTTTTCTGCTGAAACCATGAATGCCTTCAGGCTAAGCATTGTTTCTTATTCCACATCAGTTCCCCAGCCTCTCACTGACACTTAAGTTGTTGTTAATTAAAATAAGTTTTTATATCTCCCTATCAAGATTATTTCCTTTTAAGTAAACATTAATTAATAAGTACTTGTTGAGCCCTAACCGGTTTGGCTCAGTGGATAGAGCATCGGCCTGTGGACTGAAAGGTACCAGGTTCAGTTCTGGTCAAGGGCATGTACCTTGGTTGCGGGCACATCCCCAGTAGGAGGTGTGCAGGAGGCAGCTGATCAATGTTTCTCTCTCATCGATGTTTCTAACTCTATCCCTTACCCTTCCTCTTTGTAAAAAGTCAATAAAATATGTATTTAAAAAAATAATAAAAATAAAACATATAACCCACTGAAATGAACATAACTCAGTAAACATTCATTTTAAAAAAAAGTACTTGTTGAAATCAGTGTAGCATCTGATCATAGGGCTCTATAATTAAGAGATTGAGCACTTCAGAATTATTTGAACATAAGTAAGATAAGCCAAAGAACATAGATATTGATTAAACTCAGATCAGAAAAATAGTGAAGTTTAAATGTTCTAAATGGGTTTTTAGAAAATAACTTAAAGTTACCTATAGATTTAGACTTTTATTTTTGCAGGCTTTGGTCCGTAGACCTTTCCTTGTGATTCTGGAGAAGCTTGCCATATTAGTTTACCTTAAGAATGCGAATGTTTTGCTGGTGTCAAAATTGAATGTATGATCAATGAACAAAAAGTGAAAGGTCTCTGTTCTAGGCAGGATCGAGAACAACTTTTTTTCTAATTCCACACAGACACGTCTTCGGCCTCCGAGGATGAGGGCTCTCTGAGACGCCAAGCTGCGCTCTCTGCTGCCTTACAACAGAGCTTACAGAATGCGGAGTCCTGGATCAACCGCTCAATTCAGGGATCGTCCACTTCTTCATCCGCATCTTCTACGCTGTCCCATGGAGAGGTCAAAGGAACCAGTGGGTCTCTAGCTGATGTATTTGCCAATACTCGAATAGGTAGGAGCTGGGTCTACCCAAGAAGCCCAAATTATGTCCCATTTGGCTCCCAGTATTCAGAAAAGAGTTTATGATCTGTATGAGGTTTTTCAGAGTGGCCTAAAAAGTAGAATCAGAAAGAACATGGCAGTTAATGAAGCAAAGAAGGAAACACCAGCAATACATTTGTCTGCATTTTTGTGCATAGTATTGCCCACCTGAAGCCATAGCTATTTCCATAAGCAATACTCAAGCTGCAAGATATAACACCAGTCTTAGCAAGGGTTTATCCCTGTTGAAGAATATTCCATTTGATCAGAGGTGTTAAAATATTAACATCTTAGATTTTCCCCAGGATATTATTATCTATGTTCTCTCAAACAAAAAACGTTAAACCTGAGTTTCAGTCAGGCCCTTTGTCTTTAGCGTAAAGACTGGATTTATGGTCCTTGCTGCTGTGTTATTGCTACAACTGGAGTGTGCAGCCCGAGGATGGGACTCTGTGAGCTGCTCCTTGTTGCCTATGCACCTGTATGGTGTGTCTGTAGCTTTTGCTTGGCTCTGCTTTATGTTCTTGTGTGTGTTTCTAAAGAGTTTGTGACATCTGCAAACAAAGATACAGCTCAGTTCCCTGCTTTTGCTTAATTGGTTGGTACACACACTAAGTGATGTATATGAACATCATATCATGTGTCTGTTATACTTTTCTCTTTTTTCTAGACAATCAGTGTCTTAATTTTCTTATCAGTGACCTTTTTATCACCTTATATATATTGTTTTTTTATTTTTTCAATGTATAAGAGGAAACTTATTTAGAAAGTTACAGGGGCAAAAGAAAAGGGTCCTCGGAACTTAAGAGAGAGAAAAGTAAAGGGGAGCAGAAAGGTGTGGGTATTCTCCCAGGAGGGAGATTGCACCTGTATTATTTTATTAATTAAAAAGAAAAACTTGGAAAAATTTTAATTCGAGCCAATAATTTTTAATGACAATAGCCAAGTGCCAATAGCACTGATTTGTCCTGCACTCTTAACCCTGCCCTGTAACTCACGGGACCTCCCAAAGCAGCTACAGGTGAGCGTGCTCACCGCCTCCTCTATTTGGAAGAGGCAGCAGCAGTCCTGTTGGGTCAGGCTTTATTTTCACATGGGTCTAAAAGAGAACACTTTTATTTAACATTATTACCTGTTGCATGTTTGCTTTAAAAGAAGTAATCAATGTTTCTGATAGAAAAATGTGAAAATACTGATAAAAGAAAAATAAAATAATTTAGAAACCTACTTTCCATGGATAACACTTTAATGTTATTACTTTATCATATATCCTTCTAGACTTTATTTGCATATAAATATGTAGGTTTTATTTTTACTAAAATGAAATTGCACTAAACAACATTCATAATCAGCTTTTCTTATCACAAACATCTATTATATCATTAATATAGAATTATACTATTATTTTTTATGGTTTCAAAATATGCCACTGTATGGCCATGTCCTGGTTTATTTAGCTATTACCCAATCTTGGACATTTAAGTATTATACATTTTTTTGCTAATATAAAAAGTATTGGGGTGAACATTCATGAACACAAAACTTTGTACAGTTGTCTGATTATGTATTTAGGATGTATTTCTATAATAAAAATGCAGGTTTTTAACACTTGTTACCACACTATCCTACAGAAGAGATTTACTG
Source organism: Myotis lucifugus (assembly GCF_000147115.1). Classification (NCBI taxonomy): domain Eukaryota; kingdom Metazoa; phylum Chordata; class Mammalia; order Chiroptera; family Vespertilionidae; genus Myotis; species Myotis lucifugus. Next base: position 4,339,450 of record NW_005871139.1, read on the forward strand.
CAATATACTTGTGCTAGTACTATATTTATTATTTATTTATTTATTTATTTATTTATAGTTAGTACTATATTTAAAACTTTAAAAACTATTGAACTAGTAATTACAGACGTTTGGGACATAGAGACCTTACTTTCGAATTGATTTTAGAAATTATTTATATTATTATTTTTTCCGTTTATAGTTTTGAGTGGCTTTTTATTAGTCTTGTGAATTGTATATTTTACTTCTTCTAATTTCATTTTTTTACTTCTCCAGATGTTTTCTTCTTCTACTTTTTTGTAACACATCCCTGTTGAATGGCTCTCTTCCAATTTATGTCATTCAGTTCCTTTATATTAAGAATCCATACATGAAGCAGAGTACAGTAACACTAACCATGCGTACAGCAAGGGAAGAACCTGGTCTGTATCTAGTAGATCCAAGTTACCTATGGGTCGATTAATAAAAATTAAAAGTAGACCTATCTGTTTTTCTTCATCTGGAAACTCGAGTGTTCTGACCCATTCTCAAGATACTATTTCTGTCTTCAATGGAAGAAGAAATATTACAGATAAACCAACATAAACATGAAGAAATGCTCAACAGACTAGAATATTAGTAGCTATATAATCATACTCACTTGGTTTCATTTTGAAGTCATTTATAATTTTTATTTTATTTAGGATGATTTTTATGTAATATTGGTTCCCTACTAGTCTTTCTACATAGAAAAGCGTGTTTTTGAGAAACGTTTGTTAGAGGATTTGATCTTACTAAGACTACTCGAGTTTTTTTGAATAATTTTGGAAAGCTCATAAGCCCTGGCTTAACCTGTTGCGCTCTCATTGTATCTTGCTGGTAGAATTTGATTTCAAAGGTTGTTTTGCAAGAGCTCATTCCCATAGTTTTCTTCCTTGCTAAAAACAAAGCAAAACAAACAAACAAACAAAAAGATTTAAAAATTCTTTATTTTACTGCGAATGTAATATAATTCTAAATTTTGTTTTCTCCCCTCTTAGAGAATTTTTCTGCTCCCCCTGACGTCACTACAACTACCTCTTCATCATCATCATCCTCAATACGCCCAGCAAATATTGATCTGCCCCCCTCCGGGATAGTTAAAGGCATGCACAAAGGATCCAACAGGTCCAGCCTTATGGATACAGCTGATGGTAGGGAGTTTTTATGGAGTAGAAATGCAGTAACACAAGTCATCCTGAGCACACTCTTTTCAGCAGCCTGCACTGTGGCCACACTGACACTTGTTCAGACTTAGTCTGTACTCTCAAAAGATACTTTGAACAAAAACCTGAATATGTAAAAAGAAAAGAATGCTATAAGAGAAAAGGGAGAGTAGGTGAAATCTTTAAGCAATATATTAATAATAGCACCATATTTATTCTCTGTTGTCAAAACTTGTCATGGACATATTTGTATTTATTTGTCCCAGTTGAAATAGGATGAGACTGTGGGAAAGGGCCAAAAATCATTAGAAATAAAAACTCCTGAGCGAATTGATGAACTATAATATCCCTGAAATCAATTAATTTTAACTTACCGCTTTTTCCCTTATAGGTGTTCCTGTCAGTAGCAGAGTATCCACAAAAATCCAACAGCTTCTCAACACTCTGAAACGACCCAAAAGGCCTCCCTTAAAAGAATTTTTTGTGGATGACTCTGAAGAAATTGTGGAAGGTAGTAGTAATAGTACCATAAACAAACATTTCTTAAGCAATTACTACATGTCAGGTATTATAGGATTTAAGGATGAGCAAGGCATCATTTTGGGTTGAACGAGTTCATAGTTTTCTGCTCTTTTCCCCTAAGGATCATTTATATTTTAGATCTCAGATGAAAAATAGGAAGGGAGGGCGGGGAGAGAAAAGCAAAGAGATAACTATGGAGCATTGAACTATCCTTGAAAATATGCTCTTTGAAATTTGGAACTTTCCCAAATACATTATTTGAAAAATTATTTATATTTGGCATTATCCTAGAATACTAATGTCAAACTCAAAAGTTTGCCCAGTCTTTTTGATACAACAGACCTTTTTGTTAAATCAGCCAGTCAACACATATATATGTCTGCTTTCTTTAAGATAACGTGGGCATGCATATAAGCCTAACCAATGGACACAGACACCAGGGTGGTGAGGGCATGGGTAGGAGGTGGGGAGGAGGGATAAGGACACATATGTAATACCTTAATCAATAAAGGAAAAAAATATAAAAAATAAAAAAAGAACATGGTAGGCCAGCTGGTGTTGCTCAGTGGTTGAGCATCAACCCGTGAACCAGGAGGTGATGGTTCAATTCCTGGTTAGGGCACATGACCGGGTTGCAGACTTGATTCTCAGTAGAGGGCGTGCAGGAGGCAGCTGACCAATGATTCTCTCTCATCGTTGTTTCTCTCTCTCCCTCTCCCTTCCTTTCTTTAAAATCAATAAAAAATATATTATACAAAAAAAAAGATAATGTGGTAGATGGTGAAAAAGGTAATCCAAATACAGTCAACTTCCTTCTTTCATTATGTTGTTTACAATTTAGACCTGTTGGAAATATATACATGTGAGAACTAAGTTTAGCCATTAAATATGTATCAACTAATACAGGTAGTTGGAGAAGGAAAGAAATCAGTTGCATCCATGTGGTTAGGGGAAGCTTCATAGAGGAAATGGTGATAGTGATTTATTCATTCAGTAATTTAAAAAATTTGTGGATGAAATCATATGATGTGTAGGAAGGATTGGGAGGGGAACACCTTGGGGGCATAGATGAACCGAGAGTGACCATTTAATAATTACTGAAGCTAGGTGACAGATAGATCTACCTAACAAAAGCTTTTGTCAAAAGAACTAAGTCCTGGTAGCTTTGTACTCCATTTCTACATCCTGAGACTAATAGTAGGCTTTGATCACATCAGACCTGTTACTGGAAATCGGCACATAAGTAGCCTAGATCTGGTCTTAACCCATTTTATGCAGCAGGAAGCAACAAGCAACCTGACACATGAGGTTAAGATGAACTTTTGTTTCTGTAAGGGTCAGTGAACTCATTGAGCTAAGGGGATCTTTCTCAATGCACTGATGTCCAAGGTGCTCATGCCAATAATAACCTCACCAGTCATTTTAGCACTGTGTATTGACCAGGCAAATGAAGGTCACGGTTTAAATAGAAATCATACTGAAACAATTTTCATTGTCAGAATAGAACCAACAGCTTGTCACTAGTTATAAATAGGCAACAGTTGTTTATTTGAATAAGAATACCTTTGGAGCCCTGACCAGTTTGGCTCAGTGGATAGAGCGTCGGCCTGCGGACTGAAGGGTCCCAGGTTCGATTCCGGTCAAGGGCATATACCTTGATTGCGGGCACATCCCCGGTGGGGGGTGTGCAGGAGGCAGCTGATCGATGTTTCTCTCTCATCGATGTTTCTAACTCTCTATCCCTCTTCCTTCCTCTGTAAAAAAAAAAAAAAAGCAATAAAATTAAAAAAAAAAAAAAGAATACCTTTGGAAAAGAGATACCCCTATGTCTTTGGAAGTCTGAAAGAGTGTGCCCTGAGGTCTGCATTGAGGCCTAGTGGACGGCAACAATGTACAGACTTTTATCACCAGAAGACTGTGCCTGCCATATGTAGTCGGTTTGCAAAACCAAAACCATTTACTTAGCTTCATCCACATTCTTCTTTTTACTTAATCTGATGGTTTAGGGTCTGGAAATATACAGAGTAGAAGGACAGTGATTTGGGAAGTGAAACTACTCAAGATATTTTAGTGAGCTTCTCAAATCTGTCATTAAATTGAGCTATAAAATATAATTTATTTCATATTCCAATTGCCCATCTAATACCTGTTGCTCATTCTGTTCATTGTCCCTTCTGTGCGTCTTCTCTTACCTCCCATTCACCTGGCTAACTCCTAACCTTCCTTTAAGACTCAGCCCAGGCATTACCTCCTACAGGTGAGGGATCGCACCCCCTAAGCTGGGCAATGTGGCCCTCTCCCGCCTACCTTCTCTGTACATACCTGTCATACACTGCTCATGTTGACTTAGCTCTGTGTGTGTGTGTGTGTGTGTGTGTCCGCATTGTATTCTAGATACTCCTGGAGGGCATAGACTCTGTATTCCTTGCACATAGCATTAGGAAAAATAAATGTTTGTCAAAGAATAACAGATGCAGTATTTACTTTCTCACTGTTTATCACATCCTGTTTATATAATTGGTACTCAGTAAATACTTAATTTTTTATTCCATGTATAAATTATCTTTCCTGTTGTGAATATATAGGATTTTTTTTGCTTTTTATTATTTGAATAATACTTGTTTATTGCAGAAAAATTGAAGACTTTAGTTTTATTTATATGAAAGAATATGAAATATATTTCACTGCCAGTTTCTGGAATGATTATGTTAATAATCTAGAGCAGTGGTTCTTAACCTTCTGGCCCTTTAAATACAGTTTCTCATGTTGTGACCCAACCATAAAATTATTTTCGTTGCTACTTCATAACTGTAATGTTGCTACTGTTATGAATCGTAATGTAAATATCTGATATACAGGATGGTCTTAGGCGACCCCTGTGAAAGGGTCGTTTGACCGCCAAAGGGGTCGCGACCCATAGGTTGAGAACCGCTGATCTAGAGCTTTTCTATTTCCCCCAAATTCAGTTCAAGTTAATTAAAATTGATTGAGCATTTTGTATTAGGCACTATGAGAAATAAGAAAAAACGTGTACAGTATCAGAAGCCCTTGAGGAGCCTCAGTGCTTTAGTAAGGGTGTGCTACCACATGGTGTGGGAGCACTGAGGAAGAAATGGCGGAAGATGGTTTCCCAGGGAATGCACTAGTTTAGCTGCATCTTAAGAGGGATGAGTACGAATTCACCATGAGGCAAAGGGATTGGCCATGGAAGAAGCATGCATGCCCATTATTGGTTTGAGTCTGATACTGACCCTGTGGTATAATTGTTACTGTCCCCATTTTACAGATGAGGAAAAACAAGACTCAGGTAACTCGGTTTGCCTAAGGTCACACCAGTAAAAGTGAATGTCAGCTTGGTTTTCCTGACTCACCATTCAGTCCCTTTTCATTGAATGTTACCTGGTAAAATGGAACTTGGCTCTGACATTGGACACAAATGAAAGATTTAAAAACAAGTTTACTAAAAATTATGAAATTACTAAAAGGAAATTTATTCTTTATGCTTTTCTATGTGTTCAGTGATTTGCTTTGTCAGGCTCAGGATTTGCTTGTTGCATAAAATTAAATTAAATTAAATATGATTTTACAGTTATGTGGGAAAGTGAATTAAGGCCCAGTTTATGGATTACCACTTCTAACAATGTCCTTTCTTTTCTCAGAGTGAGTTCAAAGTAGAGAAAGATGAAAGGAAAAGGGAAATGTATTTGGGATTACTGACCTAAGTTGTGTTGGTTGGTATTTGCACTTACATCAGATCTCATTTCTGTTGTTTCAGTACCTCAGCCAGACCCTAACCAGCCCAAGCCGGAGGGACGGCAGATGACCCCTGTGAAGGGGGAGCCCCTAGGAGTCATCTGTAACTGGCCTCCTGCTCTGGAATCTGCTCTGCAGCGCTGGGGCACCACTCAAGCCAAGTGCCCCTGTCTGACTGCACTGGATGTGACAGGGAAGCCAGTTTACACTCTCACGTACGGTGAGTTTTCAAAGGTTCCAGCTCCTTCCTTTTCTCCTAATAATTCTCCAGATTATCATGGCTGGGGTTTTTATCTTGGTATTTCGCAGTTGCTGGTCATTGTGTTTCAGTAGATCTTTTATTTTCATAGGATCCTAAGTTCTAAGTACAGCTATTACCAAATATTTTAATTTGCTAACCTGACATTTTCAAGGCAGCTTATTTTTAAAAGAGCCCTAGCTGGTTTTTGCTCTGTGGATAGAGTATCGGCCTAAGGACTGAAGGGTCCCAGGTTCGATTCCGGTCAAGGGCCCAAACCTGGGTTGCGGGCTCAATCCCTCAATGCAGGAGGCAGCCAATCAATGATTCTCTCTCATCATTGATGTTTCTATCTCTCTCTCCATTTCCCTTCCTCTCTGAAATAAATAAAAATATATTTAAAAAAAGAAGGGTAGCACTGTTTAAAAAATAAATAAATAAATAAATAATAAATAAATAAATAAATAAATAGTAGAGCAAAAAAGAAGAGACTTTGTGCACCCACTGATGTTTTCTAACATTAAGAGAGGATTTTAGGAAGACATTTGGGCAGGATTAATGGTGTATGGTAAAAACCATATAGTTTTATCCAAAAATTGAAATTGATTACTCTTTAGATCTTTGTCCTTTACTTCATCCTGCCTCTTGCTTATATTAGGCACAGAAATCTATAATAAACAAAGAAGCAGTACTTTTCAATTTAGTTTTGCATCCTAGCTAAAGTTTTCTATTTCTTTTATAAATAACTTCTTAAAGTAAATTATTTTTCTTTTATAAATTCCTAAAAAAGAACTTTTTTTAATAACAAGAAGAGTGGGGAAAAAATAACAAGAAGAGTAGATTTAACCTGGACTGTGAGATTTTGTACTAGTTTATTCAGACAGATTCCTTTTTCCCTTCACAATTGGAGCACATTGTCCATAGCCCTAAATTTGTTATTATTTAAAGAATTGTGGAAATTGATATGCATTTAAACCTTAGATGCCCCTCTGAATGTGTTGGATGTAAAGTAAAACTAACATATCTATTGAAATAATACGATTTGTCTTTTACTTGTTCCATAATATAAGTAAGAATTTCTAAGGATGGTTGAAGGAAGGAAGCATGAAGAAGGGAGAATAGGTTTTCCACCCCCAGACAGATTTTAGCATTCATTTCAGAAGCTGTATATTAATTTCATCCATATAACCCTTAAAGAAAGCAGTTAGCTGGCTAAATCTCTTCATGTTCATTTCATATCTTTGAGTGTATCGATGTTTCACATAGTTATTTTCATTTTACTATCTGTTTTCACTGAAATACAGTAATATGAAATGCTAAATTATGAGTCACATTTTTGCTTTGCAGTTACTTCGAATCTAATGCCATGTTTGTAAATGGTTCTTCAGAAAAAGCTTAGAATGGTGTAGTCTTCTGATTTTCAGTCTTGTGATAAGCAGTTATTTCCTTGCCTTGAAGTGTGATCAGCTCACATCAGACTGTTTTTAAAGATACTCAGATTACTTCAGAAAAATTGAGTATCGACCCATGAGCCAGGAGGTCACAGTTCGATTTCTAGTCAGAGACCATGCCCAAGTTTCAGGCTAGATCCCCAGTAGGGGTTGTGAGGAGGCAGCTGATCAATGATTCTCTCTCATCAATGATGTTTCTATTTCTCTCTCCTTCTCCCTTCCTCTCTCTGAAATCAATACAAACATATTAAAAAAAATAATAATTTCAAAAATGATCTAAACCTGAATGAGCTTCCAGTGCTGTATTTTGTTGTTGCTGTTTGGAGGCAGGACTGGCTTTCCATAAACTAGTGTAAATAATAAAACGTTTGTTGTGGGGAGGAGCTCTCTGTTGGAGGCCATGCTTGTCTGGTGTGTCGTTTGGAAGGGGCCATTGTCTTATTATATGTGCTTGGGAACTGAATGCCCTCTGGATGAGGTAGGCCTGTGGTTTTTTCTCTCTCTGTCTCTCTTTTTTTTTTTTTTTTTTTTGAGAGAGAGAGAGAGAATGTTTATTAAAGCTGGGGACAGTGAAACAAGGAAGTGCTTAGGGTAGAAGAAGCACCTGGAGAGAGCAAATGGGGCTGCTTTGGCTTTCTAGAACTGTTATAGGAAAGTGAGCCATGTGGGGCTGTGTGGACTCACTGACAAGTAAGAGTCACATTGACAGGAGAGAGCTTGACAGAAGAGAACCAAGGGTGGGGCTACTGTCGGCTCACTGGAAAGTCGGAGAGAGGTTCGGGCGGTTAGCCCGGGATGAGCTGCCACCACCTATTGCTCCCCTGGTTTCAAGTCTCGTGAGACCCTGAGAGTTTAGGGGATGTTTCTCTGAGAGGGAAGAAAGGCGTGGGCGTGCTAGGGGTAGGGGTGGTGGCAGGGGTGTACTGTGGTTTTCTCTATGACTGTTTTCTTTTCTTTTTCCAGGAAAGTTGTGGAGCAGAAGTTTAAAGTTGGCCTATACACTGCTTAATAAACTGGGGACCAAAAATGAACCTGTATTAAAACCTGCAGACAGGGTAATTTCAATTTGCTTTTTGGTTTTAGGGAGGTGGTGTTTTATTGCTTTCGAACATATGCATTCAGGATTTTTAATATACAACAGCATAATTTATATAACTTTTATTCTTAGGAAATGAAAATGGTTTGTTGCCAACCCAGGTTGGCCCAATGCCAGGCAATATACCTTCATCAATTGAAGGAAATTTACATGTCCCTTTCTGTAGCTGCATAATCAGCAAACTCTTCAGGAGCTAATAAAAGTTGGGACACCTGAGTCTTTCTGGAAGTAAATATTTCAGTGTTCAGATAACAAAGATAGCAATAAAGTTTACTTTGATTTTTTTTTTTTTCCTTTCAAAAATGTCCCATCGCCCTGACCGGGTGGGTCAGTTGGTTGGAGCATCAACCCATCCACACACACACAAAAAAAGAGGTTGTGGGTTCTGTTCCCAGTCAGGGTACATATCTAGGTTACAGTTCAGTCCTGGGTTGGGGCACATATGGGAGGTAACCAATCGATGTTTCTCATCAATGTTTCTATTTCCCCCTTCCGCACTCTCTAAAAATCAATAAAAAACAAACAAACATATCCTTGGGTGAGGATTATAAAAAAAAGTCCCATAAAATTTTTAAAGCAATTTTCTGTGGTCTTATGTAGAAAGGAAGGGAAACTCATTGCTACTTCTAAGAAGAAGCAAATTGGCATCATTTAATTTCTTCTTTAATCGGAGGTGACATTAATCTTTTTTAATTTTTGAAGGTTGTTTCCTATTAATAAATTTGTAAATATGATTACTTTTTAAAACCAAACATTACTTTTCAGTTGGAATTTGTAGAATGAAACACTAGCTATACAACAGACTTGCTTTTAGGAGACTCATGATTATAGAATCTCCTAAACTAGCCTTTGAAAATATTTTTGCATTGTGGTAAAGAACACCTAAAGGATGGCTTCTACTTACAAATATGTCATATGAGTGTTTCCTAGTCCTCACTGAACCCTAAGAAGGTACTTCTGTCTCTCCTGACAGCCTAGGCCAGTGGTCGGCAAACTCATTAGTCAACAGAGCCAAATATCAACAGTACAACGATTGAAATTTCTTTTGAGAGCCAAATTTTTTAAACTTAAACTATATAGGTAGGTACATTGTTACTAACTTAATTAGGGTACTCCTAAGCAGGCCTTTGCTAAAAACGTCCTCAATCTGATTGAGGTACGTTTGCTGATGTCAACCCCTTCCAACTTTCCCATCCTCAGCTCGTGCATGAATCGGGCGCTGCGTATCCCCCTGGCCCGCCTGCGCCGGGTCTCCCTTCGCCCGACCGACCGACACCCCCCACTTCTTCTAACGCCATTTCTTCAAAATAGACTCGCCCAGGCCGAAAACCAACTTCTGCACATGGGCCACGAAGTTTCAATCGCACTGTACGTGCACGCCTGCACGTGGTATTTTGTGGAAGAGCCACCCTCAAGGCGCCAAAGGGCCGCATGTGGCTCGCGAGCCATGGTTTGACGACCACTGGCCTAGGCATTTGTGTGCAGGAAGAAAATGCATTACTTACAGGTCTTGTGGAGTTTGTATTTTTTTAGTACTCTTGCCCTAACCGGTTTGGCTCAGTGGATAGAGCGTTGGCCTGCGGACTGAAGGGTCCCAGGTTCGATTCCGGTCAGGGGCATGTACCTTGGTTGCCGGCATATTCCTAGTGGAGGGTGTGCAGGAGGCAGCTGATCGATGTTTCTCTCTCATTGATGTTTCTAACTCTCTATCCCTCTCCCTTCCTCTCTATAAAAAATCAATAAAAATATATTTTAAAAAAAGAACTCTTGAAGGTTTGAATTGAAATTTATTAAAATTTTTTAATTAAACAAAAAGGAAAGAAAGAATTGAACTTACCTTGAGAGTGAGTTTAGATAATTTGAAAGCAAAAGAAGGAAAAACAAGAGTCCAGTGACATAATTAAGTTTCAAATGTTAATTTATAAATATTTGAGCCAAGTAACAAAACTCCAAAATGATAGTGACGTCTGTGTTTTTTCATTTCTTGAGTATTAGGAAGAGTTGGTTATCCCTGTGATATATTACAGGTGAGATCACAGGTTGGAACACATTACAGAAGTTTTACTGTTTATCTTTTGTAAATGAATGAACTTTATATCCATAATAGTTTCTGCCAGTATTGCTTATACCTATTACCAAATGCCTTTCATGCTAGAATACTTGCATTGTTGGCTCAGTGAGTAAGAATTAATGCAATGAATTTGTCAAAGAGTAAGAGCCTCGATGCTTATAGCTCTCAGTGAGAGATGTAAGGCTTATTCTTTAATATGCTGGTCTCTAAATTGTTACGTTTATTTTATTGCTTTAGCTTTGCACTAAAGTAAATTGGCTTAGGTTTCACAAGTAATTAACTTACTACTTAAGGTGAGTTGTTTACTGCTAAATCACCAATAGAATTAAGTGAAAAATCTTAGGATGGTGATGAATTGCAATATAGTTCCCAAAATGTGTCTAGTATAATCATAGGAATGACAGAGGTCTTTTTAGATTTGTGCATCCTTCTCAATAACTTAATTTCCTTAGGCTATTAATTAGTTTTATTTGTTGTGTGCATGATAGATGTTTTATATTTAAATATATCTTATAGAGTGACATTGAAAGCCTTAGTCTTTTTTTATTCCTCTGTTATTGAATGTCATTATGCATTTTAGGTAGCCCTGGTTTACCCCAACAATGATCCAGTCATGTTTATGGTGGCTTTTTATGGATGTCTCCTGGCGGAAGTAATTCCAGTGCCTATAGAGGTACCTCTTACCAGAAAGGTAACTGCTAAATTTAAAAAGAATGTACTAGTAGTCTGTGTGACATGGCAGTCATTGGGTTCTTGGATCCATTGACTTGGTCATGACATTAGAAACATCTGCTTTCTTAAGTACTAAGTTTCACTTTTTAAAAACATGAAAGTTATATAAAAATTATTAATATTTGTAACTTTCATGCAAATAACATGTTTTTAACCAAGATAGAGTATTTGTAGTATTATATGGTCTTGTATATCACTTAAAAATCATGGGGACATACTTGACTTGTCAACAATTACCACCCTTGCTTCAGAGACTATAATCCACATTTATCCTCAGTTACAATAGGTAAGACCTTTTGTAAAAGGATTTGGTTTAATTGTATCATATGACCTAGGATTTCCATGAAGTTGAAGGGTGGTGCAGTGATGGCATGTTGCTACTCTATGGCACAGGATTTTACATTAATAACAAATCAACCCAACTAAAATGAAGCATATGTGGCAAATTTCCAAGTTTAACAAAATGATTTTTCCACGAGCTGTTTAACCTTAATTTTCTCATGTTTATTATTGAGAGTTGATGATAAAGACAAATATGGTGGAGAGTGTGGATTTACAAGAAAAAGATTATTTTCTTAAAGGAATAAAAACAAATTGGTAACATCTCTAAAACTCTGGTTGATGGGATATAGTATATTTAGATTGTTCAGGAAGTCATAGGATTGTTCTTATACTAAGTTGACAGTGTTTGTGTGATTTCATAATGATACTTTTAAGATAACATTTTAATGAAAATCTTTAGACTATATCTACCTCTTTTAAAATATATTAAGTATATATATTTGGGTATAGCTATTCATTCACTTTCATTGTAAATTTGGACGTTTGATGTTCATTTACATTATTTATTTTGTTCTAACCTGACTTGCTTTGCTTTTGGATTTGGAGATGTGGCTAGATCAAGACAACTTAACCGTGTTAGCATTTATTTAATTGCTTGACTTTAATCTAAAAGAGGAGCATTGTTGACCTTTGAATAAAATGGTCACATTTGGCTGGTAGAATTCATTAGCAATGTCAGATTCACAAGATATTTTATTTGCCTTCAGGAAATCATTGTATGTTTCAAACTATTTGGAAGAACATATTGTCACTAGATTTTTGAGTTGCCAGATATCAGTGGGGTTCCATGAATGTTATCACACAAGTGCCAGAGCATTGCTAAGTGTTGGGCTTTGGGTATGAGTGTGCTCACGTTCACTCCTCTGCTGTGCTCACAATCTCTTCTCCACAGGATGCTGGAGGGCAGCAGATTGGCTTCTTGCTAGGAAGCTGTGGTATTGCCTTAGCTCTTACCAGTGAAGTTTGTCTAAAAGGGCTGCCAAAAACACAGAATGGAGAGATTGTACAGTTTAAAGGTCAGTAATATTTGTATCTGAATTATCAGTTAAAAGTTAAAGCCGAGTGCTTTAGTGTTTTAATTTAATAATAGCTAAGTACTTAAAATATATTTTCTTATTCTCACAATCTTATGAAGTAGGTACCATTATTATCCCCATTTTACAGGTGAGGAAACTGAGACACAGAGAGGTTAAGTAACTTGCCCAAAGTCACAGCTAATAAATGGCAGAGCAGCGATTTGAACCCAAATCTGATTCCACAGCCCACACCCTTAACCTTTATGCTGATGGTTGGAAAAAGCTACCACTCTGTTCATTAAAGCTAAATGCTACATGTAGAGACAGAGGATAGACCACTAACCTCAGTGGACTTCCACTGCCAAATGGACCTCCCAGTTGTTGAGGTAATGTCAAGGCCTGGAATGAGCATGTGGAACAATTGTACTTTTGAAAGAAGGTATAAATGTCTACTGATGTGTCACTAAAAACTAATAAACGTATTGTACTGATTATAAAATGACCTTGATTTGGTCTCTTGATGTTTAAAACGACCAGTTCAATGTGAATTCCTTCCCGTATGGCTTAGGCAATTCAATTTTTATTTGGGGTTTGATTTAGGTTGGCCCCGGCTCAAATGGGTTGTAACAGATTCCAAGTACCTTTCAAAGCCTCCTAAAGACTGGCAGCCCCACATCTCACCTGCTGGCAGTGAGCCAGCGTACATCGAGGTAAGTCCTGAGATTGGAACTTACATTCTGGCTTTTTCTTTGGCTTCAGATGCTATCTTACAAACTTAAACTAACTTTTTTGCAGTTTTAATATTAGGAGATCCCCCTACTTTGTTAGATTTCCATCTTTTGGCTTGTAAAATGTCTTATAGTGGCTTTCTATTCTAATTATTTTTAACGTAAATACACATTCAAGAGAAAGACAGCAAAGAAATTGATCCTTGCCATGTAAGAAAGTTACAAAAGACTTGGAGAAGTACAGAGTTTTAAGAAATGATTTCCTGGCAAAGAAACTGGCAGAGATATTTTTCTGTTGCTGGGAGGGAGGGGGGCTCGGGTGCAAGAGACTGGAGAAATGCGGAGGGGAAATAGCTGGAGCATTGAGGTAAAAGCAGAATTACAGTTAATTGATTTGTAGGAGTGAACAGGCCGTTTGTAGGTCTCCCCTCCCAAACAGCTTCTTGTGCACCTTTAGCTCTGCAGGGCTGTGCTTGCCCTGCACTTGATGCTGTGCTCCTTCGGTGCAGCTCAAGTCGCTTGTTTGTTTTAGCTTCTTTAACAGCCACTTCACACTTGTGACTAATTAAACTTTTAAGGATTTTCACACATACTTTTCTTGAGCTTTGCCATTTCCAATCCTATCTTTGTGTGATTAGAATTTGAGGCCCAAGGGCACAGCCTCAAATGTTCACATGAAGCATGTTAAATTCAGCCCGTTAGCCTGGCTTTATCCTTTTGTTTCAGGATTCCAGTTCTGTCATTTGAAATAACCCATTTTATTGTGTTTCTCATGTTTTTGTTTCTTTGTGTTTTTGTTTTCTAGTATAAAACAAGCAAAGAAGGGAGTGTAATGGGAGTCACGGTGTCCCGCCTTGCAATGTTGTCTCACTGCCAAGCTCTGTCCCAGGCCTGCAATTATTCTGAAGGTCAGACTTCATCCCATGACTGCCCTCATTGTGAGCTTCAGATACATGTGGTGTGACTAGGAGCAGGGTGCTCAGTGATTGGATTCCAGTTAATGACCAAGTTCAGAGTGAAATGTTTTAAGACACATTCTTGGCTTGCTTTGGCTTTCTTCTTTTTCACAAATATGCTGCAATTTAAAGGAACTAAAATTCTGGGCAAACCAAGTATGTGAACTATGATTTCTAGAGCACAGAAATAGAAAACTAATTAAAACCACCTGTTTATTATTAGCTGCAGAATGTCAGGTATCTCCATCTTCCCAAGTGTATAGAGTTGCTATCAGCAGTACATTTGGAGTCAAAGAAATTCAGCTACCAAAAAGCACAAATCAGAACACAAAAGTGTATTCTGTAGGTTGCTTAGAAATATATGTGTGTATATATAGATATAATATATAGATATATATGTACCAAATTTTCTCTCTCTAGGAATTCTAATTTTTATATGTGTGTGAAACTTTCAAAGTTCCTTATATGATTAGGAAAAAAGGATTCTCTCTCAGAAGATAGTATCTAAGTCATAAGGAGTTTGGAATTCATTGTCTCTTCCATGGCCATGTCACTCTAGGATCAGTCCCCCAGCCAATTTGAGGAGATCCTCCAGTAACCAAAAGACTCAGAGCTTTTAGTGATCTCTATAGAAATACCAAACCAGGGGTTCAATAGAGGCAAGTAACATGATTTTGCTACTTAACACTAAAGATGACTTCCTTGCTTCTCCCCTCCCCCCTTTTTTCTATTTCAGGAGAAACAGTAGTAAATGTTTTAGACTTTAAGAAGGATGCTGGGCTGTGGCATGGCATGTTTGCGGTAAGCTACTCAGAATTAATGCCTTTAGTGTAAATCTTATGATTCAGATCAGTATGCATGCTGTGTAACCAGAGCATCTCTCAGTACTTGTTTGAAATTTTAGCCCCCAAAAGATCAATAATACTTTCCAGAGGCATTTTATTTTACAGTACAAAAGGCAATTGTTTTAAAAAGGAGAATATAATTCTGTCTGTTTTTTCTTCATTGTGTGGTTGGGCATACTCCTCACATAATAGTTAATGGGAGAATTTGGGATCTATAATTTTTAAGACATCTGCTATGATGGCTCAAAGCCTAAAAGATTCTAAAAATGACTATGTATTTATGATTTTAAAAGTATGTTTGAGATTACATCAGTATATTTAGAACTTGGCAACTGTTGGTAATAACTAACTTTCCCGTTGGACAAAATGTACTGAATGACTGCATGCTACAATTAAAGAATAGAGTGGGCTGCTTTCCATAAGAGAGGAACAGGTAATGTGCTATGGGAGTTGGAGAAAGGTGAATTCCTCCCAGCTCTGGCACAAAGGCCATATTTATGGAAGAGGTAGCAGTTGAGTCGGGCTTTGAAAAATGGCTAAGATTTAGCCACATAGATATTTTTGTGGTGGAGGTAGAGAGAGGGGACATTTCAAGTGGGAAAAGCTACCATATGTAGCATGGTGATTAGGAAGGGAGAGAAAAGAGGTACAAGATCTTAGAGTTGAAAAGGAACTCTGCGAGTATCTTGTTCAACTTCTTTACATACTGCAGGAGTCTGAGAAAGAGTAGAAAATGAAGCATCGGGGAAGAGGAGGGGGTCCCTTTTCACTCAGGACCCCTCAAATTAACAAGAGCCTATTCCTTGAGTGTACATACTTCCTAGCTCCCAAAGCCCTGTCCATTGTTTTTCATTTATTGATTTGAGAGAGAGAGAAACACCAATTTGTTGTTCCACTTATTTATGCATTCATTGGTCGCTGCTTCTTTGTGCCCTGACGAGAGATCAGACCCACAAACTTGGTGTATTGGGACGATGCTCTAACTAACTGAGCTACCCGGCCGGGGTGCTATTTTGTTTTTTATCAGAGGTTAAGAACCCCTTGTGAGGAGTTAGAGCAGTGGTTCTCAACCTTCCTAATGCCGCGACCCTTTAATACAGTTCCTCATGTTGTGGTGACCCCCAACCATAAAATTATTTTCGTTGCTACTTCATAACTTTTGCTACTGTTATGAACCGTAATGTAAATATCTGATATGCAGGATGTATTTTCATTGTTACACATTGAACATAATTAAAGCATAGTGATTAATCACAAAAACAATATGTAATTATATATGTGTTTTCCGATGGTCTTAGGCGACCCCTGTGAAAGGGTCGTTCGACCCCCAAAGGGGTCGCGACCCACAGGTTGAGAACCGCTGAGTTAGAGGGACAAAGTATGAAGAATTAGCTATAAACACCATTCTTTCTCTGAAATCCAAAAGTTTGTCACCATACCTAGAAACTTTGGGGAGGGAGGAAAAAGAAGTTAACAATGGTATCTTGGTTTCTTTGGGCCACTTAGGTGGTGAGAAAAATGGCCAGCCTAGATACCAAGACTTAGTAATTCTGCTAGGCTGGGTCTTTTGGGACAGGAGGTCCTGGGTGTATTCATTCGTTTGGGTGACAGGAGACACCAAATTGCATGACCCTCTCAGCTCACTCAGCTCTATCTACTCAAATACCCAACAGGTGTGGGCAGGACCTCCTCTAAGTAACAGGGAAACGTTGATATAGTTTTGTAACCCAACCCTTTGTGGTACGTGGCAAGCGCCAGCATGAGGAAAGCACTTAGTGGGGTGGAGGGCAGTTTGGCAGCATCTGTTAAATTTTAAAAGCAGATATCCTGTGACCCAGCAGTACCACTTTTCTGTACCTACCCTAGAAAAACACTTGTACATATACTCAGGGAAGTATAAATATGTTCCTTGAAACATTGTTTGTAACAGCAAAACAATTACTAATAATAGGGAAATGCCTAAATAAATTGTGGTGTAGTCATACTATGGAATACTATGCAACAGTTCGAAAAGAATTGTGTAGATCTCATACTGATGTGCATAGATTTAGCTCTGAAACAATTTAAGTGAAAAAAAGTACATTGCAGATATATGTATAGCATGATGCCTTTTATGTTAACAATACTTTGTTTCCATGGGGACAACTATGTATGTAAATACATAGAAAAAGAACTGGAAGGATACATGCCAGATTCGTAATAGTGATTATCTCTGAGGAGGAGAGGGAACCAGGGTTAAGGGTAGAGAGCAAATCAGGCTTCAACCTTAAAGTTAATATTTCATATTTTTTTCAAAGAGCGTGTATTTGAGTATATATTACATGTGATTAAAATTGTTAACAAGATAGTTCAGTTTTAAAATGCTATATGTGTATTTAGTATTGATTACTTTTTATCTTTCTTTGCTTTTCAGAATGTAATGAATAAGATGCATACAGTTAGTGTACCCTACTCTGTTATGAAGACTTGCCCTCTCTCTTGGGTCCAGAGAGTACATGCCCACAAAGGTAGCTACACACAACATCTGAGCTTTAACTATGTGACTGTTTGAACTAAGATTTCAGGGATTATCAAGTCACCCTTCTAGAGACATAGTCCTATGCTTTGGTGGCTTGACAAATGTTAGAATTCAGTTACTAAACTTAGGTGTGTTGTCATTTTCATCTCTTATGACGTCCTTTCTTAAGAATTGAGATGAATTTGCCTGAATTTGAGCCCTGAATCAGATTTATTGAGTACTTTGGTGTTCAGAGCTTCCTTGGCAAAGATATGTGTCCTGCCTACAGGTCACAGTGAGCAAACAGTGTGTGTCCAGTTAGTCACTGCTGCCTCAGAGCACCGGGCACACGTTCTTTGAAACCTTCTTTATTTTCTCTAAGTGAAAATCATGATCCCTAAAATGACTAAAAGTTTTTATGATAGTATGTTAAATATCTACCTAATTAGCATGTATGTGTATGTTAACTCTATCCCTTTTGAATTTGTAGCCAAGGTCGCTTTAGTAAAATGTCGAGACTTGCACTGGGCTATGATGGCACATCGGGACCAAAGAGATGTGAGCTTGAGTTCCCTCCGGATGTTAATTGTGACTGATGGAGCAAATCCCTGTGAGTACTTCTAGGGTGTAGGTCGGGGACTCTTCTTTCCTTAACATTTGTCATTTGATATAATTCATACGCCAGAAAACTCACCCATTTAAAGTGTGCAGTTTAATAGTTTCAGTGTATTCACAAAGTATGCAGCCATCACCATGATCTAAGTTTAGACTGTCATCACCCCCAAAAGATACTTCATACCCATTAGTAGTCACTCCTCATTTCTCCTCCACTGTCCCCTACTACTCAGCATCTTCTACTTTCTGTCTCTGTAGAGTTACCTATTCTGGACATTTTATATAAAGGCAGTTATACCATATTGCTCTTGTGTGACAGGTTTCTTTCACTTACCATAATGTTTTCAAGGTTCATCCACATTGTAGTATGTGTTCAGACTCCATTTCTTTTTATTGCCATGTAATAATTCCATTGTATAGCTATACTACATTTTATCTGTTCATCATTTGATGGATGGGTAAAAATATTTTTTTAAATATGTTTTTTATTCATTTCAGAGAGGGAGAGAGAGAAACATTAATGATGAGAGAGAATCATTGATCAGCTACCTCCTGTACACCCCCTACTAAGGATCGAGCTGGCAACCCCAGGCATGTACCCTGACTGGGAATTAAACTGTGACCCCTTGGTTCATGGGTTGATGCTCAACCACTGAGCCACCTGACTAGGCGGATCCATATGCTTTTAAATCCACTCCTTCTTGCTCACTCATTTATATCCTTTTTCTATCATGTAACTAAAAGGAATGATAAGAAAGTGACTTGATGTAACCAAGTGCCTGCACTTTATGTAAATTCCCCCTAGCAGCAAATCAAGTTTGCAAAAGCTTTTAGAGATCCCCCATGTCACCTGCTTTCCCCCACAAACACAAACATCCTGAGCTTCCACACAGTAGAACCAGGTAAAATGTTAGATACTATGTTTCTTTGTCATACTGGATTTTTGTCAGTAGCCACATTAATCATCCTGTATAATAAAACACAGACATGGGATTGACCTTAACAAGAAACAAGTCGGGGAGTATCACGTAGAAAAGGGTGGCACTAAGCCAGAGTGTTCGTACTGCGCTGGCTAACATAGTTATTCAGGATGCGTTGCTCCGTTCCAGACTGGCCACACTGCACCTCTGCATTTCTGTATTGATTGGGAAGCTCGTTAGGAGCAGCTTTATTACAAGTTGTAGCTTTAAATCGTGTCCTTGATATGTATCAGCCATTTCACCGGCACAGTAAAGTGTTTGGATGGAATTAATGGTGTACAGTAAGAGTTCTCATGAGAAAAAAATGCATTGGCTCCACTCTTTACGTTTCCTACAGTAATGAAAACCACGATGTCAGCTTTCAAGTTGACCTGTTCCATCTCCTTATAGGGTCTGTGTCATCCTGCGATGCCTTCCTGAGTCTGTTCCAGAGCCACGGACTGAAACCAGAGGCCATCTGTCCATGCGCTACTTCTGCTGAGGCTATGACTGTCGCGATCCGCAGGTATCGTTCAGGACACCAGTGCTCTTCATGTACAACTTCGATCAAATGTGCAAAATTTACCAGGCAGTGACAAGGGGCGTTAACTGATTTTCTGCTTCGTAAGTCTAAAAGTGAAAATGACTTTGTAAAGCAGTCTGAAGCATCTCATTTATTCTTCCCACTCCTGCACTAAGTATAACTGGTAACCTGAAAATTTAATTATTCTCATCTCATTTTTTTGAATTAGTTCTTTTTCTGTGTTGTTTTGCTCTTCAGAATCCTCAGTATCTTAGACTAGAAATAGGCTATTCTTGATTGTGGCTTGCGTGTGCAAAGTACATTTGTAGTATACCCAAGATCAATATATTCTTAACATCTGATTAAATGTACTTTTTCCACCTGAATGAAAATTGACCATGCTTTGAAAAAGTGTGTGTGTGTGTGTGCGTGTGTGCATGTGTGTGTGTGTGTGTGTGTGTGTGTGTGTTAGCTGGAGGAAATTTGCTTTCCTACGTACTCATATTTTTCTCCATTATTTCATTTGCCAAATTTGATGAGTGTATTTTGTTTTCAGGCCTGGAGTTCCAGGGGCCCCTCTGCCGGGAAGGGCCATTCTCTCAATGAATGGATTGAGCTATGGGGTAATACGGGTCAATACTGAAGATAAAAATTCGGCACTAACAGTCCAGGATGTGGGACATGTCATGCCTGGTGGTGAGTTCTCAGGAATATCATTTGCTTTTCCACAAAGATTTTTCATTAGAGATAGTAGAGGCTGATAAAATACGGGATCCAAAACCAGGAACTCAAAATTTAGTCACTTAGTTTCTCAAAGCCTTTCTAACAGTTAAGTAAATCTGATTATACTTACCTTCCAGCAGTGTCATGTGATTTAATTGTGGATGCTAATTACAGCTGTTCGCTTTCCCATGGAAAGCGAAGTCCAAGTGATATTAAAGTTGGTTTTTGCCGTAATTGCCAAGCCATTGGGACTGGCAGGAAGAACACACTGCTTCCATGAGTATTTTGAGTTTGATCTGCTTCGGGGGAAATTAATTCACCTGTTTCTTTGGACTTTGCAGTCATTTTTAATGTCACTGTCTTTAAAAGCTTCAGTCTGCATCTGTTATATGTTTTGTTGCTGTTGTTGTTTTGCTGAATTTAAAAAAAAAGTATTTGTGTATCATCAGAGTAGATGGTATTTAAAGATGGAAATTTCAAATAAACCTATGTAATTCCTGGTTTATTTTTAACATTTTTCTTTGGTTATTCTTACTCAGTGCCACTCACACTAAATACAAAACTTTCCTGGTTTCACAAGGATGAAGCATAGGTTTTCCAGGGCCTCTGCTTCTTGACTGTGTTTTCTGTGCACTAGGGATGATGTGCATCGTGAGACCTGATGGACCTCCCCAGCTCTGCAGAACTGACGAAATTGGAGAGATATGTGTCAGCTCCAGAACAGGGGGCATGATGTACTTTGGGCTTGCTGGTGTGACCAAAAATACCTTTGAGGTACATGAAATTAAAATGTTGCCAGGAAAATGTTTGGTGAGGGTGTCACTAGGGCAGATGACTTGGTTCGTGGGAAATAGCATAATATAGTGGGTTGAAAGTATGTGCTCTAGAGCTGGGCTGCCCTAGTTCAAATCCTAACTCTGCCACTCACTAGCTGATTTTAGGTGAGTTGCTTAACCTCTTTGTGCCCCAATTTCTTTATATTTAAAATGAGTAACCATAGTAACTACATCATAGGATTGTTTTGAGAACTAAGTGAGTTAATGTTTATAAAGTGCTTAGAGCAGCACCTGGCACACAGGAAGTGCTACTGTTAAATTAATAAGTTAATAAATAAGAGGCCTTACAAAAATCCCTTTGGTGAATATGCCATGGTTTGAACTTTATAAGCCCAAATATTTAATTTTAACAGAATATAGTGAGAATCCATCTCTTAAGTGTAGACTCAAGTGAACTGAGCTCACAAAGACGGATGTAACCCAGAATGTCAGGTCACTAAGAAAAAATGAAGAACTGCTCTGTCACGGGCAGGTTGCTCCTATCATTCAAACTTTCAGTGAGACAAGTATTATTGAGCACCTTCTATGTGTCTGGCACCATTCTAGAGGTTTGGAGTACATCAAGAAAATAAACAAACAGAGCTCCTCAAACAGCTCATATTCCAGTGTAACTACCACATTGCTTTCCTGCAGGCAGTTCTGCATGTGAAATCAAAATCGTAATGAAAATTTGCCTGGTGAGCCTGGAAATCAGAACAAGCATAATTAATTGTCTATATTTTATAATTGGGATTAACCTACCTCAGGGTACCTTTTAGGGAACAGAGAACTCCAGTTTATGGGCCATGTCCCTTTCATACTAGACAGGGCTTATATGTCCACAACCAATTTCAGTTCTTCAAGCTTCCTTTTTTTTAAAAAAAATATACTTTATTGATTTTTTACAGAGAGGAAGGGAGAAAGATAGAGAGTTAGAAACATCGATGAGAGAGAAACATCGATCAGCTGCCTCCTGCACACCTCCCATTGGGGATGTGCCCGCAACCAAGGTACATGCCCTTGACCGGAATCGAACCTGGGACCCTTCAGCCCGCAGACCAACGCTCTATCCACTGAGCCAAACCGGTTTCGGCTCTTTTTTTTTTTTTATAATTTAGACTACTGGTTCTCAATATGGCAGGGCACATCTATCTACCATCCCATTTGAAAATCAGTGCATATAATTAAGTAGTGTTAGATGTAGCTGATGAGAGAGTGTTATCTATGTAAATGGTGTGGTATTTGAAAAAAATTTAGAATTCCTGAGCTCACCATCATTTGTATTTACACAGCCTAAAATGGTATAACGTAAATTATTGAATGTCTGTCGGTTATTACCATCATCATCGTTACTGCTATATTCTTGCCCTACCGTCAAACATTAACACCAAGTCACCTTAATAAGAGTAGACTTTCATAAACTCTTCAGGTGACTAATTACCTCTGCTGAGTGTATATACATGTCACTAATTTAAATCTTACCTTATTTCTTTTATTTTAAAAGTGTTTGGACTACATGTATTTCTTTTTTTTGTTGTTACTCCTCACCCAAGGATATTTTTTTCCATTGGTATTTAGAGAGAGTGGAAGGAAGGATAGAGGGAGGAAGGGAAAAGAGAGAGACATCGATGTGAGAGAGACACATCAGTTGGTTGCCCCCCGAACTTACCTGGGGAACATGGCTGGGGATTGGACTTGCAACCCAGGTATGTGTCCTTGGTGGGGAATCGAACCCGTGACCCTTTGGTGCATGGGCCAATGCTCCAACCGCTGAGAAACACTGGCCAGGGCTATATATATTTTGAATACCTGAATTTTTCTATTGCATTTGCCTTATATAAACAAGATTCTCAAGCAGTGTTAGAAGATACTGGTGATATTTGGTTATATTGCCTTTCCTACAAGGACAACTGCCTGATCAAAATTCTTAGACTTAATATCAAACTGCTAGGTCCATAGTAATGAAGAAATTTTGAAATCTGCAGTATAAATTTAATGATAGTGAAGTAGAATAAAAATCCTAAATAAAAAAGGAGAAAACTGTTGCCTGGGTTCCCGCAACCCAAGTACATGCCCTTGACCGGAATCGAACCCGGGACCCTTCAGTCCGTAGGCTGACGCTCTATCCACTGAGCCAAACTGGTTCCGGCTGATCAAAATTCTTAGACTTAATACCAAACTGCTAGGTCCATAGTAATGAAGAAATTTTGAAATCTGCAGTATAAATTTAATGATAGTGAAGTAGAATAAAAATCCTAAATAAAAAAGGAGAAAACTGTTGCCTGGGTTTGCAAATTAACATTTCTAATATTTTTCTCACTGGAATCTTATATATAAACCCTGAAGAATTTTTCAACGTGGTTAACATTTTACTAGGACGAAAGACCTAGTAATAATGACTGGTCGGAAAATAAAAGTGTATTTCAAAAATAAGCTCCTGAAAACTTTTTAGCACCTATGATAAGCAGAGAGCTAATTTTCCGTTGCCCCCACTTATTAGCTGTTTGATTTGAGGCAAATGAAACTGTCTGTGTCTTACATTCCCATCTGTAAAATGGAAATAATAATCCTGTTTCATAAGATTGCCTTGAGGATTAACTATAAAACAGCTGGTCCTGTGGCTGGCACAATAATAAGCATAATAAATGTTAGCTCTTGTTATAATTGTCCTCTATATATTAAAAAAAATCTTAAAAATTAAAGAGAAAAACACCAGTCAAATAGAGCAAATAAACAGGAGACAGGAACAAGCTGTTTGTAAAATACAAATGACCAATAAACAAAGGAAAGAAAATCCATCCATATTACTAATAAAGAAATACAGTTTAAATATCAGTGGGATATCTTTGTTTTTTGTCTGTTTGTTTGTTTGTTTGTTTGTTTGTTTTTGCCTACCAGATTGGCAAAGTTTGGAAAAATTGATAAGGTGTAGTATGAGTTAGAGTACAGGAAAAACAGACATTCTCATATATTATTGGGGGAATGTAACTGATATAACAGTTTTGTAAAGATAGTCTGTTAAAATTGAAAAGATTTGTGCTTCTTATTCCAATGCACAAAAATGTGTATAGGAGTATTCAGTATAGCACTGCTTGTAATAGTGAAAAATTAGTTGACCTACACAGCTATACAGACTGGTTACTTTCTGATAACTGCTAATTCTAATAGTTTCCTGAGTACTCACTCTGGACCAGCCACTGTGCTGATGTCTGCAAATCTGTTTACATTCCCTTAATCTTTACTGTAAGCTTGTGTGTGAGAGGCATTGGGAATTTCATTTTATGGCAAAAGAAACAGAGGTTTAGGAACGTCCAGGAACTTGCCCAAGATCCACATTATTAGTAAGTGACAGAGCCAGGTATTGACTTACATTTGACTCCAACGGCTATGCCACGCTGTCCTCTGTGCAATGGTATATTACAGAACTATTGTACAAAGGGAGCCATATAGACTATTACCAACTTCTAAAGGTATCCAAGATATGTTATGTGAAAAGGCAAGTTGCAAAGCAGTATATGTCATATGATCCCTTTAAAAAAAATTTCTTAATAATATAAAAAAAATACAGAGAGATGAACAATAAATTGTAAATGATTGTTATATCTTAAGGGGGGTAATATTCCTGTATTCACTATTTACATAATATTAGTATGTGTTACTTGTTGTATGTAACTAAAAAAACAAACAAAAAACAACAACACTTAAAGACTTGAAAAACCAAAACAGCCTAGCCAGGTAACTCAAGTAGTTCTGTTAGTTAGTGTATCTTCACATACAAGAAGCAACCAATGAATGCATAAATAAGTGGAACAACAAATCAATGTCTATGTGTCTCTTCTCCTCCCCTCCCTTCTCCTCCTATTCTCTCTCTCTTTTCCTCCTTCCCTCCCTCCTTCTTTCTCTTCCCCTCTTTCTCTCACAAACCAATTAAAACAAATACATATTTTTTGCAAGAGAAAATACCAAACTTAATATATGCACAAGTATGGGAACCCTGCATACATGAAAGGCAGAGATCCCACATGCATGAGAGGTTCTTAAATACATTTTTAAATTTAAATCTCAGATTGTCACTTTATTTTTTTCTGTGTTTTAGGTAATTCCAGTGAATTCTGCAGGCTCTCCTGTTGGGGATGTGCCATTCATCCGGTCAGGATTGCTGGGGTTTGTAGGGCCCGTAAGTGATGTTTTCATGTTTGTTTTGATGCATCTTATTCAAATATTTGGACTTTGATCCACAGAACAGAACAAATTCTGATTAATCCAAGAGTGTTATCGGGCCGCTTACTTATATTTAAAGCATTTTCTATACGAATGTAATAAATGCGTTAAAGTTTATTGTTTCTGTTACCCAAGTTCATTGACTCCTCCAAATTGAGACTTTTTTTTATTTTCAAAACTCTTTTTACTTACTCTTGCTACCCTTCTTTGATTTGATTAACACGTTAAGCGCCCAGCCTGGTTTGTCTTCCAGACGGAAAGTATAGTGTCCGTCACCGGTGACTGACATGGGGCTTAATGTGTTAATATGCGTCAATAAGTTATAAGTGTGCTGTTTTCTTTAATAGCAAAGGGAAACCATAATAAATAGTGTACAAAGCATTTTCATACAGATTATCAGCAATAGAACTTGTATAATAGTAAATTCTTTGAATGAAAGCAATTTGTTTTCCAGCACATGGTATTTAGAGTCACTGGGTTTGTAGAGACAATTAGGACCTGAAACTTGTTTTCAAAGAGCTTATAGCTAGTTTCATGAGCCAGCAAGGAAGGCTTTGCATGACATAATGGGAAGTTTGGATTTTACTTTATAAGTAATAGTTATTCCTTATCATAGTTAGGCCCATATACCTCCTTCTGTCTCTAATTACCTCCTTACTCTCGCTTCTCTTCTTTATGGTTTAAGTTATATAAGAAAAGATATAATTTTTTAAAAATATATTTTATTGATTTTTTACAGAGAGGAAGGGAGAGGGATAGAGAGTTAGAAACATCGATGAGAGAGAAACATCGATCAGCTGCCTCCTGCACACCTCCTACTGGGGATGTGCCCACAACCAAGGTACATGCCCTTGACCGGAATCGAACCTGGGACCCCTCAGTCCGCAGGCTGACGCTCTATCCACTGAGCCAAACCGGTCAGGGCCAAGATATAATTTTATTATAGTTCTTTCCCAATATTCATGGGGAATGGTGGGGGGAAGGGAATACCTCTAAGAGAATCATTCTTCTAGAAAGAGAAGTCTACACCTATTGTCTTGACTTCCTCACTCAGCACCGAGAAGTTCTTTTTTTTTTTTTTTAATATATCTTTATTGATTTCAGAGAGGAAGGGAGAGGGAAATAGTTAGAAACATCAATGATGAGAGAGAATCATTGATTGGCTGCCTCCTGCACGTCCCCTATTGGGGATCGAGCCCACAACCCGGGCATGTGCCCTTGGCAGGAATCAAACCTGGGACCCTTCAGTCTGTAGGCCGACGCTCCACCCACTGAGCGAAACCAGCCAGGGCAGCACCAAGAAGTTCTCAAGGACCTAGCTCCTTGTAGCTTACCACTGCACTGTTGACATCCAAGATGGAGCTCCAGCCATCACACCTGCCTTCCAGGAAGCAGGAGAGAGGAAAGGGTGCAGTCCTATTCTCTTGTAAGGAAGATTCCCTGAAGCTGCTGACAACACTTCCACTTATATCCCATTGTTCTCAACTAGCCTAGTGGCCCACCTAGCTGCAAGGGAGGGTGAAGTGCCATCCTTACTTTGATCAGCCGTGCCCAGCTAAAAATTCTGATAGTGTGAAAGAAATGAAGAAACGGATGTAGGAGACCAGTGCCTCTCTCATTTTCTTTATTTCCACCTTAGCATTTTCACACTATGTTGGAAATGCATGGTTCTCTTCTGTTTTCTGAGACGGACCAGTGACTTCTTGAGACTGGAGGTTATGTCATACTTACATACCCGGTCAGTGTATGGCACTGCATTGTGCCCAGTCAGCCAGTGAGGGATGTTCACATGGAGATGACAACTAGATAGTGAATATATGTAAATTTTACAAGAAATTTAGGAATTCTGTAGTGAATGGAAAAAGTTAATTTATTCCAAGTGGGTCTGGGGAATTATTGATAATAATATTAAATAACAAATAAAATTATTTAGGCAGTGGTGCTTTTAGGTCATTAACAGCATCCTTTCCTGCAGCTCTGTCATCTTACTGCAGAGGACAAACTCCTGCAGTCTTCCTTTGACCTTTCTTTATTACCCTGTTTGTGATCTTGCCAGATGGAAAAAGCATCACCCTTATAAACTTGAAACAGTCATTCTAACATCAAAACTATTTTTATCTCTTCCTAATTCCAGTATTAATTGACAACATTTTTCTCCTCTGCATCCATCCCATGAATAGTTACAGAAAATAAATTAATACATAATCATGACTGGGAAAATAAACTATGCTTGTATGCCATCCTAGTTGCTTTCTTATAAGAATAAATATGAATAGATTCCCTTAAGACCCCATTAATTGTAAGATACCACAGGTTTTTTCCCACTGATTTCCAAGATGCTGTGATGTGAAATATTTTCTCAGAATCCATAAAGTTTGGTATTGTTTCTTATATTTTTCATGAGATTTATTTCAAGGCAGAAGTAAAATGTTTGTTTTACTATTTAAATTATGGAAATCAAGGTAAATCACTGTTATCTTTCAGGGCAGCTTGGTGTTTGTGGTTGGAAAAATGGACGGGTTACTCATGGTTAGTGGTCGAAGACATAATGCTGATGACATTGTTGCTACCGGATTGGCTGTGGAATCAATAAAGACTGTTTATAGAGGAAGGTGAGTAGTGCAAAGTTCAAATGTTAACATTTTCAGTAGAATCTAAATATATCAGGTGATTTGATTGTATTCTGTAGATTCTCTTTCAAGTGATTGGGTTATTTTGGGTTAAGCCTAGCAGAAACCAAGCTTTGAATATTTGTCTTAAAATGTCTGGTTCTTTGGCTGTAATTGAGAGAAATAAGACATAATGATATCCTTGTGTTTCAGTTTTTAATTGTCACTATTTGTTGAGGACTGAGGAGGATTCTAAAATGTTGAACTTCCTACATTCCTTCAATACAGAAGTAGTCCCATTCAGTCTAATTGAGAAAGATGCTACTTTGTAGGAGTTTTACATCTAAGAATTGTTTCTCTTACTCATCTCTAATTTATTATATCATTTTAACACAGAGATTGGCATAGCACTGAAGTACCAATTTCAAATTCCATGGGTGAAGTCAATTAGATACCTTTTTTTCTTTGCTTATTAATTGAAGAAAAGATTTTTGGTACATATTTGAATAATGGATGTCCTGTTCGGTTGTTTACAATCATGGATATATGTTTTAAAGCAATCTTGGTGTCCCTTTAGTATTTGAAGAGGAAAAAGGAATTAAACCAATAGAGAACCAATTCTTGAAATGTGTAGTTTTTGTCATGGTGTAGCTTCCTATGAGATGTAAACTCTGTGGGGCACTAGACCTGACTTTGGTCACAGCTATACCCATAACACTCGGCAGAGCACCTGGCACACAGTAGGTGTTCAATAAATATGTGTGGATGAAAGGAAGGAAGGGAGACGGTCAGGTGTGTGGGTATATTCAGTTCTCCAATGACTTCCCATTATTTCATGCATTCATTCTACAACTGTTTATTGGGTGCCCACTGTATGCCACTGTTCTTGATGTTCACAGTGTGGTGTTGAACAAAACAGGCCTTGTGAAGCCACATTCTCATTGGGGGAAACAGATGGTAGCCACATAGGGAAATAGATAACGTATGAGATGATGACAAATGCTATGCAGAAAAAAACATAGAGGGTGGGGTGTGCTTGCCAGTTTCTATTAGGTGGTCTGGGAATGCCTTACTAGTAAGGGACGTTTGAGCGGAGACCTCTCTGAAAACACCCCTCCCCTTGGCCTACCAGGTCCTCTGTGACCACCTGGCCTGGCTCTGACCTCTCCCCACCGCTCTCTGCTTCACCATCTGCTTCAGGCACACTGGCCTTCTTGCTGTTCTTCAAACCTGCCAAGCTCGTTCCTACCTCAGAACCTTTTCGCTTTCCGTTCCTTCTGCCAGGAAACCTCTTCCTCCAGATCTCCGCGTGGCTCGCGTCCTCACTTCATTCAGGTCTTTGCTCCAGTGTCCACTCCTCAGGAAAGCGCTCCCCAACCACCTGCCTTCATAGTACACCACTCCACCCCCTCACCCTGCCTCAGTTTTCTCCTAGTGTATATTACAACATGACATTCTATTTGTTTGTTCTGTCTCTCTGACATGCAAACTCCATGAAGACAGGGCCTTTGTCTTACTTATCACTGTGTCCCAACGTTCACAACAGTGGTGCTTAATACGTGTTTTTTGAGTCCTCGTTTTGATAGTAATGATTGTACATTTTCTTGCTAAACTACTCATTCTTGGCTAGTGTGGTGGGGATGTCCCTTCTCTGTATTCCAACTGAGCAAAGTAAACAGGGCTGGTTGTGAAGGGAGTCCTGATGTGTTTGATCTGTCTCTCTTAGAATTGCTGTGTTTTCTGTGTCTGTATTTTATGATGAGCGCATTGTGGTGGTTGCGGAACAAAGACCTGATGCTTCCGAGGAAGATAGTTTCCAGTGGATGAGCCGGGTGCTGCAGGTGAGCTTTGTTGCCAAGGTGGCAGCAACCATTGCTTGACCTTTTCTTTGGTGGACTAGTTCTACTACCTTGTTTTTTTCTTGCCAATCACTACTTAAATATGCTGGGTGCTATTAACAAAACTAGATAGTTAATACCTTTTCTCCTTGTGGACCACATAGTATTTTTCTGCTCAGGTTGCCAAAAAGAATTGAATTAACTTGCCTCAGCAAATTCTTTCACTTTTTTGTTCCGAAGTGTTTACAACCCATAAAAATTTTAACCGTCCATATGTGGAACACATCTTCGGCAGTAATCAATCCACTTGTCAACAGCTACAGTCTTACTACATGTTAAAAGTGGTGCGTAGAGTGCAAGGGATCCAAATAAATATAGGGTGTTGTTCTTACTTTGAAAGGACTTTATTGTGAAGTTAGAGATCTGGGTGACATAAACCACTAGGGGAAGGGAAAGATTTGGTTTCAGTATAGGGATATGTTTCTAGAGGGGGCAGGCTAGAGTGATGAAAGAAGCTTACTTGTCTTCATTTGAATGCCAGCTCCTCTCCCCACCACATATATGCTTTTAGGCAAGTTACTTAACCTCAGGGATCCTATTTCCTAATCTATAAAGTGGGCATAAAATTATTTATATTACAGAGCTATTAGGAGGATTAATTGATAGTAATTAGATAATTAATTGAGGCATTTAGTGCCCGCATTCAGTAAATGATGACTGAATAACATTTCCTTTTACTCTCTGTCCCCTCACTTGTCTTCATTTTTCTACTTAGTATTGGTCACCATACTAGAGGCCCGATGCACGAATTCGTGCACCAGTGGGGTCCCTCGGCCTGGCCTGCGGGATCGGGCCAAAACCAGCTCTCCAGCATCCCCCGAGGGTCCCGGATTGTGATAGGGCACAGGCCAGGCCGAGGGACCCCACTGGTGCATGATCAGGACCGGGGAGGGCTCCAGGGCTCTGGCCCGTCTCGCATCTAGGATAGGATAAGTATGTTTATATTTATTGTTTTCTACATCCACTATATTATAAGCCCCATGAAGGCCAAGACTTTATCTCTTTTGTCCCCTGCTCAGTCCCCAGAACCTGTTAGCTATGCCAGCACATCATCATAGTAGGCTTAGTAAGTGTTGGTTGGTAATGAAAGGTCTAAAGAAAACATGGCCTGTCCTGGCCATAGCAACTTACATGTCACTGGGAGTGTTCCCAACATCCATAACTGGTCAGCTTGGGCCGTTTGGATGTATTAATTGCCAGTGTAGTTGTAATGTTGTAGAAATGATGCAATCGTGGGATGAATGATAGGGCTAGGTGACTTTTAAGATTTCTTCCTATCCTCGGGGTCTGTGATTCTGAATTATCAGCTGGCATAACATAGGCTATTTGTAGTGGAAATCAGGGAAAGAAAGGATATCTATTGAAGATACACTAGACAGAAAAGACTCTGAAGAAGGTGGGCCTGGGCTGATCTCTGAAAGGTGGCTAAGAACCAGACTTGCAAAGAGAGTATTTCTTATACTGTTCATGTTTTCAAACACATAAACTGCTTATTTCATTCACAATGAACTTTGGGGCATAATGGTTGAATCTTGTAGTGAATTATGTTTTTTCCTGTCACAGGAAACTGAAATTCCCCAAGATATTTGTTATTTTTTTGGAAAGCAACTATAGGAATTAAATGCTATGCTAATTCAAATTCTTGTAAAAGTCATTTGGGGTCTGATTTGCGCATGAAATAAAAGGGCATTATTTTTGCAGTTTCTGTAGCTTCGCAGCTTGGAGCACTTGGATTCGTAGTAGAACAGTAAGGGTACCATACGTCCTGGTAGGTAGAGCCCAGTGGTGGTTAATTCCAGGTCTATGTGTAATAAAGTAAATACCTAACTAAGGAAGGTGGTCAGTAGACACCTTACCAAAAGGTGTATTCAGTAGGAAATCAAGGCTACATGCAGTAGTACATTTGTTAACTTTCTGTAACTCTGAGATACCGGAGACTTAGGAACTCTGCCAGACTTCCCACTTGTTGCTGTTGATAAGGAGGGTAGTTGGAGGAGTATTGATTTTTAAGTTTATTCTTTTGCCCTTTTAAGTTGTTTAAAACAACCAAAACACATTACTAGGTTTTTCACATTATCACTCAACACATTGAGGCTTGCAAGTCAGTGTTTACCTCTGCCCTTTTAGATAGTATCTTGCCCTTCTGTTGACTTCTACCATCATTGAACGGATTAGGTAACTTTAGACATATGGGATCTTAATAATCTTCCAGATTCCAGAGCTAGAATAGAATGTATAGAGAAAGAAAATTCTAGAATAGAATAATGAATTGTGTAAAATTAATCTCACGGAATATTTCTCTTTTTCCAGGCAATCGATAGCATTCATCAAGTGGGGGTTTATTGTCTTGCTCTGGTGCCTGCCAATACATTGCCAAAAACTCCACTAGGAGGAATCCACATATCTCAAACGAAACAGCTCTTTCTGGAAGGATCTCTACATCCGTGCAATATCCTCATGTGCCCACATACATGCGTGACCAATTTGCCAAAACCCCGGCAAAAGCAACCAGGTAATGCGCTGGCTTTGAAGATGTAATGGTGAGATTGTAAATTCAAGAAGCTGAGTTTTCCCCCCGTGATTCTTTCTCTAAAATCAGACTTTACAAAAGTTAGTAACGAGAATAATTATCATCAGACTGAAAGCAGGGAGGACTGAGACCCTGCAGGACGGCTTCTCCTGCTCCCTGTTGGCTCCCTCTCCTAAGTAATTCTTAGTAGTGTTCCTCCTTTCCCTGGGATGTGAGGCACGGAGTCAAGACACTCAGAATCCCACTTGGGAAGCAGAATAAAGCAAGTCCTACAGGGAGGTTTTAATAAGATAGCTAGTATTTATTGAGTGCCTACTAAAAGCCAAATATTAGCTAATTTTTATGTTTTACAAATGTGATCCTAAAGCTCTGTGCTCAGCTATGGAAAGTAAAGTTCAGGAAAGTTAAGAATTGTGCCCAAAGTCAGATAGTTAGTGGCAGAGGTGAGCGTCACACTAATTGACTCTAAAATCCATGCTCTGAATTGCTAAATCACACTGCCTTTCTGTTGGGACTCTCTTACCCAGAGTCATCCCTCATTCCTTTTAGCTTTAGGTGTCTGATTTGGGCCTGTAACAGCTCTGAGGGGAAAAGTTTTTAATTCTGAAATTTTCTGAATTGTAAGCACAGGTAAATAGCATGTTTGGCATTTGCCATATTCCTATGACTTCAAGACGCAAATAAGAGTATATGAATTGCCATATGGAAAAGAAAAACAAACAGTCAATTTCCCCCTTTTGCCTAATTTCTGAGCAGATGTAGGTTATAGCACTGAGTTAGGAGGCTAAAGGCAGGAGTAATTGATGGATGGTCAGTCATGTTAAACTGTCAGTTCAATCCAACATGAAATCATTAAGTTTTATTGATGCTTTTTCATTTCATTGAGAAGTCAATGAGAGGCTCCTGGTTTCCTGGAGGCCTTAAAACATGAGAGCCCAAAACTAGCCTTTACAGATCCTGCTGCCGCCACACGCACGATGTACACCAGCACATCAGCCTCCATCTGTGCTGGGAAGAGAAGGTAGCAGTGGGAAGATAGGGAAGGGACAGGGAAGCGTGGTATTTAATTGTATGTCTGTAAGACCGCTTTTACTGAAAAGTAAACATGAATGCTCAGTAACAAAATACAAGTACGCCTCTGACTCTCTAGGTGTTTTTATCACAATATTAAAATGTTAACATGCTCTGCAATAGTTATTACATCAGGGTTCTTGTGGCTAAGATCATATATCACAGCTGTTTATCCAGATGTTATTGTCAGCTCACCAACTAACCTCATCTTAGTAACAGTGTGTGTAGAGCTAAAGTATATATGACATTTATTAGTTTCTGCTAGTGGAAATAAGAGTTTAAGGAGGCTAATATTCTAAAGGGACAATTAAAACCAAGAAGTTTGTATGTCAGTAATTAAGAAATGTATAAAAAGTATACATTTATTACCTGCCTAAGTATCTGACAGATGTATAAAATACACAATCATTCTCCATCTCAAATCCTGTTACACTGAAGTCCTACAGTCATTTGTCATGTGAGTAAAATTCTATTTAAATTGCATTTAATCTAGAATTCCTTTAACAAAACATTTGTGTCATAATAGATGCTTAAAATGTGCTACTTAGAGACATAGGAGCTGCCTAAAAACATTGCTTTTGCCAGCCAGATTTCACCTAATTTTATTAAATGATAAAACCTATTTCAGAAATTTATTCCTAAGCCCACATGGGCATAACATCCACCTGTCTTCTGGAAGAAAGCATTAGGTTTGGCTCTGTTTTTTGCTGTCTGTTGTGATTACCTGCTAAGATCTAAGTGGGATATATATGGGTCAGACCAAAGCAGTTTGGAAATCATGGGATAGATGAGTTGAAGATGATGTGGGGATCGCATGACAGGTTGGAGTTTAAGAAGAATACAGAGAGTTGAGATGGGTAAAAAGAGAGGGAAAGGAAGATGGAATAAGTGTTAAGGCAGTGGTGGGGGGGCGGGAATCTCATTGAGATACCTATCTGTTGGAGCTATTGTCTAAAGAATGGGAATGTGTTAGGACTGATTTGGGCTGCAAGTTTCAGAAAAACATAACAGCAACTTAAACAGGAGATAGGTTTATCTCTTTCTAAGGTAAAGGAAAGGCAGAGCTAGGCAGTCCAGGACTAGGATGGCAGCTCCTCAGTCGTTGTGATTCCAATTTCCCACCTCTCTGCTCTGGTATTACATCAGTCAACTATTACTGTGGCTGTGCTGCATACCACATAACCCTAACGCTCAGCGGCTTAAATAAGAAGCATTTGTTTTTCACTCATGGGATGTGGAGCTGTGGGCTGGGATCAGCTGGCTGGCCTTGGCTTCAGGCTGTAAGTTGGGTTAGAGTCATTCCATGTGTCTCCTCATCATGGGACCAGCAACTACCTGGGCCATATTTTTGTCAGAGCAAATGGCAAAAGCAAGAAGGCAAGCCACATCACACAAGCATCTTTAAAACTTGTGTTTATGTCCTGTCTTCTAACATTTCATTGTCCCAAACAAGTCAGACCAACCCAGAGTCATTGGGACAGAGAGGTAGACTCCTCCCATGGAGTCACAGCACGGACAGGAAGGACTGCGAGAAAATAACGGTCTGCCACAGCCATCCCTAGGCTTCCTGTCCTCCAGCCGTCCTTCCTGCGTTCTAGCCAGCAGGTGGGAGGAAAAGGCAAAGAAGGGAATACCCGCCCCCTTTAAGCATATTTTCTAGAAATTGCATATATCATTTCCTCATGTATTATTATCCAGTACTAAAGAATATAGTCTTTATTCCAGGCGACAAACTGGCGGTCTGTTTTTAAGGCAGAGGAGGAGAGTAGACATTGGGGTTGATGACTAGTGGTCTTTGCCACAGGAAATGTACAGAGTTTTGTGGGCAAAATAAGGCATATTTACAGGTACAGCAAAATGTCAGCAATTAGCCTCCTAGATGCTCCTGCTTTCAGTTACTTTTTACTTTCTGTGACCCATGGGCTCAAGAAATGTACATAGTAGGATCTGAAGAAATTGCTGCTGAATTATTTTTGTTTTAAGTTAACTCTGAAAATTTTACTTTTTAAAAATGTCACACCTTTATTATATTACATGTGAATACAGGATTGGGCAACTAGCACAGTCAAATTTGCAGAGCCCTGCCTATATAAAAACCTCTCCAACATGATATCTGTAACTTATTATGCAGTTTCTTAGGAAGGAATTTTGCATATTATACTTAAAATTGCAGTAAGGCACTTCTGTAAACAAAGTGTTCAGCACTCCATAGACGCAGACAGTGGGGTGGTGAGGGGCAGGGGCAGGGGCAGAGGCAGGGGGGGCTGGAGGGGGTCAATGGGGGAAACAGGGGCCTATGTAATACTTTGAACAATAAAGATTTAAAAGAAAAAGTGTTCAGCACTCAGAGTGTTGGGGTACTTTACACTTTTTGAATTTTTTATTCCATTTAAATTTTTAAATGTTTTATTTGAAGTAATTTCACACAAAAATTGCCAAATAATGCAAAGAATTCCCTGTATCCTTTACCCAGCTTTTCCAAATATTTTAAAGTGCTTCTATGATTTAAGTGATTTTTTTTCCAGCTGCTTCAATATATTCAAGAGCAACAGATTTTGGCAATAAAAGATATTTAATATTAATCTAAGCATCACCATTAATCAAAACTCAACTGACGATACATTTTGTTATCTTTTAGCCATTTTCTTAGTTTGATTCAGTAGAGTCTTAATCTTTAAGTGACCAACCCACCAAGAAAGGCATAAAGAACACTAGCACCTTTTTCTTAAAAGAGGGCGGGGGGGGGGCGGAGTTCTCCCTTTTTATTTATTAATTTTTAAAAAATTTTAAATTGATTTTTAGAGAGAGAGGAGAGTGATAGAGAGATAGAAACATCGATGAGGAACATAATCAATCGATGGCTGCCTTCTACATGCCCCCTATGGGGATCAAGCTTGTAACCTGGGCATGTGCCCTGACTGGAAATGGAACTGGTGACCTCTTGGTTCATGGGCTGACACTTAACCACTGAGCCACACCTGCCAGGCTCTCTTTTTACTTTGAAGTGTCAAACCTACGGAAAAGTTGAAAGAATAGTATAATGGTCACCCGATAACCGTCTTCTAGATTAACCAATTGTTACCATTTTTTTAGTGAACTCTTTGAAAGTGGATCGCAGACATCATGGCCCTTCACCCCTAAGTATTTCAGCAATGTATCTCCAAAGAACAAAAACATTCTCCCAAAATTTTCCTAATCAACCATTATCCTATTAAGAAATTTAACCTTAATATAATGCTTTCATCTAATAGTACAGTCCATAATCAGATTTCTCCACTTGCTTGTTATAGCTGATTTTTTCAAGATCCAGTATCCCTCGAAGGTCACGAATTTCCTTTGGGTGACATGTTCTTTTTGTTGTTGTTGTTGTTGTTTGTTTGTTTTATCTTTAAATTCTTTATTAGTTAAGGTATTACAAATGTGTCCTCATCCCCCCCCATTAACCCCCATCCTCCCCCCCCCCCCCCCATGCTCTCATCCCCCTGTTGTCCACGTCCATTGGTTTGGCTTATATACATGCATACAAGTCCTTTGTGGGTGACATGTTCTTTAATTTGGAAGTTCCCAGCCATATTTTGTCTTCAAGATGTGGACGTTTTTGAGGAGTCCAGGCTAGCTGTCTTATAGAATATCCCATAATCTAGTTGTTATTCACTCTCAATAAAGCATTTCTGATATTCCGGATGAACTAACTCACTCTCAGTTCTCGTAGAAAGCAGATTTCTTTCCAGATCAGATATTCATTACTGATAAACTCACTTTTAGGGTTGTGTTGTGATTGGAGCATTTGCAACCGTCACCTCCTCAGAGTAGAAACTTCCCTATACCCACCTGCTCTCCTCCGTCCCCCCAATTCCCCAATTCCTGTGGGCCTATTTTGTTTTGTACTTATTTGTGTATGTGCTTAGTAGTTGCCTTTCCCCGCTAGAATTCAAGTTCTTCGTCTTGTTTGCTCCTGTGTTCCCAGTCCCTAGGAGAATGCTCAATTATTTGAACCAGTTTTGGTCGGTCTAAAAGTATACTGAATTACCATCTCCATAGCTGAATTTTGCCTTTGCTTACAGGTGTAGGCCCTGCTTCTGTGATGGTTGGGAATCTGGTTGCTGGAAAACGCATAGCACAAGCTGCAGGAAGGGATCTCGGGCAAATTGAAGAGAATGATTTAGTGAGGAAGGTAAGTTTCCAGAAGTGCTGATTTTTACAAACAGGTCAGGGACCAAACTTGAACTTCAGGTAGCAGATGGAAGGTGTGTTATCCAACTTTTCAAAGGTTGCTGAACCTGATTCTTTTTTCTGCTTTGTGACTTTAGCACCAATTTCTGGCAGAGATATTACAGTGGCGAGCCCAGGCAACCCCTGACCATGTACTCTTCATGCTGTTAAATGCAAAGGTATGAAAACTTCATTTTTATATCAAATCAGGTGAATGTTGTGGGAGTACCTTAGGCACTTTTGATCTCTTTCATCAGAAAATGTCTGTTGCCAACTCTGAGGAAAGAGTTACTGCTTTCTCCTTGTTTTGACATATGAGGATAAGTTGTGCAATCATTCAAGGTTGAAATGAGACCTCCTGCAGTGTTATTTAATACTGTCTTTTCTTGTGTTA
Source organism: Myotis lucifugus (assembly GCF_000147115.1). Taxonomy (NCBI): domain Eukaryota; kingdom Metazoa; phylum Chordata; class Mammalia; order Chiroptera; family Vespertilionidae; genus Myotis; species Myotis lucifugus. The sequence goes on from NW_005871139.1 coordinate 4,377,430, forward strand.
CAATCAAGTCATCTTTTTTCAGTTCTATGAGGAATGGTGGGGCCAACAATGCAATTACATATATCTATAGATATATGGAATGCATTATGTCACATAATTTTTTACCCAGTTTGACTTTTAATTCTTTGATTTCTGCCAGGAAGAAAGTGACTTTAGATCAGCATTTTTAAAACAGTTATTTTTGGTACATAATTAAGTAATTTATTGCTGACAGATAAAAAGCAATTTGAAAATTATTTGAATGCATTTAACTACTGCTTTCTAATGATGGTTCACCAGAATATTGTATTCAGAGGACGGGAGAGGGGAAGAGAGATAGAAATGTCAGTGAGAGAGAAACATTGATTGATTGCCTCCTGCACGCCCCCTACTGGGGATCAAGCCCGAAACCCGGGCTTATGCCCTGACCAGGAATCAAACTGGTGACCTCTTTGTGCATAGGACCATGCTTAGTCCACTTTGCCACACCAGCTGGACAGAGGCCACATTTTCACTTAGACAGCCTCTGGAAGATAGTATGATATGATGCCTTTTTAAAACAATTATTTATGCATGTATTTGTTAATCCTCACCCTAAGATATGTTTTTTGTTTTGTTTTGTTTTGTTTTTAATATATTTTTATTGAGCGGAAGAGAGAGGGATAGAAACATCAATGATGAGAGAGAATCATTGACAGGCTGCCTCCTGCATGCCCCCTACTGGGGATCAAGTCCGCAACCCAGGCATGTGCCTCCGGGCAGAATCGAACCCGGGACCCTTCAGTCCGCAGGCCAACGCTCTATACAGTGAGCCAAACCGGCTAGGGCAGATATGTTTTTTTTAAGCAATTAAAATTAATATGTTTATTTAACCAAATATCTCCCAAATATTATCAACTCAACATGTCAATATAAAAATTATTAATTATATATTTAACATGTATATGTGAAATCTTCTAAGTCTATGTGTATTTTTAAACTTAGAGTACTTTTTCATTCAAGTGCTAAATTTGCACCAGAAATATTTGGCCTATATTTACATATCCTACAATTGGTAGTTGAAAAAGTAGATTAATGCCCAAGTTATTCCAAACATACTTAAAAGTGTTTCAATAACTGAGTCAAGCCCTGACCGGTTTGGCTCAGTGGCTAGAGCGTCGGCCTGTGGACTGAAGAGTCCCAGGTTCGATTCCGGTCAAGGGCATGTACCTTGGTTGCGGGCACATCCCCCGTGGCGGGGTGTGCAGGAGGCAGCTGATGGATGTTTCTCTCTCATGGATGTTTCTGGCTCTCTGTCCCTCTCCCTTCTTCTCTGTAAAAAATCAATAAAATATATTTTAAAAAAAATCAATAAAATATATTTTTAAAAAAATAACTGAGTCAAGTTTCACCGAGGATATGTTTTTATTGGTTTTAGAGAGAGAGAGAGGAAGGGAGAGAGAGAAACATCAGTAGGTTGCCTCCCATACGCACCCCGACTGGGGATTAGCCTGCAACTGGGGCATGTGCCCTGACTGGGATTGAACCCACAACCCTTCTGTGCACAGGACGACACTCCAACAAACCGGGCCACGCCAGCCAGGGCAGATATGATACCTTTTTTAAAATGTTTCTTGTGAATTTATATAATAGTGGTTACATCTTGTATTTATCTATAGTTTCCAAATTTTCTATATGGAACATGTCCCTATTTTATATTACTGAAATTAAAAATATGTTATTTTTAAAAGAAACTATTCAGCCCTAACTGGTTTGGTTCAGTGGATGGAGTGTCAGCCTGCGGACTGAAGGGTCCCGGGTTCAAATCTGGTCAAGGGCACATGCCGGGTTTCGGGCTTGATCCCCAGTGGACGGTGTGTAGGAGGTAGCCGATCAATGATTCTCTCATCCTGGTTCATAGGTTGACACTCAACCACTGAGCCACAGTAGCCGGGCTGCTTTATATTTTATGCACCTTCCTTTTTGTGGGAAATTTTTACAAGGGAAAGGAGTTTAAAAAGCCCAGGCTAGTGAAACTTGAATCTATTATAATAAAAGCATAATATGCAAATTGACCAAATAACTGAACAGCTGAATGACCTTCTGGATGACCACACTATGACACGCACTGGCACCAGGCAAGCCAAGGTGGTTGTGATGTGATTGGTCAGGGGGGCCCCGCCATCGCCCCACAATCACCCTGCAGAGGGAGGCCCAGGCCACCAGCCAATGGGACAATCGATCAGGGGGTGGGGGGAAGGCCCTCCACATGGTGATCAATCTCGGAGCCCCGGCCAAGTGGGCGGGGCCTCCTTCTGCTGGGCGATCGATAGCAGAGCCCTGCAGTTGATTGCCTCAAAGAGGGAGGCCCAGGCTATCCAGCCGCCAGTGCTGCAGCAGGTGGGCAGGGCCTCCCTCTGCAGGATGATCGATCTGGGGGCCCTGCGATCCATCACCCCACCGAGGGAGACCCAGGCCACCAGCCAGCGACACTGTGGCAGGTGTGTGGGGCCGGCCAGCGATTGCCCTGCAGAGGGAGACCCAGGCCAGCCAAGCGATCGCACCCCACACCTGTCACCTGCAGAGGGAGGTGACTGGTGGCGGGGGAGGGGGCAACAGCAGAGCACAGATGGCAAGCAGTGGCAGCGGCGGGGGTGGGGCCAGCTGCCAGCAGCCGGGGGAAGGAAAGCCCCAATAGGCCCTGATTGCAGGCCAGGCCTAGGGACCCTACCCAAGGGGTCCCAGATTGTGAGAGGGTGCAGGCCAGGCTGAGGGACAGCCCTCTGCTCCCCACCCCACCACCCCCCGTGCACAAGTTTTGTGCACCAGGCCTCTAGTTGATAATAAGGATATTTATGAAGACCCACAGGGGAAATTATTCTCAGGATCAGTAATAGTTGTCCATCTTCTAATCTGCTAATCTTTATTATTAGCTAGTAACACTGATTGTTTTTGTTTTGTTTACATCTTTGCTGTTAGAAACTCAATCAAATATGTGCTTAATGCCCAGCAAATGCACATGACCACATGGCCAGCATTGATTGTCCTGCCCTCAACCTACTTAGCAGTCCCTTTATTTTCCCTTTACTCTTATTTCCTCATTTAAATGAAAACAATCCCTGTGTATTGCTAAAGCTATTTTAAGCAAGAAAGACTGTAAGTACATATGTTTGATTTAAGTTAATGTTGATATTCCCTAAGTACCTTTAGGCATTGAAAAAGAATGTCCTTTGGCACCAGAGGGATTTTCACTGGAATTGATAAATAGCTAAAAACAATCTACCATGGCACAAGTCTTTTAGGTATAATATCAAATTGGCTATACTTGTTACTGTTTTATTTTCTTAATGATCTATATTTCCTCCTGTTTAAAGGGCACAACTGTGTGCACAGCCAGCTGCCTCCAGCTTCACAAGCGAGCAGAGAGGATTGCGTCAGTTCTCGGTGATAAGGGACATCTAAATGCAGGCGACAATGTGGTGTTGCTCTATCCACCTGGTAAGTGTTGAGTTGGGAGACTGCACCTAGGATCCATTACTAGGCTACAGGCTAAGAGGACAGGAACTCAGGGCCACCCGCATGACCATGTAGGCTGTGCACCTCCCGACTTCCGAAGACCCTTGCACACGGGCTAAGATTCGAGTTAATGTAGTGAGGCAGCATGATGGCTCTGCTGGGACTGGGTCTTTTGTATTTACTCTCTATTTTCATTCTCTAGCATAGTGCCTGGCACTGTGGTAACTATTGAATGAATGAATGAAGACTTCCTGACTTTTGAGATGCTTTGTTTGTAGGAATGTTGAGAAATGGGACCATTTTACCCAGTTTCCAAAAGAAAGTTGTCCATGAACTCTTTTGACTTTAAGTTGTTCATATCGTAATTGATGTGTAGTATATTCCTCTTTTATTGCTGTTTTCATCTTCCATGCTCTAATTTAATTCAACAACCTTCTCCTCACAGAGGGACTCTGAATTATTTGATGACAGTTAGATGTAAATATTCAAAATTTTAGGTGAAATATGTGAGTTGTCTCTTTCTTTATTCTTCTTCCACCTAACCCACTCATATATCCAGCCTTCTTTGGTCTTTTATTTCATTTTGCTTTGTGATTACTATGCCATTTTATTTACATTGATAGGAAGATTTCTTAAAAGGTCAGCTGGTAAAGGAATCCTTCCTATGGTGTTCCTGTCTTACTGTCTTCCATCGACCAGTTTATTATGACATGGTGATGGAGCAGAACACTTTCTGAGGAGGCCACCTGCTAAGTCCTGATATTGCAGAGTCTTCTTCATATTACCTCCCTAAAACTTGTACCCACTGATGGAGCCACGTGTTAGAAATTAAATTGCTCTTCACCTGGGGTGGCCTTCTACAGATTTAGAGAAAACTCGTGTGTTCCTCATCTCTCCTTTTCCCTTTCTCTTATTTACCAAGTTCGACATCCCTAATTTCTGCAGTTAATTCTCCTAAGTGACATCAAGTAATGAAACCAAAACACTTTCTTGGGGTATCTTTCAAGAGTTTTCTTTACGTCTGACTTCCTTTCTTCTTATTGATTCTTGTCTTCTCTCTCTCTCTCTCTCCCTCTCTCTCTCTTTTTAAGTTGTTTTATGTGCTTTCTCCTTCCCCTTCTATTCCTTCTCAGTTTTAAAAATTTCTTCTGCTAGTGTCTCTGTTATGTTATAGTCTGAATAACCCATTTGACACATGATTTAATGAACTAGTTTGGGAAGGTGTGCCTGTTAGTTTCACAGTGATGCTAGGCAGCTAAGCAGCTGACTGTCTTGCAGGCATCGAGTTAATCGCTGCATTCTATGGCTGCCTGTATGCGGGGTGCGTTCCTGTGACTGTCCGGCCTCCTCATGCTCAGAACCTTACCGCCACGTTGCCCACCGTCCGCATGATTGTTGATGTGAGTACCAGGTTTACCTTGTCCTCATCTCATAAAGTCCCGATTTAGACAGCTGAGGATTCTTACTAATTCTCCAGTTCTATTAGTCAGAAAGTCAAATCTTTCTCCTAAAAACAGCTTGTTTTTTCTTAATCTGACCAAATTGACCAGTGTTATTCAGTGGAAGAGTATGGGAAAGTGGTTATTGATGAGATACAGAATTATGTGCATTATCATGAACATTAAAGAGGTAAAACTATCATAGTAACTCTCTATAAAACTTGTTTTTCCCCTTTTTTATTTTTATTGATTGATTGGAGGGAGAGAGAGAAACATCAATTTGTTGTTCTACTTATTTATGCATTCATTGGTCGATCCCTTCTTTTAAAAAAATGTTCTGGGTTTTTTTCTGTACAATAACCAAGGTAATTTTATTTGCCAAACTGAATTCTCCCCAGTGTTAGATCACTTTTATTTTGCTTAATTTTATAAATTCAGTATGTATCCAGCATAGTTTTAAAGAAGTGTCCAGAGCTTGCTCTGAAAGTGACAGAAGCTTCTGCAGAATATGAGAATTAAAGAAAATAAGATAAATCTTTATTGCATCATGTCCTAATGTCCTTTAAAGCAAAGAGTTACAAAATTCCAATTTATGTAACACTTGTTTAAGAACTGCTGCTCTGTCAGCAGTTGGAGCTTGCAGCATAAAACCTGTGTTCACCACAGATGATTTTATTACAAAGTTCAGTTCAACAAAATGCCCTTGTCATATTCTGCAAGGCAGGCCGGAGCAGCAGGGAGGGAAGTTTCCTCCCATTGACACGGTTTATGGGGAGGCCAGTCGTTTTGTGTTTGTGTGTGTGGGTGAGCAGCAGTTTCTGTGAGAGCACAGAGTCCCTCAAATTCAGCATATGTTCTAGGTTTGGTTAGTTTTACCAACCATTCACCAAACTGTCACAAACACCAACTCCTTTCCTGAGCACTACAATTCCATGTTTTTATTTTATTTTGGTCTTCATGAAACCCAAAGAGTGCAGGATCCATACTGAGATTGTAACTATGGAACACCCCCTGAGAATCACTACTGTGAACAACACCGTATACTTACCTGGCAGGGGAGATGCCATGATCGCAAAGGTGGTTTTCCCAGGGCGAGGCTTATCCGTTGCACCCAGATGTGCAGTTTCCCCAGATGTGGGAAACGCGACTGCATGATTTGTGGTAGTGGGTATTTAAACAAACAAACAAACAACAAAAACTTGTGCGTGAACAAGTCCATCACTCTGAGTTACACATCACCAGAGGACAGATGTAAGGGGAAGCACTGACCTCCGCTGTCCTGTGTGTATGTTTAAAACACTGATGTGCCCTGTCCAGTGTGGTGTGTGAGTTGCTCTTAGCAGCAGCCAACGTCTCTGGTGCTACATGCGGGCTAAGCCTCCTGATGCTTATTTCTGTTCATTTGTTTTCTAGGTCAGCAAAGCCGCCTGCATTCTCACCACGCAGATGCTAATGAGGTTACTGAAGTCGCGAGAGGCAGCCGCAACTGTGGATGTGAAAACCTGGCCAACCATCATTGACACAGGTGAAGGGGAGATTCCTCTAGAGTTGAAGGAACAAGAGCATTTACTCCCTGAAAGTTCCTCGATTCTTATGCCAAAGATGTTTACGTAGCTCTTACATCACAACACGTTCCCTCTGATAAGACAGACAAAACTTAATACCCTGTCAGCTTGCCTTACCAAAAGGCTGGATACTGCAACAGCCAGACCCAGAGAAGCACATCACAACATGCTAAGGCCCCTCAAGACAGTATGTTGCTGTTACTCTAGGCATCATCAAATGTTGGTTAGGTTTTTATGCTGGATATGACCATGTACATGTAGGGCCATGTAAAACACTTGAGATCTGATACAGTCTTGATCTAGATGTGATATAGTAGAAACAGCATTGGACTAGGAGTCAGAAGACCTGGTTGTAGTTCAAGCTTTAGTATTATCCTATATAATAAAAGGCTAATATGCAAATCGACCGAACAGTGGAATGACCGGTCGCTATGACACACAATGCAGGAGCTGCCCCCTGAGGTCAGTGCGCTCCCACAGCGGGAGCACCACTCAGCCAGAAGCTGGGCTCACGGCTGGCAAGCACAGTGGTGGTGGCGGGAGCCTTTCCTGCCTCCGCGGCAGCGCTAATGATATCCAACTGATGGGAGCGGGCCTAAGCCGTCAGTCAGATATCTCCCGAGGGCTCCTGGACTGCGAGAGGGTGCAGGCCAGGCTGAGGGAACACCCCCCTCCCCCCCACCGAGTGCACAAATTTCTTGTACTGGGCTTCTAGTTCTCTATATAATCTTGTCTGAGATTACCCTTTTCTAAAATACTACCTGCCCTTGCCTGATTCACATACTTAGAATATCGAATGCAATATGATATGAAAGTTCTTTGAAAACCATAAAGTTTGCATGAATGTTAAACGGCATTTCTACTAAAGAAGGGAATAAGACGCATGGCCACCTGGAGAATGGTGGGATAGGGGGGAGTGTGAGTTATGGAGTTTGGCAGACAGGGTTTAAGTCCTAAGACTCTGTTCCTCTCTGAGTATCACCAGTAACTTGGGCAAAACTTTCTATACGATGGGGGTTGTAATAACTACTTTGTGGTGTTTTAAAGATTAAACTGACATAATGTAAAGCACTTCACACATAATCATAACATCTTTAGTTGAGCCCTAACTATGTGTCAGACATCTAACATGTATAACCTAATTTTATCCTTGCACCAACCCTAATAAAATGATGCAATTTGTATCCTCATCTTACAAATATGAAAACTGAGGCACAGGGAGGTTAAGTGGTAGCACTGACATACCCAGTCAGTTTGGCTCCATTTCCAGCCTCTTAACCATGAATTTCCTCCCTACCCTGCTTTCAGTAAGTACCACATGGTATCCACCTCAGGAACATTTATATGGGTTTAAATGCAGGGATGACATGTGTTTGTGGTTATTGTGTGCCAGATGCTAAACTAGATTTTTTTTGTAACTTAAGGACATAAGCACAGTCATCCAGTATAGTGGCCTAATATGCTAAGTGTCCGATTGGTAGGTTAGCTTGCTGCTGGGGTCCGGCCGATTGGGACTGGGCGAGATGGGCCAGACATGCCCTGGAGCCCTCTCACAGTCCCTCCCTGGCCCTGATCGTGCACCGATGGGGTCCCTCGGCCTGGCCTGTGCCCTCTCACAATCCGGGACCCCTCAGGCCATGTCAGAGAGTCAGTTTCGGCCGATCCCCGCAGGCCAGGCCAAAGGACCCCACTGGTGCATGAATCCGTGCACTGGACCTCAAGTATATAATAAATGTGTTGGTGTTAATGATGCAGATAGATGTACTATGGTTATTGGACTCATTCACATTTCAGGAAGACCTGAAATATGGACTGTGATTCAGCTATGAGAATATATATATTTTTTATTGATTTCCGAGAGGAAGGGAGAAGGAGATAGAAATATCAATGATGAGAGAGAATCATTCATTGGCTGCCTCCTGTACGCCCCCTACTAGGGATTGAGCCCGCAGCCTTGACATGTGCCCTGACCAGGAATAAACCTGTGACCTATTGGTTCATGAGTCAACACTCAACCACTGAGCAACACTGGCTGGGTCACGAAGGGTTCTTTCTTTTTTTTTCTAGGAAGGTTTCTTTAGGCACATAAATGCCCCTCTCATACACAAAGGTGGGTTGAAGGTGATAGAGAAGGTCTTTGGTTTGACCAGAGATGGGCACCCAGTAATAAAGAGATTTAAAAGTCAGAGTCAGGCCCAGCTGGTGTGGCTCAGTGGTTGAGTGTCAATCCATGAACTAGGAGGCCACTGTTTGATTCCTGGTTAGGGCACATGTCTGAGTGGCAGGCTCGATCCCCAGTAGGGGGCGTGCAGGAGGCAGCCGATTGATGATTCTCCCTCATTGATGTTTCTCTCCCTCTTCCTTCTTCTTTCTGAAAATCAATATATATATATATATTTTTTTAAGTCAGAGTCAGAATTGTTTCTTGATCCAGAAAGCCAAAGGAGCCATTGAAGAGACATTGTTGGGCCAGAGATATACTTGATAGCCTTGGTTTTGACATATTTATAAAGCAAATTTGGGGGGAAAGGAATGAGTATATAAATAAATGAGAAAGGAACTCAATTCCTAATTCTAGATTATAATTTTTAAAAACCTACCAAGTTGCCGAAACCGGTTTGGCTCAGTGGATAGAGCGTCGGCCTGCGGACTGAAAGGTCCCAGGTTCGATTCCGGTCAAGGGCATGTACCTGGGTTGCGGGCACATCCCCAGTAGGAGATGTGCAGGAGGCAACTGATCGATGTTTCTCTCTCATCGATGTTTCTAACTCTCTATCTCTCTCCCTTCCTCTCTGTAAAAAATCAATTAAAAAAAATATATTAAAAAAAAACACCTACCAAGTTAATTTGTAGAAGAATAACTTTTAAAGCAGTCCATGACTAATATAACATGTACTTAAACTGTAAGTAATGAACTTTAACTTGAAACCAGCATGATAATAATAAGCTATTTGAGCATTTTAGTCAGTTATTTTCAAATTGCTTTGTGTGAATTAACTTCCCAACAATTCTATGAGAGTAGGTATTAATACCTTTTAGAGATGAGGTAACAGACACAAAGATGTTAAATAACTTCAAGGTCAAATCACTGAAAAATGGCAGAGCTGGGATTTGAATGCCAGCAGTGTGCTTTCTTAGTTTTCAACTACAGAACTATGTTATTATGCCCCTCACTTCCCTTCTAGTAAATACATTTGCCTGATACAGATTTGCTTGTTTATACTGCCTATCGGTGCCCTTAACTCCAGCCCACGTGTAGGAGTGACACACATAAGCTGCTTGGTTAAATACGAGAAGCCTAAGCTTTCCCAAATCCCAGAAGCTAAATTTGGCCATCACAAGGCCACAGAAAACCAGTAAAAGAGCAACGGTTTTCATGTTCCAACATCTGTGATTGACATCAGATTTTTTCTTTTCCTTGCAGATGATTTACCCAGGAAGAAGTTGCCTCAGTTGTATAAACCACCCACTCCTGAGATGTTGGCGTATCTTGACTTTAGTGTCTCTACAACGGGCATGCTTACAGGAGTGAAGGTAGACTAGTCTGTGTATATTCACTCACTCACTGGATGCTGGTCAAATGCCAGGCCTGCAGAAAATAGAGATGACCACTGCCCCAGGGACTTCAGCTGTAGAGGCCAGCTGGTTGTACCAGAGAGGGTAGGCGGAGGATCAAGGGTCCCTGCTATATTTAAATAAGAGCATCGGCTCTTCCGGAATAAGTTATCCCAAGGAATTTGTGTTATGCCATGTTCTGAACCTAGCATAGAAGCTAACAGATAATAAGAGTTACAGTTAAAGACAGTATGAAATTACAGATTCATATTTCATAAAACTCAGAGTTGACTAATGAACAGAAATTTGTTACCTGAAGTGAGAGTAAGCTTTTAGAACCAATGAAAAATATACATCATTTTGAGGAGTTTGGGGGACTCGAAGCTGCCTGTGGGACGCCTGTTCCATCCTGTGCCATGTTCCTTGCTTTCCAGATGTCCCACTCGGCAGTCAATGCTCTCTGCAGAGCCATCAAGCTCCAGTGTGAATTGTATTCTTCTCGGCAGATCGCCATCTGCCTTGACCCTTACTGTGGACTTGGCTTTGCACTCTGGTGTCTCTGCAGGTAGGAATGGAAAAGCAAAGAAACAGAATGTGTAGGCGTGTCTGTGAAGGCCATAACCATCTCAGCCTTCCCTTTGCTCCCTTAATCTGGGAAAGTTTCAATAAGATACCGATTTTTCCAGAATTTCTACTTCTAATATATCTCTGATGTTGATTTAGTTTTGTTTATATTCCCTTTTTCTTTTCTATAGTTTTATGCCTCATGCAAAAGGTTAGTGATCTTATTACCTGCTCTCTGCTCTGTCCTGTAATCCTCTCTTTAGAAGTAGAGCCAAGTAGAAGGATGATACTTGGGTGAAATGTGTCAGCTGTGACAGCCAGAATGCACCCCCTGGCTTGGCAGGAAGGAATATAATGAGGTGGGATAATAGCATGTGGCTGGAAAGTAGCGCGTCCGTCCTGGCCAGATTGTTTCTTATGGAACAGCATTGCCACTCCTCCCACTAGCCGCCCAGGGAACCTCGCCTCATACCTGCATTTTCACCTCCTAGTGGACATCTCCATGGGTCCTTCCCAGCTGCGTGCAACTCAACAGCCCCTTCTGTGTCTCCATCTTTGTTAGGATGGGTCCTTCACCTTGGGGCCCAAACTAGGAACTTGGGCATTATCTCCAACTTCTCTGTCTTTATGTCTCACATCCATTTAAATGTCATGTCCTTTGGCTCAGTTGTTCCTAAACCTGTCTGTACATAGGATTCACCTAGGGGTCTAAAAAAAATTAATAGGCCTTCCCCATACTTACTTAGATCTCTGAAGGTGGAGACCCCAATTCCAGTATTTTTCAAATGCAGGACTCTTGGGCTCCTGGTAATTCTGATCTATACCCAGGTTTAGGAAGTTGAGGATTCATGGCTGCAGATTATACATATGATATGTGACTCTACTATTCCTTCCTTTTTATCCCGCTGCATTGTCGGGGTTCAAGCCCTCATCATCTCTCAGCTGGACTATTGCAGTCTCTGCTAACTGTCTCTCAGCCTTCAGTGTCTCGTATCTCCAATCCCTCCTCCATGTTGCTAGTTTTGCCCCAACTTAAAGCTGCAGTGACTGCCTACTGGGTAAAGTCTAAATCCCTCATATGATAATTAAGCCCTTTCACAGTTTGATCCCAGCCCTGCTGGCCTTATGTCTCATCACTCCCCCATGCATCCTGTGCTCTAGTATTTCACACTGGGGTACTATTTCTGTCAACCTTAAACACCATGTAATTTTATACCTCTGCATTTGCATATGCTGTTCCTCTGCCTGGAATACTCTCATCACCATCCTCACTTCCTCCAGCCACTGTCAAATTCCTGCTCGTTTTTCAAGCCCCAGCACAACTGTCACCTGCACATTGAACTCTCCCCCCGCCCCCCGCCAGCCCCAGCTTTCCCAGTTTGGATGACTTGCCCTTTATTCTGTGATCTTGTTGATGTCCTTTATTCACATCTCAGTTACTACATGTATCACAGTCTGCTCTATTTTATAGTTACACTGTGTTGTGAGTTGCATATGAACAAGGCTGATTCTTAAACCTTTATATCTAATATGGCCCTACACTGTCCTTCCTGCTCAGTTGAATTGATGATGTTTTAAAACATCAAGATATCTAGGATGATTTGCTAATGTCAGCTCTTGCCTTCTTGTATTGCAGTGTCTATTCAGGTCACCAGTCCATCTTAATTCCTCCTATGGAGTTAGAAAACAACCTTTTCCTCTGGCTTGCCACTGTCAACCAGTACAAAATAAGGGATACATTCTGCTCCTATTCAGTAATGGAGCTCTGCACCAAGGGGCTTGGAAACCAAGTGGAGGTGCTGAAGGTAAGAAGCAGCTGCAACAAACAGCAGTCCTGGGGGTTTTAAAGAAATGGGACAGGTAGGACGCTGAGGAGGGGTTGACAGACATACCTGCTTGGTTTTCTCTAGGCAGTCAAACAGGTGTTTTTGTAAACCTCCGGAAGTTTATCTCTTCCACTTTCTACTTTAATGCACTCTTTCAGAGTTTAATGTGAGTCTTAATTTGTGGCAAAGAAGGTGAAACTGGTTGGGAGGCTGAATGGAAATGACTTGATAGAAAGATGAAAGGAACTGTTAACCTCCAGTAGGATTTTTCCCAATAGAATTTGCAACCTCAGAACATCAGAGACTGGGGAGGGCCCCAGAGACAAAGGGGTAGCTCATTCATGTGTGTAGCCAGTGATCATATGTCTGACTGCATGTGGGAGAGTCAGAAGACACCAGATTTTCTTAAATAGAGAAATGTGACCTTAAGGAGGAAAAAAAGACAAGAGATTTGATCTCCAGGGTGCTAGGTTCCCTTCCTCATAGTCCCATGCCTCCAATTTGCAGTAGGGAGAAATGCAAGGCACAGAAACGGGGTGGGATGAAAATGGATTGCTGAGGAACCCAAGACTTTTAGAGGAAAGAGAAAAGAAATAGAGAATGAGCACATTTACCAGGAGGTAATGACTTCAGTGGAAGCCTTGGCATTTCTGGGAACTTCTGTCTTTTCTCTGGTTATCTGAGGTGAGAATACACAGTTCCTTGGCTTTTCCTGACCAAAGAGACAGCACTGGCCCTAGCTATTCAGTTCTCTGATGGTCTTGCTAACCTCAGCTCACGTGCATGGTGTCTTACAGACCAGAGGGATCAACCTCTCCTGCATCCGGACGTGTGTGGTAGTGGCCGAGGAGCGGCCCCGAATTGCCCTCCAGCAGTCCTTCTCCAAGCTCTTTAAAGACATCGGTCTGTCCCCTCGAGCTGTCAGCACCACTTTCGGATCAAGAGTCAATGTAGCAATATGTTTACAGGTGACTTTCATGAAATCTTGCTTGGAAAAAATGCAAGGGGGGTGTGTGGTGCTCTGGAGCAGAGGCCTCGAACAGTCTGCCTGGTGTGAGCCCCGTTCCTCTCACCTGCTCTGGGACCGTGGCCTTTCCATGGTGACTTCACTGTGCCTCATTTTGCTCATCCGTAAGATGGAGAGAAGAGTATTGTCTTCACAGAGTCGTTCTGTGGAATCACTAAGTTGCTAGATGCTACACACGTGGAGCTTTTTCTGGCCTTTGAGCACCCATGTGCTAAATGTTTACTCTTCGTAGTAGTTTTATGGTCCACAGCAATGACTGAAGAAGACTCTGAGTCCTATTTGAATTTTGTTTATATCTTCCCTTCTGTTTTCCTGTCTCCTCCATATTTTATAACTTTTTTGCAAAGGAAGTACAAATAAGTCTGTATTCTTTTCTTCAACCAGATGGCAACATTGCCATGTTATTCCTGGGTACATAACAGAAAAGAACTGAGTCTGATTGTATGTAGCTTGGAGACTAATAAGGAAAACATAGGCGTGGACAAGAGTGAGAGTAAATGAAGGTGGCATACGTGGGTAGATACTTTCAGGTCTTCTATGACCATGGTCAGGTGACTTTTAAATAGCATCGTAGCTTTAACTGTGGAGCCCAATTGTGGGCCCTTTGTTTTCAGGTTGGGCCAGTGTTAATTTTGAAAATCCCCATGGATGCTGACCTGTGTCGTCCCTGCTTTATTTATTTATTTATTTATTTGTTTATTTGTTTATTTATTTAAATATATTTTTATTGATTTCAGAGAGGAAGGGAGAGGGAGAGAGAGATGGAAACATCAGTGATGAGAGAGAATCATTGATTGGCTGCCTCCTGCAGGCCCTCTACTGGGGATCAAGACTGCAACCCAGGCATGTGCCCTGATCAGGAATCAAACTGTGACCTCCTGGTTCATAGGTCGATGCTCAACCGCTGAGCCACACAGGCCAGGCAGTCGTCCCTGCTTTAAAGTCCAGGGATGAGGACCGGCCTTCGCCTGGTAACTTTAGTGCTTCTCTTGCCTCTGTGAGAAGGCCCCTGGCCCACTCTCCCGAGGGAGGAGAAGAGAGAAACATGAGGGCAAAGCCAGGCCAGGCGCCTCTTCTAGGCATTGACTGCACCTGCCGCATCTGGCTGAAGAGGGTGAGCTTTCAAAATAGAGTTTGCATTTTTATGTCTATGTCTAACTTACTTCTTTCTTTATTTAAATATATGAAATGTGGAAACATAGTAATTTAAATTTTAAATAAACCATGCATTGATTTATTTTTCTTTAGGGAACCTCAGGGCCCGATCCAACTACTGTGTATGTAGATCTGAAATCATTAAGACATGACAGGTACAGTAGATTTATTTTGATCATTTCTTATTAGAGTTCCTAAACATAAAAAGTTCTGAGCCTCAAGAAAGCCAGCCCCCTTCCTCATCCTTTGTTTGTATCTTCCAGGGGGCATGGAAAGAGGGAAATAATTTTTCATTATTAATACCTGAAAAATTTTTACATTTATAAGAAGAAAGCTTTCATTCTCACAGTTTCTGCACTATTCTTTAATATTAAGATGTAATACTTAGTTCCTGCCTGTGTAAAAGTATTTTGATATAAATTAAACCAAAATGGGTAGACTCTTCCCTCTGAAAGTTTAAAAATAAAAGATGGGACAGACAAGATAAATGAGGTGGAGTAGGGTTTTTGAAACAGTACTTTATCTGAGCCCCAGGAGTAAAAGCCTTTCCCCTCATCAACTTAGAAAGGAATTTTAACTGTATCCCAAGGTGAGCCTGGCCCCGGGCTCTGTGACCCTTTCCCAAGTCCCACTGACGTCAGCTGTGTTCACCGGCGTGCCCGTGGCGCCCGTGGCACTGGCCCCGCCTGCACAGGTAGCACATTTCACGAGTTCCGTGTTTCTCAGCCTGGGGGATTCGCCCTCCAGAGGACTTTTGACAGTGTCGAGATATTTTTGGTTGTCACAACAAGTGGGCTGCTGCTGACATCTAGTGGGTAGAGGACTGGGATGTTGCTAACGATTCTACACTGCACAGGATAGCCCCTCACAAAAAATTGTAACAAAACATTATTGGACCCAAAATGTCAGTAATGCTAAGTTTGAGAACCTGCTCTAGCATAAGAAGGAGAGACAAATTAGAGTCTTGGGAAGGCACTATATAGCTATAGTTGACATGGTGCAATCACTTGTGAAAGGCTTATGTATAGTAAATATCGTTCTTCTACAGGGTTCGTCTTGTGGAACGGGGTGCCCCCCAGAGTTTGCTCCTCTCAGAGTCTGGAAAGGTAATTTGTTTTGTTAACCATTGGGAAGGTGGTCTCTGTGGAGAAGTGGTTCATTTTAAAGAAACCTGAAGCCATTTAACATATTAATACCCAGGGCAAAACTTAACTGAAATCTGGAGATAACTCAACAATTTCAACTGAGCCAATACTTTCAAATTCATATGGATACATAAGAAGAATACTCCGTTTCAATTTTCTTAATTTCCATAGATTTTTAAAAATCTGACATGTTAATTCTTATTTGACAAACCAGCAAAATTTAATGTTCATTTATTCAAGGTAGAGAGATGAACAAGAGCCAGTTCTATCTTTATAACTGTTACAAGGAGAAAAATAGGTGGCAGATAGGGGAGGGGTGTGGTTTAAGATTAGGGGAGATTATATATATATATATATATTTGTAGTTCAAAGAGAAACCAAAATGGGGAAGAGATTAAAAATATTGGAGTGATTATCTATGGGGTAAGATTTAGATTAGAATGAGGCTTTAAAATGTTCAAGGAGAGATTTCATTATTATCTTAGTTCATTTAGGCTGCTGTAACAATACCAGAGACTGGGTGGCTTATCAACAACAGAAACTTACTTCTCAAGGTTGTAGAGTCTGTGAAATCGAAGATCAAGGCACCAGCAGATTCTGGCAAAGGATTTCTGGCTCATAGATGGCCCTCTTGTCACTGCGTCCTCACCTGGCAGCAGAGGCGAGGGAAATCTCTGGGTCTCTTTTATACGTTCACTAATCCCCTCCATGAGGGTTCTGCCCTCCTGACTTAGTCATCGCTCAAAGTCACCTCCTAATACCATCACAGTGGGGATTAGGATTTCCAATCCTCATTGGGAACATTCAATCTATAGCAGGTTTTTTTATAGTGGGTGTTTTTTTTTAATCCTCACCCAAGGATATTTTTCCATTGATTTTAGTGAGGTTGACGAGAGAGGGAAAGACAGAGAGAATATCGATGTGAGAGAAACACATCGATTTGTTGCCTCCTGCATGAGCCCTGACCAGGACCCGAGCCCAGGAGGAGCCTGCAACCGAGGTCCGTGCCCTTGACCAGAATCAAACCCGGGATCGTTCGGTGCGCAGGCTGACGCTCTATCCACTGAACCAAACTGACAAGGGCTATAGTTTTATTTTTTTAATTGAATTTATTAGGGTGACATTGGTTAATAAAATTATATAGGTTTCAGATATACAATTTTACAATACATCATCTGTATATTGTATTGTGTGTTTACCACCCAAGCAGTCTATATCGGTTTTAAACCATTTACTGAGGGTAATAAAACATCAGTATAAGCTTTCAAGTTTCTTCTCCCTTTGACGAGAAGTGATGATGCCCCAGAATCCCTTCTAGGAATTCTGGAAGGCAGAGGAGAAAATTGGGGGAAAGAGGGAACCTGCCCAGCCTCCAGTGGTAGATCAACCCCACGGAGAACTACCTCCAATTTCCCTCTTCTGTTTAAACTTTTCGAAGTGGGCTTAGGTTGGTCCTATCATCTTGTCAATCTTCGTCTGCCTCAGCTAGCAGTGGGTGCCTCAGGAGCTGTATCACGGTGCCTGACCCTGTCTCTTCCTTCCTGGAGGTTTTAGATGTACGAGCCCAGATAATCATTGTAGGGCTTCTCAGGTAACTGCATCATCCAGAAACCCAAGATGAAAACGGAGGCTTAAGAGACAGAATGCAGGTGACCAGAGAGGCCCTGAGCCATCCTCTCGGCCAGCACCTGCTGCTTCCTCCTCCCTGTTGAGGGAGGTCCTCGCACTCGAGTGTCTTTCTAGTCTCCTGCAAAACTGCTCCCTTCCTCTGTCTCTCTCCAGGCCCCTCAGCTCTAGCACTCACTGTGGACCGGAGTGCGGTCTCGCAGGCAGCCCCTCACTGCTGCCCTTCCTGCTTTAAGGGGTTTAGTGCCACCATCCAGTGAACAAGACAGATTGTGGGAAAGGACAGTTACAGGTTAAGTTAGTTTACAAATTCTTTTTGTTTTGTTTCGTTTTATTGTTGTTGCTAATCCTCACTTGAGGATATTTTTCCCATTGACTTCTAGAGGAGGGTAGGAGCAAGGGAGAGAGAGAGAGAGAAACATTGATGTGAGAGAGACACATTGATTGGCTCCCTCCCGCATGCCCCCTGACCAGGGTGGGGATTGAACCTGCAGCCCAGGTTTGTGCCTTGATGGGGAATGACCTCTCAACCCTTCGTGCTCTCAGGAGGACACTCTAACCACTGAGCAACACAGGCCAGGGCCGTCTATAAATTCCTAACATCATTCTGATCTGCAGTTCCTCATCCCTTTGAAGGAAGTAGACTGGTTGGTTCTTTGGTTTCCTTTTGAGGATGAACCTTATTGTACCTCTGGTCTCCACTGAGGACGATTCTGTGAGCACCATCTTAGTTAGCTCCTGCCTTTGTGCACTCCTCGCCTCAGTAGAGGAAGGGAGAGCAGGTCATTAGACTTTAATTGAGTCTTTGTGTTTTCCCTTTGATTCTTAGATTTTACCTGGAGTGAAAGTGGTTATTGTTAATCCCGAGACCAAAGGGCCTGTTGGAGACTCTCACCTTGGAGAGGTAGGTGTACCTTTCACCTTTACTCTGAACGTCAGCAGAGAACAACTTTAGGGTTCATATTTCAAAGTCAGAGAAAGTGTGGATGTGCTTTTCCCCCATTAGGAATTTTCATCTTTTAAAAGAGTCTTAATCTTCCTCTGTAAAGCACAAGACTGAAATGGACAGAAGAGGAAGATTGAGACCAGGATGGAGAGAAGATTTAGGCACCCAAACTAGAACTCGTCCCAGATTTGTCCACTGATAATCCCTCAGTTGAAAAGGAAAATGGGCAAATCCTACCTCCTCCCACTTATTGAAGGAGCCACAAAGATTAAATTTCAAAAATTCATGCAAATTTTATATTCTATCCCCAAATGTGTTAATTTTTGTATTAGTATTAAAATGTTTTTAAAGTCTTAATTTTTCTTCCCCCAAATCTTTAAGGGACACTGTTTCATCCCACAGCGTACTGGGAGGAGTGTTGTAGGTACAGGAGCCAGATGACCTGGGCTCTACCACTTAGCAGCTTCTCAGTGTTGGGCAAGTTACTTAATCTCTCTGGGCCTCAGTCTCCTCATCCATCGATAATATTTGCACCTACGTAGTAGAATTGTGTGACAGTTACGTGCATTAATACCTGTATCTGTAATGCACATAGAATGGCGCCTATTTAGTGTTACCAACCATTTTTAGTTATTGGTTGTTTATGTGGTAAATTCAGATACCCTGGATTGTTTCCTTGAGGGCTCTATACCTTATTTCAGAAGCACAGGAATGACACCTTTGTGAGACTCTGAAAGAGGCTGAGAAATGAGCCAGGGAGGCAGTGTAGTGTCTGCCACTCAGACTTGGGTGTGAGTCTCCTAGTTTCCGCATTTTAGGCAAGTTACTTAACTCCTTGTTTTTTCATTTGTAAAATGGGAATAACAATAGTGTGAACTATATTGTCATGTCATGTGGCGGGAATGAATGAGATAAAGCATATAAAGTACTTACCTCACTGAATACTTGAAATGTCAGTTGCCTTTATTGCAGTTGTGTTGTTGCTATTAATATAAAATGAGATGAAAAAACTAGTCACAATATGTGTTCTTGGGAAATGTGACCAGTGCCCTTTTCTTGTAGATTTGGGTAAACAGTCCCCATACGGCCAGTGGCTACTACACCATCTACGATAGTGAGACTCTTCAAGCTGATCATTTCAACACTCGCCTCAGCTTTGGGGATGCTGCTCAGACACTGTGGGCTCGGACAGGATACCTTGGTTTTGTCCGCCGAACTGAGCTCACAGCGGCCACTGGAGGTATGCATCTCCCATGCCAACTCTTCCCCTTCATCCTGCTTTGCATTTCACCCAGGAGCACTGGCTGGCCTTCCTCAGCCAGCCTCTGCATTGTGTATGTGTATTTAACTATTCCCTCCTACAACTCTTTAATCCATGTGTGAATCCATCTGCATATAAAGTAAGACTTTGCCCCTGAAAAGCACCTAGGAGGTAAGCACCCAGGGTACCACGTCAGCACCCCTGAACTGTGGGTCAGCACAGCCTCAGTCCTGGAGGTGTGCCTGATGAGCAGTGAAAGGCAGAACACAGACCCTAAGCCCTTGGGGCAGGTATTTCACCTTTTAGCTCTTCTATGCTCGTGTACCAGCCCTAATCCCTGGCAGGGAATCAGTGCAGAGGAGCCATCTGCAGAAGTGCTCCTCTGTCCCTTTAGTGTCGCATGTTGGACTGAAGAGTGCTTGGCAAGGCTCTGGTATAAGCAGTCCCCCAGCCATCCTCTGCCCAGTCCATTGTCATGGCTTCACTGCTGCCTTCAACCTGTGTTCCTGGTGGCATGAATAGGCATTTTAAAATACCCAACTCTAGCCCGGCTGGCATGGCTCAGTGGTTGAGAGTCAACCTATGAACCAGGAGGTCGTGGTTCAATTCCCAGTCAGGGGATTGATGCATTTAGGTGCCCAGAGCAGTGCCTGGCACACAGAATGCACTCATTAGTAATATAGATAGATTACAACCCTATTAATAACCAGAACTAGTCTCTCCACATTCTCTAATCCTACTCCTTATACTTGGACTCCTTGAAGATGTCTAGACACAATGACACATGTTCATTTCTTCTTCATCTCAAATCCTCACTTCCCTCCATTCTCCCCTCCCCCAGCCATCATCGGCCAATTCCTACTTATCCTTAACAGCTCAGCCCGGCTTCGGCTCTTCTAGGTTTTCCTTGAACCTATGAGCAGAGCTTGGGCGTATCCTCTGGTCCCTATGCCTTGTGCACACTCCTGTCACTGGGCTCACTGCGTTACAATGGAACGCCCGTTTGTGGGTCTATTTCTCCAGTAGATAGTATCCAAAGCAGGAATTGTTTTGTCATCTTTGTCTCCCCAGCATTTGGTACAATTCCTGGTACAGGTGGTAGCAGTAGTAGTAGTAATAGCTAATTTTTTAGCACTTACAATGTACCAGGCATCATATAAACTACCTTGCATGGATTATCTCATTTAATCCTAATAACAGCCATGTTTTGTTTTGTTTTGTTTTGTTTTGTTTTGATAATCCTCGCCCAAGGATTTGTTTTCATTGATTTTATTTTTTATATGTTTTTAATGATTTTTTTAGAGAGAGAGGAAGGGCAGTAGAGAGAGAGAAACATCAATGTGAGAGAAACATTAATCAGTTGCCTCCCGTATGTGCCCTGACCAGAGATCGAATCCACGACCCTTGGGTGCACGGGTTGACACTCAAACCAAAAGTGCTACACCCTCCAGGGCAAAGACATGTTTTGTTTTTTTAACTTTTTTTCTTTATTGATTAAGGTATTACATATGTGTCCTTACCCCCCCATTGCCCCCCCCCACACTCATGCCCTCAGCCCCCTGGTGTCTGTGTCCATTGATTAGGCTTATATGCATGCATACAAGTCCTTTGGTTGGTCTCCACAGCCATGTTTTTATCTTGTCTCACAGAGGGTGAAGCAGGACCTAGAGGCTTGACTAATTTGCCCAAAGTTACACAGCGAGTGATGTAGCCACCTGACACGGCAGGCAGTCTGAACTCTGCTCTTAACTCTAATATTATGTTGTACTCAAAATGTGTCTGATAAACCAAATTTCTCTTTTTCTTTGTCAGAGCGTCATGATGCGTTATATGTGGTGGGAGCTCTGGATGAAACGCTGGAGCTGAGAGGATTACGATACCACCCAATCGATATTGAGACCTCAGTGTCTCGGATCCACAGGAGCATTGCCGAATGGTAAGCCTCACCCCCGATTAGACTTCCCACCTCCAATGTCGTATCGAGGAAAACTAAGTAGTCCGCTGAATGCACCACCTACCACCTACAGACATAGCACTCAGGGGGCCTAAGAGAATAAGCAGACTGATTCTGTCTTGTGTGCCATCTGCTGTGGCAGATGAGGCCATGGAGACCTGAGACCGGCTCTAAGGACCATTAAAGTCGAGTCCTCTTTAATGATAGACTTCCTGCCTCTAGAGCAGTGGTTCTCAACCTTCCTAATGCCACGACCCTTTAATACAGTTCCTCATGTTGTGGTGACCCCCAATTTCACTGTTACAATTGAACATAATTAAAGCATAGTGATTAATCACAAAAACAATATGTAATTATATACGTGTTTTCCGATGGTCTTTAGGCGACCCCTGTGAAAGGGTCGTTCGACTCCCAAAGGGGGTCGCGACCCACAGGTTGAGAACCGCTGCTCTAGAGTCAGAGTAGAATGGTGGACAGGACCAAGAGCTTAAAGGCCTTGCTCTCCCACTTAGGCTGCTTCCCTCATCTGTAAGATACTTTCTCTGTCACTTCCTGATTATTGGGAGGATCCAATGAGAATGTGCTTTTAAATTGTTAAATGGTAAGCAGATGAAAGGATCATTACTTTTATATGGTCTAATTTTCCTCTCAGTGTAGGAAATCCCCCTACATTATCCCTGATAAGGGATCATTTAACCTCACATTGACTTAAAATTTTTTAAAATTAAAACCTTGTCGTTTTTTCATATTGGCTTTTATTCTGGATTAACAATACAGAATCCACCCAATTTCTTTTCTCTACATATTTATCAATGTGTCCTCACTCGTTTTTTGTTTCTTTCTTTTTCCCCTTGCTAAAAGGCCACAATGCTTTTAAAGGCTGCTCATGCTTTTCAGACGCTTCTGTGTCTCAAAATGTTCTCTCCCCAGACCTGAATAATGTCCATGAGGTGTAAGAAAATGCAGAGAAGCTGGGTGCCATGGTTAACCCTCTAATTTTAGACAATTGACTATAAAAAAAATTTAATTGATTTGAGAGAGAGAGGAAAGAGTGGGGAGAGTGAAAGAGAAACATCGATTTGTTGTTCCACTTATTTATGCATTCATTGGTTGCTTCTTTTTTTAAAATATATATATTTTTAAATATATTTTATTGATTTTTTACAGAGAGGAAGGGAGAGAGAGAGTTAGAAACATCGATGAGAGAGAAACATCGACCAGCCGCCTCCTGCACATCTCCCACTGGGGATGTGCCCGCAACCCAGGCACATGCCCCTGACCGGAACCGAACCTGGGACCCTTCAGTCCGCAGGCCGACACTCTATCCACTGAGCCAAACCGGTTTCGGCTTAAAATATATTTTTATTGACTTCAGAGAGGAGGGGAGAGGGGGAAAGAGATAGAAACATCAATGATGAAAGAGAATCACTGATCAGCTGCCTCCTGTATGTTCCCTGCTGGGGATCAAGCCCACAACCTGGTCATATTTCCCAACCGGAAATCGAACCGTGACCTCCGGGTTCATAGGTCAGTGCTCAACCACTGAGCCACACCGGCTGGGCCATTGGTTGCTTCTTGTATGTGCTATGATGGGGGATCAAACCCAAAACCTTGGCATATGCTCTAACCACTTGAGCTACCCAGCCTGGTTGACATTCTACTTTTAATGCAGTCAGATATTGTGAACATTTTTCTTTAATGATTGGACTCTGTATTAAAGCAGTTTAACATTGCATATCACAAGTCAGGTCATATCCTCTAACCCAGCAATCCCACTCAATGAAAAGCAACTTACTAACTACCTCATGGCACTTTTATGGCATAAGAGGAGACACACTTGCGTGGGGCACTAAGTTCAGAGGAAGCCAAGTCGACTCCCTTCCTGTTGGGGATAAGAGTATTATCTTAGTCAAAGTTCTTACATTGCAAATAACAGAAACTTTTCAAAAAAAAATTAAGCAAAAGAGAAAGTTAATGGAAAGAATACCTGCCTATCTCAGAGGTTCCTAAACATTTCTAACTCTGGTTCTCAGGAAAGGTAGAGACAAGGCCATCGGGAACCACTGTCCTCTTACTTGCTAGAGCCATGTGGACATCCACTTCATTCTTTCTCTTCTCCCTGAAGAGCCATTCTCTGTGATTCTCTGCACATGTGGCTACCCCAGAACTTTCAAGTCCACGTGTCCCCAGTTCAGGTGACAAGCTAACAACTTCCAATCCCAGTTCCAAACTCCCAAGAGATTTTGGATGGCTCAGCTAATCAGCTGTAATCATAGGGGACGGTTATATATTACAGACGTGGCTGCTAAGAGAGAAGGCAGTTCTTAGGGAAATGGGGCTAAGTCTTGGGTAGCTGACTGTACAAGATGACTGATAAATGTACTGACATCTAAAATGAATGTCATTGAAATTTCAGTGCCGTCTTCACGTGGACCAACCTGCTTGTGGTGGTTGTGGAACTGTGTGGCTCTGAACAGGAAGCTCTGGATCTGGTTCCTTTAGTGACAAATGTGGTTCTGGAGGAGCATTACCTCATCGTTGGCGTCGTGGTTGTGGTGGACCCAGGTGTCATCCCCATCAACTCCAGAGGAGAGAAGCAAAGGATGCACCTCCGCGACAGCTTCCTCGCTGACCAGTTAGACCCCATCTACGTGGCTTATAACATGTAACCGGCCTTGTGGAGATTACCGGGGCCTCCTGGGAAACCACAGGACCAAAGCCCGTGACAGGAGCAAGCTTTCAAATGATGTAAAATAAGCTGAGATGGCTACATTGTATCCTTCATCTCATCCTGTGGGATTCTGCAATCACACAACACACAGAAAAGGGGAATTCTGTGATGGCAAATGAAAAAAATGTTAACAGTCATGAGCTTTGACATAGCGTGAGCAGCACGTTACTAAAGCAATTACATGCATGTTGCATATTTTTCATCTGTTGTATATACTTGTATTTTTATCTAATGCCATTTTAGAATTTTGTAAGGGAGTTTAATGAATTCACATAAGGGGGTAGTCTGAGGTACCCAGTTCCCCGCTCTGTACTGTATTTTGCCTTTTACCATAGCCAGACATTCTGCGGGTTTTGTTAACATGGAACTACTCATCTTACTTCAGTTGACTCATAAGCAAATTGGATAACTCACTGAATATGAAAATTATATATATAATTCTTGACTGTAAAACATTTTGACCATTGTTTTGAACATGTAAATAAGAATACACATAATTTAGCTTTAAAAAATGAAGATTGGCTTGTATAGTTACAACCACCAAAGTAGAAACATTTCTACTTTGAGAGAATTTCAGATACGCTCTTAATGCGGTGTAGTTGAATAGGTAACTAAAAAATGCAAATTGTTTGCAGATTTCGCTGCACATTGTACTATGTCTCTATTGGCTGGTGTATTTTATAAACTAAAGCTGCCTATGTTTGTTTTTAAAGTTTGCATTCCCAGAATCAGCTTTAAGCTTTTAAGAATTCAACCTGTTTCTACAAGCTGAAAAATCTCAGTTTAAAAATCAAAATGGTATGAAAAAGCTCAGATTCATTCGATCCCACCCTATTCTAAGGAACCACAATAACTCACTTTGGCCCCCAGTGTTGAAACTGTGTTTCAAATTAAGAGTGACTACATAAGAATTTAGAATTTCCTCTTTTCCAGGTTCAGTGTAAACTGTGTCTACAGTTTATACATATAGCTTCTCTTTTCTGAAAGCTGAAGAGTGTCCTCTGTTCTTCCAGTTCATGAGGGCCAGGATTTTAAGAACAAGCATGATAGGCTGGGAAGACAGTGGGACCAAAGTCACATGAAGCCGTAAGGCCACAAACTATACATCTCAAAACTGACCAATTTGACTTGCCAAAATAGCCAGGCTTATGCTGAAATAGGGGCAGTTTGATGTATGCAAGAAACTCTTTTGAAATAACTGTGGTGCCCAGGCCAAGCAGACTGAGCTTGGGACTGAGTGTGGCCCCCGGCTCAGTTTCTTTCTTTGGTCTGATACTTCATGTATTTGAATATAGTTGAATTTATTTTTTTCTTACAGAAATATTTTTAAAAATTAAAAAAAAAATCAAAGTGAACAGAGTTAACATGTTAAATCAGAATGGTTCTCTTTGACCCACTCTGGTCTATTGTGTAAATATTTATTTAGACTATTTTAATAATACATATTATTTACCCCACTGTAACATCATGTAAACTAAATACGTTTTTAAACAATTTTTAAGACTTGTAATTACCCTGAAAATAAGGTTTGTAATGCAAAGGCCAGACCCTTCGCTGTGGCAGCATTCCTAGAGGCTGCCCTTCCAGTCTGTGACTCAAAGCCACTTTATGACTCCCATTTACATAATCCTCCTTTTCTCCCAACCCATTCTCCACGAGGGCAGACCTCAAGACATTTTCCAGTTCCAGATCTCTTTTCCAACATTTTGGATGAAATTAATTTATACATGATGAGAGAGGTTCTAGGATGTACAGGAAAAAAGCACTTACATTGGGGCAAGAAATCCCAGCGACTAACAACAGTTTGTTTGGCAGAGAAAACAGCCTGCTCTTTTGGAAAGTAATTTTCTGAAAACAGTTCTTACTGATTCATTAAACAAAAACAAGGGACCCTGAGAAGTAAATAGTAAGTTCTAAGAAAAAAATATAGGCAGTCTATTCTGTGGGTTGGATGATTCTTTACTGCACAAGATAGGGTGTCTGCTAGAAGTATCATGTGAGCCACATCTGTCATTTTAAATTTTCTAGTAACCACATTTTAAGAACTAAAAAAGAAACATGTGAAATTGTCTTAATATGTTTTATTTAACCCAATATATAAAAAAATATTACCATGCAATGTGAAATCAATATAAAAAAGTACTGAGATGTTTTACTTTTTTCTCCTATTAACTCTTTGAAATCCAATATTGTTAAGCACATCTCTGTTCAGACTAACCATATTTCAAGTTTTCAGTAGCCACATGTGGGGAATGGCTATGATGTTGGACAGTGCAGATCTATACTCATTCCTTCAAAAAAGATAATCTATTAATCTCAAAATGTGGCCAATTCCCAGTTACTTAGGGGCCATTTAGCTAGTGTTATAGTTCCTAAGGCTTCTGATTCATCTTTAGTTTTTGCTTTCTGCCTTGTGGCTGCTTTACTGATCTTTTGCATGTCCCTCAAAAGCCAGAAAATGCCTGAGGAGGAAAGAAGCTGAGACGTGTCTTTGGGAGCTGCATCAGTAGCTCTGGTGAAGTATCTCTGGAAGGGGAAGAGTCCAGTCATTAGCTTAGAGATGTTTGTGCTTAGTCTGTTGCAGACTTGGATAAGAAAACTTTCTCTTGATGACACCGTGCTCTTGCTCTTTCCACAGTAAGTAGAACCTTTGTGGTAAAACTGACTCTTAAGACAGACCCAAAAGGCCATTATTGATAGAAAGAGCCTTGCCAAAACTCTGGAATACATTTTCTAGGTTTTTATGCTGTGAAAAAGAAAACTAAATTAAGAGCAAGCCCCCCTTTCATCCAAGAGAAATCTACTCATGTGAAAGTTTTTGGACCCTGTTTCTGCCTCTCAGCAGAAGTAACTGAGGTAGAGCAGGAAAGGGGCTGCCTCAGGAAAAATCCTAGGCCCTACGGCTTCTTAGAGCTATACATGTGCCATCTCCTGCATCAGTGAGACCCTGGGGAAGACCAGCATGCTCATGTGCACCAGTGAATCCAGTCTGCACTGTCTCCTCATAAAGGGCCCCACCTACCCCAGTACCAAGTCCTTTCCTTAGGAAGCTGTGCTGCCTCAGGCTGTTTAGGGACCATTGCCTACTTATAGGACCTGTGAGTGTGTTTCCTTTAGTCCCTGGGCAATGCTTGCTTAATGCTTTTGTTGAATCAACAAAGGGCCTGAGGCCTTAGGTTTTTTATTAAGGTCTCTGCCCCAGGCATGGTGCTCAATATCTTGGCCAAATAAATTACTTTCTTAAATATCCAGGAATCTTTTAGACTAAAGCTAATGAGGAGTTACCACCTCACCCTCAAACTCCAACATGATCTATGCCTTAGTGTTGTTTTTGTTGTCTGCTTTGATGTAAAAGCAAGAGTATTTGGAGCAAGAGGCTGCAGTACTCCAAATACACAATAGGCCTTTTCATTATCATTCATACATTTCTGGTTTAGGTATATGTAGATGGCCATGCTATTTGTCCAGAGGAAGAGGGTGTAAAGATATAAGAATACTTTTTTTAGTCCTAAATGCCGTTTTGTTTACTTTCTGTCAAAATATTTACCAGTGTCAAATTCAAACTATAGTACTTGTAATTATGTATAAAGTTTTTTTATTTATTTGAAATTAGACTAGATATACATTTTTAAATTTAACATCTGGCTGGACAGTGTTCTATTAACTCATTGAATGTGTTTTCTTTGTCTTGTGTTAATAAATATTGATGCCTGATTGTGTTTAATGCTTCACACATTGGGAGAATTGATAAATTATAATTTATAAATTTTAAATCTAACATCAGGTGGTAATACCCAAAGATAGAGTGATCTAAGAAAGTGAACACAGAGATCATAACACATTAGTGCTATAAAAGGAGGCCAGATAAAGAAACAGTAGAGTCATTTTGAAAACTAAAAAGCCTTTTGTTAGTAACAATTATAGCTTAGTTTTCCTCCTACTCATGTGGCATTTGCTAGTTTTAAACTTATGATTGTCAGTTTTAATACCTTTCTAATGTGTAATTGGGCTGGATTTCATCTTTCCTTAAAGTAATACTTAATTTGTTCTTCCATTTCTTGGTTTTAAGAAACTTGATGGGAGCCCATCAAATTTTGCATGTTCTCAGACACTAAAACTGGTCTTTGAATTACGGTCCAAGCTATTTAGGCAGCTGAGAACATTTTTTCATTTAACACGTTTATTGAGTGCCTACTCACTAGGCACAAGGCACTGTAATAAGAGCTGAAGCTAGAAAGAAAAATATCAAGTCATTGCCCTCAAGGAAATATAGGAAAACTAATAATAGGGTAATATGCAAATAGGTTGGGACGCTGTC
>NW_005871139.1:4406115-4413774 GCF_000147115.1 Myotis lucifugus
GCACGAATTTCGTGCACCAGGCCTCTAGTATTATATAATTAAGGCTACAATGTCAAATTCAAACTATAGTACTGTGTGGTGGACTGTCTGAACAGGTAGCATAGGCACCCAATCCAACGATGAGGTAGAATAGTGAGGAATACATGCTGGAGAAGGTAACGTCTGAACTGAGTTTTGAAGCATGAAAAAAACCATTAAGATCAAGACAAGGGGAAAGGTGGAGTTGCATGTTCTGGTGACTGCAGTTTGTTATTAGGTTATAGGGTTTGAAGGGAGAAAAGTAAACGATAGTCAGAGGCTTAAGCTAAAAATAGATCACTAACGGTATTACATATCACACTAAGGATTTTGGACCGTTATGCAGTAGGCCAAAAAGAGCCAATGAGGAATTTATAGCAAGGGAATAGACGCTCAGATTATCCTGGTAGTCATATAGTAACTGGTGTGGGTTTAGGGAAAAGAAGGTAAAATCTGAGGCTGGGAGGCCTTTGCAATAACTGCAGTGGTAAAGCAAGAGCACTTCAACCAAGGTGGTGACAGGATGGAGACGAGAGACAATGCTTGCAAATTTAAGAGACTAAGATTTCAACTACTGAGCGAGTATTCATGGTAAGGAAGGAGGAATTCAAAATAACTCCTAGGCTTTGACTTGGGGAGTTAGGAAGATGTAGGACCGTTTACCAAGAGGAACAAAAGAGGAATAGATTTGGGAAAGAAGATGGTGAGTTCCATTTTGGTCATGTTTATTTGAGGTGCTATGAAACATGCAAGTGAAAAGAGGTCCAACAGGTAGCTAAATATTTAGGTTTCTGCCTTAGCAGAACTCGAGTCAACAACTAGATATTTGGGAGACTTCCTTGTAAAAGTGGTAGCTGAAGCCATGAAAGTGAAAGACAATACCAAGGAAAATCATGTAAAGTGAAAAAAGGATCACTAATGGGAGTCATGGGGAACACCACCAGTATTTAAAGGCTGGTAGGGAAAGAGTCCACAAAAGGGAGAAGGAATAACTGGAGAGAGAGGAGCAAAAAATAAGCATGGGCATAGAAATTATAGGAAGTGTTTTAAAGAGGAGAGTGATCAATGATGCCAAAGGCTACAATGAAGCTGAGTAAAATGGGGACTAGCTAAGCATCTGGCATCTAGACACTGGTTACCTTGGTCAGAGTGATTTCAGTTGCAGTTAAGGGCGAAGACAGAAAACTGGTTCAGGTGAGGAGTGATGGGAGGTGTAACTAAATAGAGGCTACTCTTTCTGGAAGCTTTATCAGTACATAGGAAGGAAACAAACGGCATAATAGTTAAAAGAGGGTTGTAAAATTGAGAGAGGTTATTAAAAAATGTAAGAAATAAAATATTCCTGCCCTACCTGGTTTGGCTCAGTGGATAAGAGTGTCAGCCTTCGAACTGAAGGGTCCCAGGTTTGATTCTGGTCAAGGGCACATGCCTGCCCGGGTTGCGGGCTCAATCCCCAGTAGGGGGTGTGCAGGAGGCAGCTGATGAATGATTCTCATCATTGATGTTTCTGCCTCTCCCTCTCCCTCCCTCTCTGAAATCAATAAAAATATATTTTAAAAAAATATTCCTGTGTTGGGGAAAGAGCCAGTAGAGAGAGTTTCCAAATATAGCAATAAGTGGTAATTGACAAAGCAAGGTCACTGAGGAAGCAGGAGGGGTAGGGATCCAGAGAACAGGTGGAAGGATTAGTCTTTGAAGGAAGGAAGCACGTTTTGTCAAATAAAACTATGCAGAGGCAAGATGCTAATAGTAGGTAGTTGGTAGAGGCCCAGCTGATGACCTCATTCACTTCTCTCAATCTCCACTCTCAGTTCACAAAGATAAACATTTATTTTATTTTATTTTAATATATTTTATTGATTTTTTACAGACAGGAAGGGAGAGGGATAGAGAGTTAGAAACATCGATGAGAGAGAAACATCGATCAGCTGCCTCCTGCACACTCCCCACTGGGGATGTGCCCGCAACCAAGGTACATGCCCTTGACTGGAATCAAACCCGGAACCCTTGAGTCCGCAGGCCGACGCTCTATCCACTGAGCCAAACCGGTCAGGGCAAGATAAACATTTATTTAGTGCTTAGTCTACCAGGCATGGTTCTAACTTACACGTGTTAAACTCATTCAATCCACAGAACTCTGGGGTAGGTATATATATAATTTCATTAATAACTTTTCTCTCTCCTTACTAGAAAGTCAAAGAGGTGCCACCACTGGCTTGACCAGTTCATTTGAAAACAAGTGCCTTTGGCTCTTGAAAGTTAGATTTGCTTCTCTTTATTTCCTCACTTCTGAAGTTAAAAACCTGTCTATCTGGTTTATAAAACTGTCACTATTCAGACAGAACAGTGTGCATCACAATCAACTTTTTTTAAAAAATATATTTTATTGATTTTTTTTTACAGAGAGGAAGGGAGAGGGATAGAGAGTTAGAAACATCGATCAGCTGCCTCCTGCACACTCCCCACCTGGGATGTGCCCGCAACCAAGGTACATGCCCTTGACCGGAATCGAACCTGGGACCCTTCAGTCCACAGGCTGATGCTCTATCCACCGAGCCAAACCGGTTAGGGCACAATCGACTTTTTTTCCCATTTACAGTTGATCTTCGCGTTTCAGAAGAGTGGTAGGTACAGCTTGTGACACTTCCATGAGAAAGAAACAAGGACTGTAGGAATATTTGTGAGTGGCAGTGTTGTACCGTATAAAATATGATTCAGACATTTTACAGATGGAAGAGGTGCTACAGAGGGGCAACCAATGCACATTTTGGTTTTTTTTTGTTTCTTTCCCATGCAGTTTGAAGGTTTCAGTCAAATTTAGTTTATTTTGATGGTAACACTTTTCAATTCCCCATTCTTTTCCTGATTAACATTTGTTAAGTATTCTGTGTTCCAAGGAAGAAACGAACACACACAAAAGAGCAGTAAACAGAACCAGCCTTCCAGCCACTAATGTTCTGGATTCCACTGGACTTTGTTGTTGTTGTTAATCCTCACCCAAGGATATTTTTCCATTGATTTTTAGAGAGAGTGGGAGAGAGAAAGAGAG
The DNA here is from genome assembly GCF_000147115.1 of Myotis lucifugus. Taxonomy (NCBI): domain Eukaryota; kingdom Metazoa; phylum Chordata; class Mammalia; order Chiroptera; family Vespertilionidae; genus Myotis; species Myotis lucifugus. The sequence goes on from NW_005871139.1 coordinate 4,409,183, forward strand.
AGACATCGATGGGTTGCCTCCTGCACTTGCCCCAACCAGGACCGGGGATCGAACCTGTAACCGAGGTACGTGCCCTTGACCAGAATTGAACATGGGACCCTTCAGTCTGCGGACCCACGCTCTATCCACTGAGCCAAACGAGCTAGAGTGGACGTTTTTGTTTTAGAGAAGAGTAAGGGAGCATAGAGAGAAACATCGATGAGAAAGGAACACCATTGATGGGCTGCCCTCCTGCACACCCCTACTGGGGATGGAGCCCGCAACCTGGGCATGTGCCCTGACTGGGAATGGAACCAGTGACCTCCCAATGCTCAACCTCTGAGCCACACCAGCCAGGCTCCAATGGATTTTGTTAATCAGGAAAGGTTGATGTCTGAGAACCTCTTCCCCACGCCTTACCTTTATAGGGTACTTTGCTTCCCTATGAGATATTTTCTTTAAATAACACTGGGACATGGGCTGAGCATTGTTTTTCCCAACTTTGATAAGGAGGAGATAAGCTTAGAGAGGCTGGGTAATGTGCCCAATCAAAAATCTAAAGGCAGGGAGGAAATAATGGCAGCAGAGTAAGTAGAAGCTACACTGATACTCTCCCAGTACCAAACTGGAAATACAACTAAAATACAGAAAAACCGACTGTAGACTGGAGAGAACACTGATAACCGAGGACGGAAAGTGGAGACCACATCGAAACTGGTAGGACATGCGGAAATCTGAAAGGGCTGGCCAGGCTCCCATAGATAGCAGCTGAAGGTCCAGAGGGATATCTTAGCTATGGGGGATTCCCACTGAGAACTCTGGGGTCTAAACCCCAAGCTGGGCTCCCCAGCCCAGAGAACCAGAACTGAGAAAGGTACCCACATAACATCTGGCTGTGAAAAGCAGCAGGGTTGCTGTGTGCTAGCCAGAGACTGCTGGAAATGCAGGCACTCTCTTAAAGGGCCAATGAACAAGATTTTGTGTGCAGCCACTCATCTTGGGCTCTGGCAGAGGGAGGGCAGAGTAGACTGGAGCTGTGTGAGGAGAGTCGGGTTGGAGCTTGGAGGGCAGCCACCTATTTACCTGTGCTGAATCATTTCCTCATCTATGGACATCTTTCTCCACAGACCTTTGCTATCCAAGCAGTTTTAGCCTGAGGGGAAGGCAGTTGCCCCACCCTATTGGGAGACCTGTGGCCCCACTCTGTAGTCGATACCCTGAGGCTAATCAAGCCTGAATACAATCAGACTACAGGCAGAGGCAGATCTCTGGAGGCTTTGAATCTTTACCTGATCCCCTTCTGGACCCAGGGCTAGGAAAAGAAGGCCCTGGTATACATCTTGGTCCTTTCCAAAGACACCCAGCCCCAGCACAGGGAGCCACAAGCTGTGGATTGCTGATAGCTCCAAGCAGGGTACTCAGGGCCAATCAGAAACAGCATCTGACATTGTCCTGCACTAGACATTGGGAGTCAGAGCAGAACTACCTAATACATAAACACAAACCCAAAGAGGCAGCCAAAAATAGGGAGACAAAAAAAACAACCCCTAAATGAAAAATCCAAAGAAGAACCAGAAGAAGAGCTAAACAAAATGGAGATAAATTTATCTGATATAGAGTTCAGAATAATCATGGCAAAGATGCTCAAAGCATGAGAAAAAAATATAGTAATTATGAAAAAAAGACCAGTCGGAAATAAAGAATGGCACAGCACAAATAAAAAACACATTGGAAAGAATACACAGCAGATTAGGGTAAGCCAAGAATCGGATCAGTAAATTAGAAGACAGGGTAGGAAAAAATCACTCAGAGAACCAAGAAGAAAAAACAATTAAAAAAACAGGAAGACAGCTTAATGGAGCTGTGGGACAACATAAAGTGTAACAGTATTTGCACAATAGGAGTTTGAGAAGGAGATGAAAGTGAGCAAGGGATAGAGAACATGTTTTAAGTAATACTGGCAGAAAACTTCCCTAACCTGGTGAAGGAAAAAGTCATACAAGTTCAGGAGGCACAGAGAATCAAGCAGGCCCACGATCAAATACATCATAATTAAAATGCCAAAAAGACAAAAAGAGAGAATCTTAAAGGCAGCAAGAAAAAAGCAATCTGTTATATACAAAGGAGCTCCCATAAGGCTGTCAGCTGATTTCCCATCAGAAACTTTACAGGCCAGAAGGAAATGGCATGAAATATTCAAGATAATGAAAAGCAAGGATCTGAAACCAAGATTACTATATCCAGCAAGGCTATCATTCCAAATAGATGATACAGCCCTAGCCAGTTTGGCTCAGTGGATACAGCATCAGCTTGTGAACTGAAAAGTCCTGGGTTTGATTCCAGTCAAGGGCACATGTCTGGTTTGCAGGCACGGTTCCCAGTAGGGGGCATGTGGGAGGCAGCCAATGATGCTCTCTCATCATTGATGTTTCCATCTCTCCCTTTCCCTTCCTCTCTGAAATCAATAAAAATATATTTTAAAAAATAGATGATACAATAGCGAGCTTTGCAGACAAAAAAAGAAGGCTAAAAGAGTTTGTCATCACCAAATCAGCACTGCAAGAAATGCTAAAAGGACTGCTGTAACGAGAAGAAATATATATAGAGAGAAACATAGGCATACAAAATTAACACTTGGAGTGCGGGAAACGAGTTAAGTCGGCTCGCGTGAATTGCGCGTACTCCGCGGGAGCCGTCTTTAACTCGGTTCATATAGATTTGCGGTGGAGTGCGGGAAACGTGTAAACTCGGGCCAATTGTAACTGCGTATTACCAAATATTTGTTTGTAATCCACCCTTTTGGTGGATGGAACAAAACCAAAAGACAGAGCCATCTTATATTTTGGCGGGAAATTCACCCGCACTCCAAGTGTTAAAATGGCAATAAATAAGTACCAAAAGAAAAAGAAAAAAAATGAGTATCTATCAATAATAATAAATGTAATGGATTAAATGCTCCAATCAAAAGACATAGGATAGCTAAATGGATACAAAAATATGAGCCAATTATATGCTGTCTACACGAGACCCACCTCAGAATAAAAAGACTCACACAGGATGAGAATGAAGGGATGGAAAAATATTTTCCATGCCAATGGAAACAAACAAACAAAAAAGCTTGGGTAGCAATACTCCTGACAAAATAGATTTCAAAATGAAAGACATCACAAGAGACAACAAAGATCACTACATAATACTAAAGGGACCAATCAAACAAGAGGATATAACCCTGGTATGCATATATGCACCTAATATAGGATCGCCTAAATAAATTTTAACCAAAAAACATCTAGAGGACTTTAAGGGACAGATCAACAGTAATACAGTCATAGTACAGAACTTTAACATCCCACTGACTTCACTGGATAGATCTTCCAGATAAAAAAATTAAACAATAACTCTAAATGACACACTGGATCAGATGGATTTCATTGACATTTTATAGAACATTCCTACACAAAGCTGCAGAATATACATTCTTCTCAAGTGCACATGGGTCATTCTCAAAGACAGACCATATGTTTGGACACAAAACAAGTCTCTATATGTTCAAGAAGATTGAAATAATATCAAGCATCTTCTCAGATCACAATGGAATGAAATTACAAATAAACAACAGTAAAAACACTCAAAAACATTCAAATAAGTGGAGGCTGCATAGCATGTTATTAAACAATGAATGGGTTACCAATGAGATCAAGAAAGAAATAAATGACTTCCTAGAAACAAATGAAAATGAACATACAACAACCAAAAATCTCTGGGACACAGCAGAAGCAGTCCTGAGAGGGAAGGTCATAGCACTACAGGCCTACCTAAAAAAAAAAAAAGAAAAAAGAAAAATCAACAATAAACTATTTAAACCTACAACTTAAAGAATTAGAACAACAAGAAAAGCCCAGAGTAAGTAGAAGGAAGGAAATAATAAAGATGAGAGCAGAAATAATGACATAGAGACCAAAAAACCACACTAATAAAAGAGAAACGTGCAAATTGACTGTCCCTCCGCTACGCCCACCAGCCAATCAGAGCAAGCATGCAAATTAACCCAACAAAGATGGCGGTTAGTGCTTGCTTCGGCAGCACATATACTAAAATTGGAACGATACAGAGAAGATTAGCATGGCCCCTGCACAAGGATGACACGCAAATTCGTGAAGCGTTCCATATTTTGCACTCGTGGGCTGGGAAAAGATATGAGTCAAAGCACACTGTGTGGCACTCAATGAAATCGTGACTTTTGCGCAAAAAAAGAAAAAAAAGATGGCGGTTAATTTGTATATGCACGCATGGAGCGAAGACTGAAGACAGCATAGATAGAAGCCTATCTCTGCAGAAAGGAGCAAAGCGGCGGAAAAAGGGACGGAGCCGAGGCAGCGGAGACAGGAGTGGAGCCGAGAGAGCGGACACGGGAGCGGAGCTGAGGCAGCGGAGATAGAGGGCACAAGGAAGCGAAGAAGGGAGCAAAGTGTGCCGAGGCAGGCTTAGCTCCCTTCTCCGCTGCTTCGCTCCGGCTGCAGGAAGCCCTATTCTTGCAGAAATAGGCCGGAGGAAGCCCTATTCTTGCAGGAATCTTCCTGCAACGGGCCTCTAGTGTGTGTGTATGTGTGTGT
>NW_005871139.1:4413874-4417858 GCF_000147115.1 Myotis lucifugus
TATATATATATATATATATATATCATCAATGAAACTAAGAGCTGGCTCTTTAAAAAGATACACAAGATTGATGAACCACTCATTAGCCAGACTCATCAATAAACAAACAGAGCCCTAACCGGTTTGTCTCAGTGGATAGAGCGTCGGCCTGCGGACTGAAGGGTCCCAGGTTCGATTCCGGTCAAGGGCATGTACCTTGGTTGCAGGCACATCCCCAGTAGGGGGTGTACAGGAGGCAGCTGATTGATGTTTCCCTCTCATCAATGTTTCTAACTCTCTATCCCTCTCCCTTCCTGTCTGTAAAAAATCAATAAAACATATTTAAAAAAAAAAAATAAATAAACAAACAGAGAGGGCCCAAATAAGTAAAATCAGAAATGAAAGCAGAAAAGTAAAAACTGACACCACAGAAATACAAGGGATTGTAAGAAAATACTATGAACAACTATATGACAAGCTAGACAATGTGGATGAAATGGAAAAATTCCTAGAAGAATACAATCTCCCAAAACTGAATCAGGAAGAATCAGAAAACCTGAATAGGCCAATAACAATTGATGAAAGTGAAGTAGTAATAAAAAAAAAAAAACTCCCAGCAAACAAAAACCCTGGTCTGACGGCTTCACAGGAGAGTTTTATCAAACATTCAAAGAAGAACTAACACTTATAGTCCTCAGACTATTCCAAAAAAATCCAACAGGAAGGAACACTCCCATGTTCTTTTTATGAGTCCAGCATTATCCTAATTCCAAAATCAGATAAAGACTCTGCAAAGAAAGAGAACTACAGGCCAATATCTCTGATGAACACAGATGCTAAAATCCTCAACAAAATATTAGCAAATTGGATCCAGCAATATATTAAAAAGATCATACACCATGATCAAGTGGTATTTATTTCAGGGATGCAAGGCTGGTACCATATTTGCAAATCAATAAATGTAATACATAACATAAACAAGTTGAAAGACAAAAATCACATGATCATATCAATAGATGCAGAAAAAACTTTTGACAAAATCCAACACCCATTTTTGATTTAAAAAGAAACCTCTCAGCAAAGTGGGAAAAGAGGAATCATATCTCAACATAATAGAGACCAGATATGACAAACCTACAGTGAGCATCATACTCAATGGGCAAAAACTAAAACCATTTCCTCTAAGAACAGGAACAAGACAGGGATTGCCGGAAGCCGGTCCATCCTTGCTGCTTGACACAGTCGCTGCAGGGAAGAAACATCTGCACAGCATATGTTTCAAGGGACCTGGCGTATATGGCATACTGTTCTTAATATGTTTGCTCCCCTTCTTGGCGCTATGTGTTTTAACCAAGGTCACCTCTCCAAGAAATGTTGTTTCCCCAGGTAGGGATTTTTCCCTGAAGTTAGGGAGGGAATAAAACCCCTTAACTAAGTGCCAGGCGGGTAGTTAATCACTTTAACTACGAACAATCATGCTTAAGCTACATAATCTTTACTCCCTGGAATGGAGATAAGAAACGCCCTAACCTTTGGAATAGAAATTGATAGGATTAAAATCAACTGGTATAAATACAGATGTAACAAGACAATAAAACACAACCTGGCTGGAGATCCTGGCTAGGCTGCTGATCAACTGAATGCTGTCTCCGTGTCATTCCTTCTTCGCTGACTCCGTCCACACCTTTGGGAACCCCTGGACCTGCTGGGGCAGGACCCCAACAAGGGATGTCCACTCTCACCACTTCTATTCAAAACTAGAGGCCCGTTGCACAAAAACCGTGCACTCAGCAGCGGTGGGGGGGTCCCTCAGCCTGGCCTGTGCCCTCTCGCAGTCCGCGAGCCCATGGGGGATGTCCAACTTACGGCTAAGACCCACCCCTCATGGGGAGAGGGCCTAGCCAGCAGTCGGACATCCTTAGCGCTGGTGAGGATGTGGAGAAAAGGGAACCCTGCTGGTGGAATGCAGACTGGTGCAGCCATTATGGAAAACAGTATGGAGTTTCCTCAAAAAATTAAATATGAATCTGCTATTTGACCCAGTGATCCCAGTTCTAGGAATATATCCTAAGAAATCTGAAACACCAATCAGAAAGGATGTATGTTCATAGCAGCGCAATAGCTAAGATCTGGAAACAGCCCCAGTGCCCATCAGTAGATGAGTCGATAAAAAAGCTGTGGTACATTTACACAATAGAATACTATGCAGCTGTAAAAAAGAAGGGTCTCTTGCCCTTTGAGACAGCGTGGAGGGACCTGGAAAGTATCATGCTAAGCAAAATAAGGCACTCAGACAAGTATCACATGATCTCACTCATATGTGGAATCTAATGAACAAAATAAACTGACGAACAAAATAGATCCAGAAAGATAGACACAATAGACAGCAGAGTCTCAGAGGGAAGGCAGCGGTGTGTAGGTGGGTAGAAAGAGATCAAAGAACCTATATGCACATATGCATAACCCATGGACACAGACAATAGGGGAGTGAAGGCCAGGGGTTGGGGGGGGACGGGGGGGGGGGGGGGCTAAAAGAGGTCAATTGGGGAAAAGGGGGGAAAAGTAAACTTTCAACAGTAGAGTTAATTTTTAAAAATCTAAATAAAGGCAGTCAACCTGTTTTAGTTTTCAATAGGTAGTCAATGTTTGCTGAATGATGATGTCTACAGGTTTGTGAGCGCCTAGGAGTGTCTGGCACACGTTAATCCCTGAGCTTTAAATCACACTGTCTGGCCCTAAAGGTTAAAACCAAAACGGGCTCTATCTTTCAAATCAGCTTCCCTCATTGGAGAGCTCAAACTAGTAAAACTTCAGAAGCACTCTGGAACTTTTTAATTTGTCAAGAACACATTAAAAGGTTTATCACTGGGAGAGATCAACCAAAGGACTTGCATGCATATAAGCCTAACCAATGGTCACAGACACCAGGGGCTGAGGGCAGAGTGGGGGAGGTGGGGGGATAAGGACACATATGTAATACCTTAATCAGTAAAGAAATTTAAAAAATGAAAGGTTTATCATTTATCATTACTACCACTATAAAGCCATAAAAGAACACCTTGCAAGTAAATGAATAAAAAGAAAAATATCCAGAAAGGTAGACACATTATAAAATACGAAGTTTTTGTAATGTATTAAAAGGACGGTATGACATCTTATTTTACGACAGTCCATTATGGAACTTTTTCCTGGTTTAACTGTTGGTATAAATCTGAGTTCCAGAGTGACACAGCCCACTGGCCATGACGCTGTTTTCAAACCCGTCTTGGGTAAACTAAGAAGCAGAGGGGAACGAACCTCCCCGCTCCCAGCCGCTTCTCTCTGCCGAGAGCGGACAGGTCGGGACGCGTCGCGGCGAGGGAGGGCGGCTCCAGGCCTGGCGGCCCAACGAGGGGCCGCCGGTGGGGGCTGAGCTGCGAGCGACGCCGCTGAACGACCCCCAACACCCTCCGACGGGTGATGGGCCCCGAAAACAGACGAGGGGACGGAGTGCGGGCAGAGCTCCTGAAGCGAAAAGGAATCGGCGCGCCTACAATTCCCACCGGAGTTGACACCTCCGACCGGCACAACGCGCCATCCCGAGCAAACCCGGCACAAGATGGCGGCGCGTCAGCTGCGCAACGTGATGACGTAGGACGGCGGCCGCGCGGAGGCCCCGCCTTAACCTCGCCCCCCACGCCCGCTCAGTGTTGACCCCCTCCCTTCCCCGCCCCCGGCCTGGAGCAGATCATGCCGCCGGCGGCGGCCCTGACTGCCGAGGAAACGGTCGCCTAGGACAGTTGGCTGTTCGGTGACACTGCTTCTCCCCGCCCCGCCAGGCGTTTCAGAGGCACGTCCCCCGCCGCGTGACGGGGTGGGGAAGTGGGTAGTAAACTCGGAGCCACCTGGGAGGGGGGAGTGGAAGTTCCCGCCCCGGAGAGCGGCGAGGCGACAGCCACAGGTAAGCGGGGGCCGGGGGTGGGGGCGTGCTCCCGAGTCCCCGGGACGGGGGGCGGGTGCGGGGAC